>NC_139942.1:12075806-12392146 GCF_963454915.1 Gymnoscopelus microlampas | reverse complement strand
TAGACCAGTGAATGAAAGCATAAAGTCTCCTGCAACCAGCAGGAGGGGGAAATAGCGACATCCTCTAGGCCATTAATGAGAACTGCAGCGTTCTCATTAGTTCCACGTTGCCTTCGTATCCAGCGACAGAAACTGTCCGCCTGGTGCGTGCGTGTGTGCGTGTGTGCGTGTGTGCGTGTACCTGTCCATATCCTCAGCATCCTGCATGTTGAACAGCATGGACTGTATCAGTTTGTCCATGTGCTGAGGCTCCAGATGATCGCCTGCAGCTCGTCGTTCACCGTCTTCCTCACGACCGCCTGAAGGCCTTTGATACCGGCCACGCGGATCCTGGGAAACGAACGACAACAAACAAACAACACAGCGTCAGAGCGTGTCACGTCGCAGGCTTACAGGTCGTCGGAGTCGGGCGGGAAACCTTGTGTGTCCATATGTTACTTTTCACGACTGGAAAAATGAACCGTGTTCCAATTTATCTAGTTATTAAATATCGTTGCTGTCGGCCAGAAACCTCTTATCTCCATATTCTAACTTTTGTGTTTTTTGTCCCGTAAATTAATACTATACAGTACTTGTTGGGGACTTTTGGCCCTCAATTGTATAGAAATACCTGGCACGTTCACGCACGCACGCACGCACGCACGCACGCACGCACGCACGCACGCACACACACACACACACACACACACACACACACACACACACACACACACACACACACACACACACACACACACACACACACACACACACACACACACACACACACACACACACACACTCTTAACATGAGTGTGAATTCTAATATAAAGCTCTGATGGGAGCTATATTGCACAGGTGACCTTGGAGGTGACCTTGGTAAGTGTATAATCCAGTGAGTGACACTCAAATAGTGTTTGGTATTCTCTGTCTGTCTCCTTAAGAGATAACACAACAAACACACAACACACACGAGCGAGCACACACACACACACACACACACACACACACACACACACACACACACACACACACACACACACACACACACACACACACACACACACACACACACACAATGATTGTATACTACGGTTCAAAAAATATATATCTAAGGGCTTATCACATGGAAAATCTACCCTCAATTGGTTTCCAGTGGGTTCCAGTATCACCCTGG
Organism: Gymnoscopelus microlampas; assembly: GCF_963454915.1. Classification (NCBI taxonomy): domain Eukaryota; kingdom Metazoa; phylum Chordata; class Actinopteri; order Myctophiformes; family Myctophidae; genus Gymnoscopelus; species Gymnoscopelus microlampas. The sequence goes on along the minus strand of NC_139942.1, from coordinate 12,390,990 downwards.
CCACACAAAATCGAAACGCTAGGCGAAGCCTTGTAGATCTGCTACTTCTGATGTTTTTGAATTTGACATTTGACATATGACATATGACGTTTCCACCTGACAGAGACGAGCAATCTATATTTGTATAGCTTCTATTTTTGTGTTTACTCAGGTCAGGGATGCACACAATATTCAGTCAGTTTAGCTAATGTAGCGATCCCAACCTGTGAGGATATTGCAATCGGGTCCCCGGATAATTGGCAAAACTCTTAGAGGGATATTTAACTTTAAAACAAACTTTGGGTCATTTTATCGTCTACTCAGGCTTTTGTGAGCCCCCTAGATAGTTTTTAAGTTGCTTGATTCAGTATTCAGATATTTGATATTCATTTTATCAGACACGCCCCCTTCCGATACAAACCCATTATAACTTCAAACTCCATTTTGAACATGTTGGATTCATCAAAAACACCCGTCCTTGGTTCTGGTGACTCACTCACCATGCCCTCCTAATACGCGAGGGTGCCGTGTTTTTTTTAATAACTTTTTGCATTTATTTTTAATAATTGTTTTGGAAAATGAAAAAAAAAATACAATAAAATAATTTAATAAAATAAATGAAAAAAGTAATAGTAAAATAAGATAAATATTTTATTTCAAATGCCATGGTATGAAAGTATGAGGTTGTTAGTTCCATTGATCCCAGGTGGAACAGTACCGACTGGTTGATCATTAAAATAAACATGCTTTGAAAATTCACGCGGCCCACCCATCTGACCACTTATCGCATCAGCCAATAGGCTGCCACCACTTTAAACCTTCCTATAGGTTGATATTAAATCAATTGTATGGGCTGATTGATGTATTCCGTTTCAAATGTTGTCACAGTTGGTTTTATGTGAGATGTTCTTTTATTTATTTTTTAAACTGCATGTAACTTTTGTACACCGTTGTTGTTTTTTTGCTGTTTTTTCCCCCCACGTTCATCATGAGAGGACCATAAAGGAATTAAAAGGGATAGTTCACCCCAAAAAAAGAAAGATATTTTCTATCAATTACACACCTCATGAAGTCTTGAATTCATGGAGATTTTTTAAGTTTTTGTCGCATTCCTTAGGAATGCCACAAAGTAATTTGATGACCGGCGGAAAGATGCTAGGAGGAGTAGGAGACTCAAAGTTGACTTTGAGTCTCCTACTGGAGCCGCCGCCGGTCATCAAATAAATAAAATGACCCAACATTTATTTTAAGTGAAATATTCCCTTTAAGTGGTTAACCTATCTGGTGCTAAACTAAAGTAAATCCCTGGTGTTTAAGGCCATTAGCATGTGAGGAAAAGACACACGTGAGGGAAAAGTGAAGCAATTAATCACTTAAGCCCAATATGTCGTCCCCCCCCCCGTAGTGTCTCTCCTGTACCATTTAACCATTATTTCTATCTTTTTTATTGTATTGTATTTTTATTGTTATCTTTATTTCATAAACATCCAGTATTATCTTGTGTATATTTTAATGCTGTTTTTCAAGACAGACAACAAAATATTTTACAAATGTGCACACATTTTCATGATAAAAAAAACATCAAAAATAGCATATCTACAAGCTCATAGCATGGCACCGAGTACCGCGCTATGAGCTTGTAGATATGCTTGTAGATCTGCTATTTTCATGAAAATGAGTGCACATTTTGTAAAATATTTTGTTCCAATATATATTCAAAGATACAGGCCAAAGAAATCTAAAATGACAAGAGACGCGTCCCCAGATTGAATGGATTAACTCAGATCTTTGCTTCTGGGGGACCCTGACACAAAATATTTTGGCAGCCAAAAATTGGACATACAGGTACAAGGTTTCCGGCCCGAGAGCGACAATTTATATCAAAACCCGTTTCTCGATTCTCTTGGTTGCTGAACCTTTGGCATATATTGCATATAGCTCCGAATGAGGTCTTAGAGAGAGACTCTAGATACAGATGGACTGTAGATAACTGCAGATAATGATGTTATGAAGACTTGCCCGGGTGGGATTCGATTTGTCGGGTGATTGGGGGGGGGGGGGGGGGGGGGGGGGGGTGCAGGCGTCAAGTGAAGTTAAGCCCGTCTGCCTCTCTCCTCTCGCACAATGCTATTCATACCTCCTCCCAGAACTGCCTAGCAGAGGACCTGAAGCCGATTCTACATGTCTCCTAAATCCCAACAGTTTTCTGAAAAACTTATGTTTCTATATCAGTGGTGCTCAATCTTTTTCATGTCAAGGACCCCCAAAATGATATGTATTTGGCCCCGGACCCCCATCAAAATATGTTGTTCCAGGGACCCCCCAGAAGCAAAGATTTGAGTTACAAATGTTCGCTTTAAAAATATATATATATTCAAAGATTTGCACTCATGTTCACGATTTTTCAAAAATAGCAGATCTACAAGCTCGTAGCGCGGCACTCGGTGCCGCGCTACGAGCTTGTAGATCTGCTATTTTTGAATAGCCCAAAGTGTAAAATAATGCTTTTTATTTCAAATCTAAAAATGACACAGTTCTAGGTCTTAATGGGTTAAGTAAAATAAGCAATGCAGCAATGTTTTTGTGTTTTTTTTTCGAAAAAATGCATGCCCTAATTGATCAAACTACGGCGTCACACAAAAGCATCTAAAGCAGCAGATCTACCAGCTTGCGTTTCGAGCTTGTAGATCTGCTGCTTTTGATATTCTTTTATTTGAGTGCTGAAAAGTAATAGTTTCGGACATAATTATGAGGTTTTCACCCGAAAGAGACCAAATGCAAGTCCTGTATTCAAAGTAAAAGTACCAACGATATTAATATAAAATTAAAGTACCACAAATTGAAAGTACTCATCATTATGCAGAACGGCGCTTTTTTTTTTCTTTTCAAAAGTAGATCAGCTATTTTCAAATACCCAAAGTACAACATTGGGCTTCAATCAGTTAATGTATCATAGCGTCGGGTGGAAACCTCACATGTCCAAAACCATAGATATAGAAACCTAGATACCTCATTGGAGTTCATTGGAGCGACTAGTATCTCAATACAAGGCTCTTCCCGCAGGGCTGTTTGACTACTGGCCAATCACGTCGCGTTGACTACTGGCCAATCACAGCGCGTCTAACTGACTAGTTGCTGCGCGGCCGCCTCTTCCCTCATGAAAAACTGCTACTGAATTACTACACAAAAGCTACTTGTGTAGTAGTGGCTGTATAGTCACCTGTAGCAATTGTGTAGTAAATCTGTAATTTATTCACTATTCACAATACATCAGTAGAGTTTCTTAGTGAAACAGTAGTGTTCCCAGTAGTAATCAAGCCGAGTAGTGAAAAAGCTGTTAGAACATTACTGCTTTACTACAAGGGCATTTAAATAGAGATTGTGTAGAGATTTTACTACTGGCTTGTGTAGTGAATATGCAGTAACTACTATACAGAATCACTACAAATATTTAAAAAAGTGATCAAGTAGAGTTTTTACTACCTGCTAGTGTAGTGCATGTGTACTAGTAACAACACTACAGAATCCACTACAGTAGCCGAGTAGTGAAAAAGCTGTTAAAACATTACTGCTTTACTACAAGGGCATTCAAATAGTGATTATGTAGAGTTTGTACTACTAGGTTGTGTAGTGAATGTGTAGTAAAAACACTATATAATACTCTACAGAAGCTGAGTAGTGAAAAAGCTGTTAAACATTACTGCTTTACTACAAGGGCATTTAAATTGTGATTATGTAGAGTTTTTACTACTTGATTGTGTAGTGAAGATATAGTAAAAACACGACAATCCTCTACAGAAGTCGAGTAGTGAAAAAGCTATTAAAACATTACTGCTTTACTACGAAGCCATGTAATTGATCAAGTAGAGTTCTTACTCTACTTGATCTGGTCTTTGCTGGTCAAATGGGTGGACTGCCCAGCAAAGACCAGCTTACCAGCTAGACTTAGCTGGTCAGATGGCTGGACACTGGACAGACCAGCAAAGACCAGCTCAGCAGCTGGTCAGGTTTGGTTAGATCAGTGGTTCTCAACATGTGGATCGGGACTCCCAGGGGGGTCCCCACATGATTTGGGGGTGGTCCCCAGATGACAGTGAAGTGACAATTTAAGGACCTTTAAGACCTTTTTAATACCTAAAAAAACAAAACACCATTACTCCATCAAAAGTAACAAACTATAATATAAAAATGGTCAAACATTGGCCAAATTGTCTAACAATAATAATAATATAAGAAAACATTTTGAAAATAGCATCTACAAGCTCACAACACCTTCCTTGCGAGGCGTTGTGAGCTTGAAGATCTGCTATTTTCACAATAGAGTCAAACTAAACGTAAATGCATCAACTCCTACATTCCAAGTGCTTATCAGGGTGGGGGGTCCCCAGCTCAAATATGATTATTTTGGGACGTCGCGGCCTGAAAGGGTTGAGAACCACAGGGTTAGATCACTGTTTCCCAAACAGTGGGTCGGGGCCCATTTGTGGGTCATGGACACATCACAAGGAAAGATTGCTTTGTTTGTTTCTTACAAAAATATATTACTATATTATTTCAAAACATTTCCCACCCAAAAATCGAAAATCTTCATCAATAAAAAAATAAAAAAATACAAAATCTAAGAATCATACATCATACCTGCCAATAGACTGTGAAGTTTTTCTTCTGTTACAATACTGTTACAATACCCCCCCCCCCCCCCCGTATATACAGTATACAGTAGGCCTATACAATATATTTTATTTTATTTTATTTTATTTTATTTTATTTTATTTTATTTTATTTTATTTTATTTTATTTTATTTTATTTTATATTTCTTGTCCTTTTCTTGTGATGTGACATAGATAATATATTTATTTTATCGCAATTGGCAAATAATATGCTAGTTTGATTCTAAATAACACTTTTTATTGCTATGGTTACCAAAATGAACAGATCTAAAGATCTACATCTTGTCGCAATTCGATGCGTTGTGAGCTTGTACATCTATTCTTTTCTTTTTTTTTACAGAGAAGTGCATTATGGGCCCTGAGCAGTGTTGCCATATCTGCTTATTATAAGCGACTTTGGGCTTGTTTTTCTGTAAAGTTGCTTCAATTGCTTGTAAATATTAGTCTAAGATTTCACTTATTTTTGATAGTAGAAATAGCAGATCTACAAGTTCACAAAATGCATTGCAAATGCGACGCACTGTGAGCTTGTAGATCGGCTATTTTCAAATCTGCAAATGTCGCTTCTTTTGGGCTTAATTGTTTTCACAGACCTGGCTGCTTATTTCTCTCACAAAATCTGGCAACAATGTCTCAGCATGCTCGCGACTGCGCGGGGAGAACGAATGTTGTCTCGAGCCTGCAGCACTTCAATAGAAAGTTAGATAAATTGCGTTGCTTTGGATTCATCAAAAAGAATTATAAACCGGCTTCAGAGAAGATAAAAGGATGAAGAAGAAGCGGCGGACATTTTAGGTGAGTGTTGACACACAGAAATACTGTTTGTGTAGGCTTTTTAGCCTACTATTACTGTATTGATAATAAGTGCGTAGGCTGATGTTTTTGAAGTCAATGACCCAACTCTACACATTGTTTAGTTATTTAAATTGTCTTGATAACGGGATTATGACTAATTTATTAATTTAAAGAGAACTCTCAGCTGAGAAGCAGTATGCTGCTCTTTGACAGTAAGTTCAAGTTATTTTAGCAATGCAGATTTTCAACAATAGTTCAACTCTTGAGAGCGTAAAATGAAACGTATCATTTTAGCATCTTAAGAGTTAAAAGGTATATAAGGGTCCATTAGTTTACCATAACCTTTCATTCACGGTACCCCTGAATTACATTTTTAGGATCTTGTATCATTTTACACTACATAAATATCCCCATCTTTCCACAGCATGAAATGTCCATCAGTTTGCATCAGTACTGACTGCAAATAAATGTATACTTGACGTTCAACCACTTGAACCTTAGCATCCCTATTCTGGGGGAACATTCCCCAAAAAAGCCGATTTACAAGCTCACAATGTGACGCGTTGTGAGCTTGTAGATCTCGTGATCTGGTGTAGATGTCATCAGGTATTTTTACTGAGCATTTAGGATCTAAGGTTAAACTTACAGAAGTGATATATATTGTTGAATTCCAAATATTCAGAAATGATTCTGATTTAAATTACATGATTTGTTTTTGTACATCTTTACAGATCTCCCAGAACCTCTGAGCCGAGTTGAAGCTCTCTCGGGGGCTTTAGACACAGGGGTCACCCTGAGGCCCTGTCAAAATCAAGCTGCACAAAAAGAGGTAGTTGTTACACAATATTATATTTACTTATTCATTTCAAGAACCCCCAATTTGATAGAAAATGTCCTAATCTACGTGGTCTAAAGCCAGTATTAATTTGACTGTTTTTGCCACGTGCCACTTCTCAGCTATCCAGCTCTAACCTTAGACATTTGTCAGTGTTGTCGATAACTACTATAACTTCTACCACTTTTTTTGGTCACATGATTGGATACTGGATTCTGATTGACTTAAAAAAAAAGGTTGTGGGCTAACAACCCTCTGTTTTTTTCCCCGCCCACTTTTGTGTTGCAAGGAGACATTCTGATTGGCTTATAGCAGTCACATGGGCAAGCCTACCCTACCATGCTGAGTGTATTCTGAAACAATTAAGGATTGTAACTCAATAGCCTTGCATGTTTTCTTTCATTTATATGGTCGAAGTGGTAGAAAAGCAATTTACCACTCGAGGGTCGTGTGTTATGGTCTGATAAAGCCGCATAACCCACTCTCTCTCGTGGTAAATAGCTTACTACTACTAGTAATATTCAATAATTTCTGAAGTTATTCTGTACACTGTTCTGTTTCTTTTTCAGACTGACATTGGAGGAGGGGTTCTTGTGCCAGAGCACTCCCTCCGGTACATCGACCACTCCAAGCACTCAGCCTTAACAAACTCCTGACCCTCCTGTTCAGCAGAACTGAACTAGCACAATGCAGCATCACAGGTAGGGGTGTGCTCAATGGTCTCAATGGTTCATTTATATAGTGCCTTTAATCCAAGGCGCTTTACAAATATTGCATTACATTTACCCATTCACACACGCATCCATACACCAATGGTGGAGGAAACCATGCAAGGCACCAACCTGCTCACTGGGAGCAACCAGGGGTTCAGAGTCTTGCTCAAGGACTCTTCGACACTAACTCTGGGGGAGCCCGGGATTGGTTTAATGCCTTTATTGATACGACAGTGTGGAATAATCTATGATTATGATGAGGGTGGAGTGTTTATTGACATGTAACTACTTATATGGCCCTCTAGCGCCATCCCGTGGTAAATGACCGTTTGTTCAGAAATGACGGAGTGATGACGCACTCCCGGTTTAGCGTGATTTAATTATATACTTTCATTAAGATTTAGGTAGATTAGCGGCTTAATCCGCGCATAGAAAGTATTGTCCTAGTAGTGGGGTGATTTATGTATTTACTATCTAACTTTCTGAGGGTTTTTTAAGCTATTTGTTATGCCTGCCATCGTGACCAAGTGTACTGCGCATGCGTCAGCTTTCCTAGCACCGGGGTTTTTTGGTTTAGTATCTCAGTAACAAAGAAGAGCCGCGGTGGGCAGATGGTATGTAAAATTAAGCTCCGACCTTACACGACATAACTTATTTCTTGCATATATATATAATACCTTGTGAAGATGTATTTCATGTCGGTAATGATTGCTATGTTCTATGTTTGATCTGCAGGTTTATAACCTGCTAACTACCGTTGTAACGACCAGTATAGTGTTTAGATAAGGGTGTGAGAGTTTGTGTGTGAATGAAACAGAAATAAAACGCCATAAAAGACACTTGTTTGAGTTGTATCCACTGGCCACGGCTCTACCTACCTTTCCAAAGGGAGATCTACGATTACATAGGGTGTGATTGATTAGATATTTGGACAGTTATAAACCATCGTCGCCTCCGGAGGAGGAGAACGTGTGGAACAGACGGCGGGGAGAAAGCGGACGTGACGACCGGACCACTTTCACTCGACGCTGCACGGCGGAGAAGCCATCAAAGGGAAGTAAATAGCGCTCATATTGACTACTAGTGGTAAAGAAGGCTTTGAGGACAAAAGGAGAGAAAGGCTGTAAGCTAAAAGACGTAAAGTGACTGTTTCTGTGGATATGCTGCTTACATGCTAAGCGATAGTTCCTTGGATGTTTTGCTAGAAGGCTACGCTACGGATGCTACGCTGCTACATGCTGAGTTCTATTGTTTCTTGGATGTTTTGCTAGAGAAGGCTACGCTACGGATGCTATGCTACGCTGCTACATGCTGAGTTCTATTGTTTCTTGGATGTTTTGCTAGAGAAGGCTACGCTACGGATGCTATGCTACGCTGCTACATGCTGAGTTCTATTGTTTCTTGGATGTTTTGCTAGAGAAGGCTACGCTGAGGATGCTATGCTATACTGCTACATGCTAAGGAAGCCCTATTGTCTCTTGTTGAAGATACAACGGCTGCTGTTACGCTGCTACTTGCTAAGTGCTATTGTCTCTTGGATGTTTCGCTAGAGAAGGAAGCCCTATTGTCTCTTGTTGAAGATACAACACACTGCTACATGCTAAGGAGGCTGCAGCAGCGCTCTATTGGTTTTGCTGCTATTGGTTTTGCTGCCTTTGACTTTGCTGCTATTGACTTTGCTGCTATTGTACTCTCTGCTGCAATCTGCTACCTAGTGAGCCGTAATCAAGCTATTCCGGAGTCCCTATATGTGTGCTAAGAGCCCATAAGGGGGACAATAAGACGGACAGCATTATGGCTGATGAGATTAAGAAGAAGCTCAATGGTGCAATAGCCGAATGTGAGGTATTAGCTGATCGGTTAGACGATGCAATGGCTCGTAAGCCAGCCGAGGAACTGGAGAGAGAGAGAAGAGCACTCCTGAATGAGGATGACAGAGTCTTTATGTTCCTGAAGCAGTATACTAAGGCCTTAACAGAGGATGATGCGACTAAAAATGAAGCAGCGATTGCCGGCGCCAAGGCGAAGAGGAGGATCTGTAACGAAAGGTCCTTAGACACGGATCGGAGGGTCCGGGAGGCGCTATGGTCCCGCTTTGCAGCACCGCAGATGGACACCCTAAGGGGAGAGTTCGAGGATGCTTTGGGGAAAGTCAAGCTACTTAGCTTGCAGCCAGCTTCCAGGGATGATCGAGAGATAGAGAGAGATAGACTACATAGGAGACTAGATGACTATCAACAAGGAGTAATTGAATGGAGGAGCATTGTCCCTGAGAATCACGGAGCCGAGATTCGGGGAAGGCACAAGGACCAGAAGGAGCAAATAGAGGTGCTGATGGTAGACTGGGCCAGGGAGGTTAAGGAAGCTGCCGAGAAGGAGGAGTCAGTGGTGGTGGTAGATGAGGGACATAACGACCCGTCAAAGCATACTACGACCCCAGCCAGCCCGCAAGTGTATAGCCTTAAAGACCGGCCTGCTGTATCCAGTGACGTTGTCATCCCTAAGCGCGGATATGTGGGGCCACCCGCGTCCTCAACACCATTAAGAGACGGTGGGACTCCGCGCTTGTCATTCCCAGCCTCAGGCATACCACCACATCAGCAGAGTGGCCGTACAGGACAGCACGGCGCCACTGCAGCTCCGCAGGCAGCGTTTGAATCCCACGGTTGGTCTGGCATGGCATCTGGAGGAGATGGCAGCGCCCAGTACTACAGGCCCAAAGTCAAGGTGAAGCCGGTTGGTCTGCCTATGTTCTCCGGGGACAGAAGGACCTACTGGAACTGGCGGGACAATTGGGAGGAACTCCAGGGACATGCAGAACCCTCAGGGTTAGAAGTGTGCAAGAGGGCTCACCTACTTGACAGCCTGGAAGGGGCACTGAAGACAGAGCTTCGATTAGATACATGCAGAACGTCGATGGATATCTTTAGACTCCTGGATAACCGGTTTGGAAACAAGGGCACTACTGCTCAGATGATCCTGGAGGAACTGGAGGAAATGCCTGCGGTGAAGGGCAACCAGCCTAGGAAGGCAATAACCTTAATCCAGACAGTGGAAAGGGCACTGCGCGATCTAGAAGACCTGGAAATGGTGGGGGCCATCAAAAATCCTTTGATGATCAATAGGATAGTAGGGAAACTTCCCGCGGAGGTCAAGAGGAAATGGATTTCCCATGAGCAGGACGCCATGAATGATGTCAACCAAGGGAATCATTTCGACAAGCTCTTAACGTTTCTGAAAGTGGAGGAGGGGATCCTCGAAAGGCTAGCAGAGATGGATCTTGGAACCACCTATGTTAATGAGAAGACGGCCCAGCGGGAGAAACCGAGAGAGAGGAGGCAGGAAAAGCAGTCATTCACCAAGACAGCAGTGAGTGAGATCAAGAGGGAGTCCCAGCGAGAACCGTGCACTATGTGTGGAGATGAAAAACATGGAGGACGACTCTACGTCTGCCCAGCCTTCAAGAAGGCTAACCTGTCAGTTAAGAAAGTCCAGGTAAAGAAGACAAAGGCGTGTCCCAGATGCCTGAGCGTTCACGGGGCCAGAGCATGTAAACAGGGTTTTCCCTGCCGAAAGGAAGGGTGTGCTGGGGAGGACGCTCCTGCAGACCATCATTACCTCCTCTGCCCCAGCTCAGAAGGGAGAGGGGCGTCAACCAGAAGGGAGACCCGGGCCGAAGAGAAGAGAGGGCCTCGTGGCCTGACAGAGGATCAAGAAGCCTTCGCAACCAAGCTTAGCCCAAGCCAGAGGGAGGAGTTCAAGAAAGCGTTCACTAACAAGGTGACTTCAAAAGTATGCTCCAGGAACAGTCTGGAGAAAAGTGGCTTAAAAGAGCTACCAGTCCTCATGATGCTTGTGGATGTCACAACAAGAGGAGGAGACTATATTGGAGCCCTGATTGACCTCGCCTCCGACACCAACTATATCACGCACCAAGCCGCTAAAAGACTCGGACTGACTGGTGAACCAATCACACTGGTGGTTTCTGGAGTCGGGAAGATGGAGGTAAGGGTCGACACAAGGAGATATCTCGTGGCAATCAAAGTATGGACCCCAAGAGGAACCTTAAGATCCCACGAGATGATCTGCTACGGTTTAGATGACATCGCCAAAGTGGATCGAGTGGTGGAATCAGAAGAACTGGAGCAGTTCTTCCCAAGGGTCAGGCCAGGAGAATTGGCCCGTCCCGAGAAGATTGAACTTCTTATCAGCACTCGCGAAGGCCGACTAGCACCGCAAAGACTGCATAGAATCGGTGATCTGGTGCTGTGGGATGGTCCCCTGGGAAAGACCGTGAGTGGTGTGCATCCGGACCTCTTTGAAGAGGTGGAGGTGACAACACGCCATTCATTAACACACTTTGCTTGTTCCATGAGGACGGCAGCCATTAGGGTGGAGGAACACCTTTTCAATGTCCCAAAGCCTGTGGGCAATGTGGAAAAGGGACACCATTTCAATGTCCCAGAGCCTGTGGGCAATGTGGAAAAGGAACACCTTTTAAACGTCTCAAAGCCTGTGGGTAATGTGATAAAGGCAACTACCGCTGCAAGCGCTACCGATGCCATAAGCTGGTTGAAGATGGACAGCATTGGAGCAGCATGTGACCCTGCATGCGGGGGCTGTCGTTGCGGGAAATGCTCTCCGGGAGGAAAGGAGATGACGCTGGTTGAAGAAAGGGAGATGGAGCGTATAAAAGCAGGCTTGACCTTCAAAGAAAGGGATGAGCACAGTGGAGAGCCCCACTGGGATGCAAAGTACCCCTTGAAGGAGGATCCGGCATCACTTCCCAACAACCGCAAAATAGTGGAAGCAACGTTCCTACGAACAGAGAGGCGCCTCGAAAAAGATCCCAAGTGGAAAGAAGCCTACTCCAGTCAGATGCACGATTTGGTGGAAAGAGGAGCAGCGGTGAAGTTGACAAAGGCTATGATGGAAGAGTGGACTGGACCAGTGTGGTGGGTGAGTCATCTGGCAGCACCCAATCCCCATTCAGTTACCACACCAGTGCGTATCGTCTGGGACAGCAGCCAAGAATACAAGGGAGTGAGCCTGAACAGCATCCTGCTAAAGGGTCCAGACGTGCTAAACCCCATTCGGGCAGTATTACTCAGATTCCGGGAGGGAGAGTTTGCTGCTATCGGCGACATCAAGAAGATGTACAATTCAGTTTGGCTGGAAGAGCAAGAAGTCCATCTTCACCGATTCCTGTGGAGAGACTCACCACAGGACAAGATTGAAGACTATGCCGTTGTAAGGGTGAACATGGGAGATAAGCCAGCCGGATGCATAGCGCAAGTGGCTATGAGGGAGACTGCCAATCTTCCTCAGTTCTCCCACCTTGTGGATGAAAGAAGTGTCATTCAGGAGAACAGCTACGTAGATGACATCTTTGCATCAAATAATGACCCAAGCAGACTTGAAGAGATCCTGGAGGGGGTTGAAGCTATACTGAAGACAGGAGGCTTCCACCTCAAGCCCTGGGTCCGGTCTGGGCAAAGTGGGAGGATTGATGCTACAGAATCCAAACCTGAAACACTGATTCTGCCTAACCAGCTCAAAGAAGAAGACAACAAGGCATTGGGAGTTGGTTACCTCGTCCGTGATGACAAGCTCTTTGTCATGGCATCCATCAACTTCTCTAGGAGAAAGGGGAAGATGAGGACTGGAGAAGACCTGAGCGAAGAGGAAGTTGTGGAGATGACGCCAAACCCATTGTCACGTCGGGTGCTACTAAGCCAAGTTGCTGGACTGTACGACCCTCTGGGTCTCGCAACACCAATGAAGCAAAAGGGAGTGATTCTCGTGAGGAGAGCCTTCCAGGAGGCCGGAAACCTGACGAGAGACACCTGGGATGAACCACTGTCTGATGACCTCCGTGAAAAAGCAGTGGAGCTATTCAAGGAGTACACAAGACTGAGCAGCATCACGTTTCACAGGAGCATCACGCCCTCCGGCTGGAGGGGGAAGCCCTGGGGTATCACGTTTTCGGATGGAAGCTGTGAGTCCTATGGAGCTGTACTGTACCTAAGGTGGAGGACATCCGATGGTGTAGTCACCCGACTGATAGAATCAAAGGCAAAACTAGCCCCTCTTGACCAGAAGGGTGACGCGGTCAAGGCCAAAATCTGTGGAGCTGTGTTCGCCTCTCGTCTAAAGGGCTACGTGCTGAAGCATGGAAGATTGGAAGTGGAGAGATGGTTCCATTTCGTAGACAGCCAGACGGTGCTAGGTGCCATCCAAAGAGAGAGCTACGGGTTCCAGACGTTCTTTGCTAATCGAGTTGGGGAGATCCAGAAGGCTGGCCCTGTAGAAGACTGGTGGTGGATACCTGGAGCACTAAACGTTGCTGACTTAGTGACAAGGAGCAGCTGCACCCCTGAACTGCTCAAAGAGAGCTCTGTATGGCAAAATGGTCCTGACTTCCTGGCCGATCCTGAAGAAGAATGGCCCATGAAATCTGCCTCCGAAGTAGTGGCTGCTGCTAGAGACGTCGTGAGCAAGCTCCAAAGAAAGTCCTTCTCAGCTGTAACTACGAGAGCACAGGCCAAGCTGATGACTCCCCCTGACAGTCATGAGAAGAAAAAGACGGACGACGGAGCGCCACAAAAGTCTTCAGACGCGACAGCCCTTCCCTCAGAAGAGAGCAAAGTTCCTCAAAAGCTCTGGGGCGCTGCGCTTGTGGACCAAGTCGACCCAAGAAGATACAGCACGCTGACCAAGCTCTGTAATGTAATCGGCTTCGTCAGAAGAGCAGTGAAGTTCTGGTTATCACGGAAGAAGAGAACCAGCGCACCAGTAAAGTGGGAGGCCTTGACAGTGACTGAACGTCAAGCTGCTTTCGAAGAACTAAGCCTGGCAGCTCAGAAAGGAGTGAAGTTTCCTGAAACTACACTAAACAGGCTTGTAGTCCGTGAGGAGAAAACTTCTAAACTGTTACTGTGCCACGGCCGAGTCCAAACTATGACTGAAGGACGGCCCGGAGTGCCCTTGATTCCCTACGGGGAGTGGGTTAGCATCCTTCTGGCTGAAGAAGCCCACCGGGCCAACCATGAGGGAGTAGCTGGTACCCTTCTACGAATAAGGGAAAAGGCGTGGATTGTGCAAGGACCAAGAGTTGCTCGAAAAGTAATCGACTCCTGCATTCACTGCCGGAAGAACAGGGCAAAAATGTGCCAGCAAGTTATGAGCGACCTCCCGCCGGAGCGCACAACGCCAGCTGCACCTTTTGAATACACAACGTTGGATCTCTTCGGCCCTTACACCATCAGAGATGCAGTGAAGAAAAGGACTAGCAAGAAAGCCTGGGGCATTGTCTACTGCTGCATGGCATCAAGAGCGGTGCATGCTGACGTCGTAGAGGACCTATCAACAGAAGGTTTCCTGAAAGCATTTCAACGCTTCACTGCCCTGAGAGGCCATCCGAAGAAGCTCTGGTCTGACCAGGGAACCAACTTTGTTGGAGCTAAGCCAGTATTGGAAGAACTTTACAAGTTCCTGGCAAGTGTCGACAAGGAAAAAGTCCAAAAGAGAGCTGCCGAGACTGGCACAGATTGGACGTGGGTATTCCACCCAGCCGACTCGCCACACCGAAATGGCGCTGCAGAAGCAGCAGTTCATGTAATGAAAAGAGCGATGAGCAGCGTGGGAGAAGAAGGAAACATGACGGCACTGGAGTTCCAGACCCTTCTATACCTGGCCGCTAACCTGTCTAATGAGAGGCCTATCGGCGCTTTGACCCAGCTGCAAGACGGGAACGTTGAGGTCATCTCCCCCAACTCCCTCCTGCTGGGGCGCGCAGGGCCCAGTGGCGACCCCGGAGGGTTCGATTCCACTGTCTACCCATTCGTCCGCCTGAGAGCGATCCAGATCGAGGTGGACAAGTTCTGGAAACGGTGGAGCCAGCTAGCGGGTCCAGGACTTTTCATCCGGAAGAAGTGGCACACCCCTGCCAGGGACGTCACCGTCGGAGACCTGGTATGGCTCGCTGACCAGAACGCACTCAGAGGCCGTTTCAGACTGGGTCGAGTCGTGGAGGTGTTTCCTGATGAGAAAGGTGTCGTCCGAGACGTGAAGGTGAGAACCTGCCACAGCCTTCCTGCCGGCACCAGCCCTTCCAAGAGTGACCAGCCCGTCGCAAGTTGCCCGTCCACCATCCTCCACAGGGATGTTAGGAGGCTGGTGGTTCTTCTGCCAGTAGAAGAGCAGTAAAAGAAGAAAAGATTCCCCACTGCCATCCTCCCTGGAGGTTGGCGGTGTGTTTCGGTAAGGCCAGTTCCGTGCCGGTGCAACTTGGTACAACTGTGACTGGACATGACCGAGGTCTAAGCCCACCTCTGTGCGGACTTGTACTTCTGTATGTTTAGTTGGCAGTTGTGCGTTGTTGCATCTGCTAGGGCTGCGCTTAAAGGATTGTATGCTGCATCAAGGACCACGAGAAGGATCTCACCATTTTTGTAACGTATTATTTCACCTTTTACAGACAATATTTCGCGTATTTTGCGTTTTTTACAGACACTGTTTTGCGCCTTTTACGGACAATATTGACGGCCTAGTGCCCATTATTTTTCCCTTGGAGAAATGTTTCAAATGCAAGGACTAAGGGAGTTATGGGTGGTGGTCCTCTTGGGTCTTAAAGCCAGAGGACCAAGTGGGAGGTGTGGAATAATCTATGATTATGATGAGGGTGGAGTGTTTATTGACATGTAACTACTTATATGGCCCTCTAGCGCCATCCCGTGGTAAATGACCGTTTGTTCAGAAATGACGGAGTGATGACGCACTCCCGGTTTAGCGTGATTTAATTATATACTTTCATTAAGATTTAGGTAGATTAGCGGCTTAATCCGCGCATAGAAAGTATTGTCCTAGTAGTGGGGTGATTTATGTATTTACTATCTAACTTTCTGAGGGTTTTTTAAGCTATTTGTTATGCCTGCCATCGTGACCAAGTGTACTGCGCATGCGTCAGCTTTCCTAGCACCGGGGTTTTTTGGTTTAGTATCTCAGTAACAAAGAAGAGCCGCGGTGGGCAGATGGTATGTAAAATTAAGCTCCGACCTTACACGACATAACTTATTTCTTGCATATATATATAATACCTTGTGAAGATGTATTTCATGTCGGTAATGATTGCTATGTTCTATGTTTGATCTGCAGGTTTATAACCTGCTAACTACCGTTGTAACGACCAGTATAGTGTTTAGATAAGGGTGTGAGAGTTTGTGTGTGAATGAAACAGAAATAAAACGCCATAAAAGACACTTGTTTGAGTTGTATCCACTGGCCACGGCTCTACCTACCTTTCCAAAGGGAGATCTACGATTACATAGGGTGTGATTGATTAGATATTTGGACAGACAGCATACTGACAGGAAACTGGTAGAGAGAGAGACAAAGGTCGCCCGGATCGGGAGTCGAACCGGCGACATCAGAGACATTTGTGATATGCGCAGTAGGCCAGCGGGAGCCCACAAAATGACCTTTTCTATTGATTATTCATGCCACAGAGAATTGAGTTCAATAATATGTTCTTGTATTTGTCGCATGTCTAAAACAATAATTTGACTTCAATTCTGGATGGGGACTATGTAATTAATACACTTTAGTGGAAATTATCTATTAGCAGCATATATCTCATTCCTATACTGAGTCGGCCTGTGTGTATAATTAGTAATCATAATACAATTAATCATTGTATGCCAATCATAATGATGATCATCCTAAAATAATAGCAAAAGTGATTGTGATAATTATGGTTATCCTGATAATTAGCTGAAAATGGTGATACAATGTTTGTCCATATTGCCCACCCCTAATTACAGGAAAGAAGTGCAACATCCAGAAAGACGTTGCCACCCCGAAGCCCATGCTTGACCCGCGGAAGCTTCAAGCTGTTGTTGGTGAGATTTTAAATTATTGTTTCTTGCTTCATGACCTGAAATGTTAACATTTGACACAACTTTAGGTCGACAGACAAGGGTCTGTCGTGATGTCCCTCCCACCCGGAAGGATATAGAGACACAGGGCGAGAGCACACAGTAGGATGGTTTTAAAAATCTTTGGGATCATAATGACTCTACATTAGAGGCATATCTATTGGGGCTGTCGCATTAATCGCATACCGCAATATTTCTGTTTCAAACCGCAATGGGGAGATATACCACACAAACCACGGCTCACACGAAATGGTCACAAAGCATTACAAAAGCATACACAGCAATGAAGACTAAGTGAACATTAAAATACAGTAAAAACTCATCTCTGCTGTGCTATTTAAAAAGCAACACTGTAAAGCTTATTCATTGTAGGTTATTTATATATAGTAATTCAAGTGTAAAATTGCTGTTAACCACCTGAACTCCATATGGTTGAGCGAAGTCCCTCAGAGCTCTATACTAGTGTATGTTCTGTCTTATATTATTGTGGGGAAAGCTTTTTGCTGAAAATAGCCGCTTGTACAAGCTTACAACGCTTTAAACACATTTGCCTTCCCCACAAAAAGGATGAGGTTAAAAAAGGGTGGGGTGGGCCATTGCAATTTTTGTCGCATACCGTACTTCTGAGACACTTAATCACACCACGGTTAAATTGTGTCATCGGGACAGCCCTAATATCTATGTCTTATGGATCATACCCTCGGAGCCCAAACAATCCTAACCTGACAAAGGTGGGTGTGTTCCAGCGGTTGTTATCTCTCCCATTGGTCATTGAATGGCACTACTGGACGATGATGGTTCAGCATTGCTCTAGTCTGTTACCCAGAATTCAATTTTAATCATTAATCTGTTTTCTCTCCCTCATACAGCCTACGTGATGGAGAAATGCGGCGTTCCCAAAAAGAAAGTTCTTAAGGTGGTGACAGCAAAGCTTAACTACGAGGACAAGGTAGGGAAGCCAAAACGTCCCAAGAAGACCGGTGGGCCAAAAAAGAAGACATCACAGATGACTGACCCTTCACCTCCAAATATACGTAATGAAGTCTAGACCTTAGCTGAAAAAAAAAAAAAGATAATCAGATCTGGGCCACATCCAGATTGGAATCCAAACGGTATTAACATCACGTGACCATTAAAACCAATCGGATTCCAATCTGGATGTGGCCCATGATCTGATTCAGACTGAGCTTGGCTGCCACTGTAAATGGGGTCCCCGTTTTATTTTATTTCATATATGTATATGTATTGTTTTTATTTATATTGTTGTTCAAGGGCATGCATCTTGTGTTTTTTTTTTGTGTATTTTTGAGAAGCGGTCTTGCAACAGCTTCGGCAGTACAAATAAGGTTGAAAACTTTGGAAATCATTTTTTTACCCGTGATGGGATTTGTCCACTCAAAACCATCTTTAGCCAGTTTAGTACATTCAGCAATGTATGGAGCTAAGAAAGTTTCCATTTTTGGCTTACTCGGTCCAAACCAAAGGGCTGTCACCATTATATGTTGTTTCCGCAGTTTGGGCGGCAGCTCAATTAGTTGTGTTTGTAAAGGCCAAATAGAGTATTTGGACGAACGAAAAACTGGGACACCATCACAAGTCCAAATGACAGACAAAGAATCGTTATCAAGTTTCCCCTCAGAACAATTCTGTGTGTTAATTGTATTGATATTGTTTTTATTTATATTGTTGTTGTTCAAGGGCATGCCTTAGGCCCCATTTACACCGGTAATCAGATCTTGGCCACATCCAGATTGGAATCCGAACGGTATTAACATCACGTGACCATTAAAACCAATCGGATTCCAATCTGGATGTGGCCCAGATCTGAGTCAGACTGAATTTGGCCGCCACTGTAAATGGGGTCGCTGTCCTAGTGAAATTGAGTGCCTGTCTGTGCTCAGGTTGAGTCAGACCTATTATTCACTCCAAACCTGATAAGAAATTAATGCACACTGGCTACAGTGCACCTTTTATTCCTCTTTTGTTAAACATACAGCCTGGATAATCTGATCAGATCTGCACCACATCCAGATTGGAATCCGAACGGTATTAACATCACGTGACCATTAAAACCAATCGGATTCCAATCTGGATGTGGCCCAGATCTGATTCAAACTGAACTTGGCTGCCACTGTAAATGGAGTCCAACTACAGCAATGAATGTACTGCCAGACAGATAATATATTTTGTATTGATATTTGTATTCTTATTGTTGTTATTGTTATATAAATGTTATATAATTGTTATAATTGATTGATTTCATGTCCCCTCGAATAACTGAACCTGAGCATGATTCTGAATTGATAAATGGTAATGTAACCAGTTTCATGATCAGAAATTGCTGATATGCAGTGGTCAAGTAATGAGTAGATGTTGTCATTACTTAATAGTAAGGCAGAAGTAATTGAATGACAATTGTGTAGAGCTTTAAAAGTGACCCAAAAGGGTTTAAGTAGTAACAAAAAGTAATTTGTTAGTGATCAGTAGTGATAAAACACTACATGAACACTACACACAAGGATGGAGTGACTCAATAGGGATTGTGAAGAGATACAGCGGTAAATGTGTAAGCATTCTGTAGACTTTCAGAAGTAATTCAAAAGGGTTTGTTTAATAGTAAGACAGAAGTAATTGAATGATAATTCTGTAATGTTTTAAAAGGGATTCAAAAGGGTTTGTGTAGAAACAAAGTAATTCATTAGTGATCAGTAGTGATAGAACACTACATAACACTACACACAAAGATGGAGTGATTCAGTAGGGATTTTGAAGAGAAACAGGGGTAAATGTGTAAGCATTCTATAGAGTTTTAGAAGTAATTCAAAAGGGCTTGTTTAATAGTAAGACAGAAGTAATTGAATGATAATTCTGTAATGTTTTAAAAGTGATTCAAAAGGGTTTGTGTAGAAACAAAAAGTAATTCATTAGTGATCAGTAGCGATAGAACACTACATAACACTACACACAAACATGGAGTGATTCAGTAGGGATTGTTAAGAGAAACAGCGGTAAATGTGTAAGCATTCTGTAGAATTTCAGAGGTAATTCAAAAGGGTTTGTTTAAAAGTAAGACAGTAGTAACTGAATGATAATTGTGTAATGTTTAAAAAGTGAATCAAAAGGGTTTGTGTAGGAACACAAAGTAATTCATTAGTGATCAGTAGTGATAAAACACTACATGAATATTTTCCATAGGGATTGTGTAGAGCTGCAGCAGTAGATCTGTAAGCATTGTGTAGTAATTCAACAATGAATGTGTAGTGATTGTATAGTTCTTTCCAAAAAGCCTATAGTGAGGCTGAAGTAATTAAGTAGCAGCCAGGCAGTGATTTGAATAGTAATTATGTAGTAATTATCAGTAGTGATTAAGTACTGAAACGGGCCATTTCTCCACATTTTACTATTGAAATCACTACATAAATCACTACTAATCGCAATAGCAATTGAGTAATGAAATGGTAGTTTTTGTGTAGACATTTGGTAGTAGTTATGAGTAGTGATTCAATAGTGTTTTTTCACGAGGGTTAACACATTCCATGCCAGAGTTTAATATCATAATGTACTCACACTGCCAGCGATTTTTTTTTTTTCACCTCGCCACAGATCTCGCTAAATACCTTATGATCGCGTGTTCAACAGTTTGTAGACACACAGGGTAGTTGTGTGAGTGGCCCAGAGAAGACATTTTCAATCGCGACATTCCATTTTGCAGTAGTCGCAGTTTCTAAAACCCGTTTCAAACAGCGTTCAGCGCGGAGAAAAACAACACAGAGATAATGGCGATTTAGCGGAAGCTTTGGAGCGGCGGCAGATGGGAACGAAAATCTTCGATTGACGCCATTTCCGTATCCGGGTGTGCTACAATGAAATGTGTCACTGCGAGAGAGTGCTACAATGAAATGTGTCACTGCGAGAGAGTGCTACAATGAAATGTGTCACTGCGAGAGAGTGCTACAATGAAATGTGTCACTGCGAGAGAGGAAAAAAAAGACCACTTCACGTAGGCTACGCGATTGGCACGCTGCAGCTTTATTTAGGTTTGTGTAGATCTACGCGATTGGCATGCAATGTGTTAACTCATTGAGTGCCAGGATTGCCAAAATTATTTCAGAATTGATTCTGAAAAGTGCCAGAGTTTTTTTCACAGAAAACAAAATTTGCTTAGGAAGCGAGATACAGCCTTTTTCAGTAAGAAGTTAAAGAAGGAGTGGATGGAGCTGCACATCTTCAGATGATGATATCTTGGGTTCTGAACATGTTTTTCAAAAAAAAAAATATATATATATATATATATATTTTTTTTTTACTATTTTTTTCAAAAACACGTCAAACACGTTAATGGCACCCAGCGCCATATGGTAAAAACACGTGAAACACGTTAATGGCACTCAGTGAGTTAAGAAAAGACCCGCCCCACCTGCCTCTGATTGGCCTACCGAACGCCCCCTTCTGTGACGCACACGGAAGTTTCCAGCTTGCCCTGCTGAAGCGGAAGGAAGTGGAAGCACGGCCGAGATACGCACGCCTCAGAGCCCGAAGGAGGCGTCTACCTTTATATGTCTATGTCCCAAACTGTTACTTTTCAGGATTCAAATTCAAAAACAGCAAAAGTAGCAGATCTACAAGCTCGAAACGCGTCGCTTCGCACCGCGTTTCGAGCTTGTAGAGCTGCTACTATTAATGCTTTTGTGTGACGCTGTAGTATGAAGTAGGCCGTTAATTTACGAAAAAATGGAGATAAGAGGTTTCTGCCCGACAGCAACGATACGTGTTGTAAATAATAATTATCAAAATCTGCAAAGACGATCGGAAATAAAACCGTCAAATAATTGTAGTGGAGTAAAAAAAAAAAAAGGACAAGATTTGCCTCCGAGAAGCATCAAGAAACGGAAAAGCTCACGTAGAGCAAACAAGTGCCTCGAACTCGTGCTCGAGTTCTTTGAGTAAAATGTACTTTGTGACTGTGTGACTTAACACCAGTGGGAGAGAAGGAATCCAGGCAATCTTCATCTACAAACTCTGACTTCATCTCATCTCCTCGTCCTGAGCTGCCGGCGCGCTGCCGCGGCGTTCCCCCCCCGAACGCAACAAAGCGTTTCCTCATTCGGTTCCTCATGAATACTAATACGGTTTCGCTGAGAATAAAGATGTTTCACAGATTGTCTGGGGCAGAGGAATGGGAAAAAGGGCTGCGAGTGGAGTTTATTTATAGAGGAATGTTTTAACTCATTTAGACCGGGAAAGAATCTGTGTAGTTTTTATTTTATTTCTTTGGGCTATTCAAAACTGTAGCAGATATCCAAGCTCATTTTTGCAAATCTTCTGAATATATATTTTTGTAAGCGAACTTTTGTAACTCAAATCTTTGCTTCTGGGTGGGTGGGGGTCCCTGGAAATAAATATTTTGGGATGGGGGTCTGTGGCCAAATAGCCTACATATCATTGTGGGGGTCCTTGACATGAAAACATCTGAGAACCACTGATAAAGCAACATAAGTAAAC
The DNA here is from genome assembly GCF_963454915.1 of Gymnoscopelus microlampas. NCBI lineage: Eukaryota > Metazoa > Chordata > Actinopteri > Myctophiformes > Myctophidae > Gymnoscopelus > Gymnoscopelus microlampas. The sequence goes on along the minus strand of NC_139942.1, from coordinate 12,368,560 downwards.
AAAAATAATACGTTAAAAAACGTTAGGATTCAGCAGACATTTGTAGAGTATATATATATTCAAAGATTTGCGCACATTTTCACATTTTTTCTAAAATAGCAGATCTACAAGCTCATAGCGCGGCACTCGGTGCTGCGCTATGAGCTTGTAGATCTGCTACTTTTGAATAGCCTAAAAATAGCCTAGAAATGGGTTGGGATTGAATGGGTTAAGTGGATTGTGTGGATTGGATTGCATACCGGGTCGGTCATTTGATTCATTTATTTGAATCAATTAGTTAAGTCATTCTCATTTATTTTGTTTGGCCACGGACCCCCATACAATATTTGTATATTGTTTCAATGTTTCAAAATAGTCCAAAATATATAGATTTTCAAATAGTCCATGTATAGGGTTAAAGTGGTTAAACTCATGTTGATGCTATATTAACATATTTTGCTGGGGACCCCCTGGAACCCCCTAAACAACCCCTGGGGGTCCCCAGACGCCACTTTAAGAACCACTGCAACTCTCATAGTTACAGACCTGAGGACAATACCAGTCACCAGAACCAGGGATGTGGGTTTTCAATGAGTCTTAACATGGTTAACCTATTTAGACCAGGAAAGAATCTGTCATTTTTAGATTTATTTGGCTATTCAAAAACAAGAAAACATTTGCAACTCAAATCTTTGCTTCTGGGGGTCCATGGTCAAACCCTGGAGAACCACTGATATAGAAACATCCGTTTTTCAAAAAACTGATCAATTGTATATCAAATATCTAAATATTGAATCAAGCAACTTATAAAAAACGGTCTGGGGTGCACAAAGGTAGAAGTTAAAAATGACCCCAGAAGTGTTTTAAAGTGAAACATACGCCTTTAACTTTTCTGAGACATATACTACAGCCATTTAATGTATTGAATCTGGCAGTTTGTGAAGTTAGTTTATTTGAGTTAGGCACCGATATGACATCTAGCCTCTTCACACTTCTCTTCACTTTTCCTGAATTTTCCCTGTTACTTCCTGTGTCCCGGTGGACTCACCTGGTTCGAGTTTCGGGGTCCTCGTGCACGGAGTGACACATGGCACTGAACTGGGACACAAAGAAGTCGTAGCGTCGATGGTACGAGGGCGTGTCCTCCTCGATGTTGGCAAACTTCACAAACTGGAGACAGGAATGACAGACAGACAGACAGACAAACAGACAGACAGACAGACAGACAGACAGACAAGAGACATGAGGGTTAACACAAACTCAAGGAGAGACAGAGTGTAGGATAGACCGACAGCAGGAAAGCTGAGAGGGAGACAGTGTAGGAGAGACAGACAGCAGGAAAGCTGAGAGGGAGACAGTGTAGGAGAGACAGACAGCAGGAAAGCTGAGAGGGAGACAGTGTAGGAGAGACAGACAGCAGGAAAGCTGAGAGGGAGACAGTGTAGGAGAGACAGACAGCAGGAAAGCTGAGAGGGAGACAGTGTAGGAGAGACAGACAGCAGGAAAGCTGAGAGGGAGACAGTGTAGGAGAGACAGACAGCAGGAAAGCTGAGAGGGAGACAGTGTAGGAGAGACAGACAGCAGGAAAGCTGAGAGGGAGACAGTGTAGGAGAGACAGACAACAGGAAAGCTGAGAGACAGACAGTGTAGGAGAGACAGACAGCAGGAAAGCTGAGAGGGAGACAGTGTAGGAGAGACAGACAGCAGGAAAGCTGAGAGGGAGACAGTGCAGGAGAGACAGACAGTAAGGAAGCTGAGAGGGAGACAGTGTAGGAGAGACAGACAGTAAGGAAGCTGAGAGGGAGACATTGTGTCATCAATGTGTTCCATACAGTGATAAAACCTGTAACCTCACACTAATAGATTATAACAACACAATACATCAAACTGTCAAGTCTCATTCCTCCATTCTCATTTGTGTGTGTGTCCAATGCTCTCTGTGAAGGGAAAAAATCCCATCATCCATTTTAATTGATTTGCCGACCCCCGCGGTGAGATTGATTCAACGCAATTTCACCTCAGCTATATGCCGTTGTTTCAAAAAGCGGGGTCGGGGGCACAGAGCATTTATAAATGGGGGGTCTACTGGGTTTAGGGGGTCCTTGACACAACAAAGTTTGAGAACCACTGATTTAGAAGACATTATGTAGAATCTGCCTCAGGTGTCTTGACGGGTTAAAACAATGAAAAACGTTTCTCTTGTGAGGACCAGGAAACGTGTCTTTCTTGAATGCTGCTAAACTTGAGACATTTGATTGGTTGAAAACTTTATTAGTCAGAAATGTAAACGACACGTGATACAGTAGGGCTTTAAAGCCAAAAGGAACACAACAAAAAGTCCTGGGGACTTGTTTCCATTGTGTATTCCTATGTACTACGGGAGCCACATGCGGCCCCCACCTTCACTCAATGCGGCCCGCAGGTTAATATCGGAATACTGATGAAGTATTGATTTTGTGCGACGCGTTTTGAGCTTGTAGATCAGCTACTTTTGCTACTTTTGTGTGACATAGAATTTCGAAGTACAGCATTAATTTACGAAAAAAAAAGTTTAAATACGGAGATAAGAGGTGTCTGCCCGACAGTGTACGCAACGTGGCATAGTGTGGAAATATAGTGGCCCTCTCCATCATCAAAGTCGGCCACCCCTGTACTACGGTATATTTCCTATGTATTTGGCAGGCAAGCACGGGCAAGTACCGCGTGCCACCACTTAGTGCACAACAGCTGCTGCTGTGCAATAATGTAGTGTAATGGGAGCTATAATACAGCATCATCATCCATAGTGCACCTCCATCCACGATCATAGTCCACAATCATAACACCAGAGGAAGCTCCACGAATCATGTTCAACCCAGATTTGGCACAACAAAGGGAATGAACTCGTTCTCGTGCTATTCATCAAAAATGTGTAATGCCCTACCAAAAGGAGTAAAGGAGTGTAAAACCCTACTCACTTTCAAAACTGCCCTAAAGATACACCTTCAGGAGCCTGCAATTCAAAAATGGCCCCTGTCTAAGTCTTAACCTACTCCCCCTACCCCCCCCCCCCCCCTCCCCTTTTTTTTCTTCTCTTGTACATATTTTTCACTCTTCATACCAGTAACCTGTAAGCTGATTGTATGACATTCTGTATTGTAGTCTGTATGTGTCTCTTATATGTCATCATGATTTGTGTGCATGGGGATCTCATCTTAAACAAGCTCAGTGCTTAATGAGTCTTCCAGTTTAGTAGACCTCGTATTGTGAATTTGTACTTCCATGTAATGTTGTTCTCATGTCTTACTAAATAAAGTACATCCATCAATCAACCCTCTCTCTCTCTCTCTCTCTCTCTCTCTCTCTCTCTCTCTCTCTCTCTCTCTCTCTCTCTCTCTCTCTCTCTCTCTCTCTCTCTCTCTCTCTCTCTCTCTCTCTCTCTCTCTCTCTCTCTCTCTCTCTCTCTCTCTCTCTCTCTCTCTCTCTCTCTCTCTCTCTCTCTCTCTCTCTCTCCTCAGAATTACTACAGGGGGGTTGTCAAATCGTTGTGTGATAAGAAACGTTTTTTATTTTTTTATTTTTTTACATTAACCACTTCAACCCTCGCTTCCCTATTCTGAAGGGAAAGCCGAAAATAGCCGATCTACAAGCTCAGACAGAGAACCACTGGGCTACGTTGTGAGCTGTGTGTGTCTTACCGAGTTGGTGCCCAACACCTGCAGGTCAGGTTCTCTGGACTCCAGCAGCTTAGCCACCATGTGCAAGAAGCTCTCCACGAAGGGCTTGATGCTCTGAGAGTGACACGCCATTAAGAGCTGGTCCAAGGCCTCCATGGCGATCACCACATACCTGTACACAGTGGGGGAAAGTAATTAAGTACATTTACTCACAGTAACATTTTGAGGTTTTTTCTTTTTACTTTACTGGAGTCCAATTTTCAGTACTTTTACTTCTACTCCGCTACATCTCAGAGGCAAATATTGCACTTTTACTCCACTACAATTACTTGAAAACTTGAGTTACTAGTTACTTTGTAGATTTGGATTATTATTACAAAACACGCGTTAACCCTATTAAACTTTGGCCGATCTTCAAGCTCAAAATGCGTCGCATATTTTCAATTTTTTTTTATGCATCATGATAATGTTGCTATATACTGTATATAGCAAAAGCTACACACAGAGGTGTTCCCGGCTTGAAAGGTATAACAACGTATAGGTGTTCCAGATCTGATCAGGCATGACTCTATCTCTAATCCCTAAATATAACCTCTATATGTCTAATCCTAATCTGAATCTTTTTTTTTCTAATTGTAAAAGTATCTCTAAAAATCTTTTTTTCAACCGTACAACTATGTTTTGTCTTGTGAGACAAAACATAACATTTCAGTAATGTCCATTACTGAAATGCCACTATAGGCCTACTTGTGGGGACATTTGGTCTAGTATAGTAAACACGCACGCATGCACGCACGCACACGCGCACACACGCACACACACACATTTTGAAAGGTTCCGAAACAAAATAATAAATCATAAAACATTTTCAATATGTTCAATCAGTAGTGAACATAGCCGATCTACAAGCTCATACATGTACTGGAGTGCAAGTCATGAGCTTCCAAACAACCCTTAATACTCAAGTGAAGCACAGAGACTCAAGTAAATGTACTTTGTCACTGTCCACCTCTAGTGAGGTATTTTAACAGAATTTTAACGCCTATTTTGGGATAATGCTCGCCCGTCACGCCCAAAATAGGGACGCCGGGGTGAACATTACTGGCACTGAGGATTTTACTGTTCATTTAATCTGGCGTTCTGTCACTCTTTGTTTGGCTGTCAGCTGTAGTGACTGCGTGTGCGTGTGTGTGTGTGTGTGTGTGTGTGTGTGTGTGTGTGTGTGCGTGCGTGCGTGCGTGCGTGCGTGCGTGCGTGCGTGCGTGCGTGCGTGCGTGCGTGCGTGCGTGCGTGCGTGCGTGCGTGCGTGCGTGCGTGCGTGCGTGCGTGCGTGCGTGCGTGCGTCTCTCTATTGAGAAATAGTTGTTCTATGTTTTGTTTTTTTAAATGTCAAAAATAAATAAACGGGGAGTTAGGTTTACAATTAGGAAACAATTCAGGTTACGTCCGGATTAACATTAAAAATTCAGACGTTAGTTTTAAGGGTTAGCGTTATGCCTGATTTATACTTAGTTGTATGTCTGTGTCATGCAGCGAAAATAGCGGATCCGCAACGGGGTTTTTCAGCTTGTAGATGTGCTAATTTCGGCTTTCGGGGTACAGCTGAAAGTGTCCGAAAAAGGAAGAAAAGAAATACACAACATTCATAAAATCGCCATCCTAACGTGTTTTATAGACTCACAAATAAAGTAATGCAAACGTGTGCATGTGTGTGCGACTACGCGCGCGCACCCAATTAAATGCCGTTTGGGCGCCGTGATGTGTGTATTGATTCAGTGCCGCCACTCTGTCTTTTGTGAGCTGCGTCTAGCGCAGCGCTGCGCGGCAGCTTCTATTTTCATCTCTCCATCCAATTTAATTACTGTGCTTTCCAAGAGACACATTAACTGAGAGCGGACTCCCTAAGTGCTTCTGATGAGCTCAAAAAGCAGGCCAGCGTTGCATTTAATAACACCGCCGCGCATTCTCCCTGCGTACGCCGATAAAACCCCACCGTAGAATGCTTGTACACACACACACACACGCACGCACGCACGCACGCACACACACACACACACACACACGCGTACGTGTGTGGCACATTGCTTTGCAACGCCTTTAATTCAGTGCAGGTGTGGACAATAACTAAATGCAATTTGCGCTTGCTTGGTTGGACAGAAATCATCTCTCTCCATCCACTACCATTAAAAAAAACATGTGTTTTTCAGTTGCCTCACACATTATTATTTTAAATATGGCAAAAAGGAACATCACAAGCTCACAAGGTATCTACAGGCTCACAACAAATTATGAGCTTGTATATCAGCTATACAAAAAAAAAATCATCTTGTATTTGGAATACGCCTACTTTTTGAAGCATTTTAACTCATTCAGTGCCACTCAACGTCTAAGACGCCCATTGTATCATAAGCCCTGTGCCACTGGGCATCTAAGACGTAAAAATAAAAAGACAAAAAAATCTGCTCCATTCACTCCTTGTTTAACTTCTTACTGAAAAGGGCTGTATCTCGGCTCCTAAGCACTTTTTTTTTTACAATGAATTTTGGCTCTGGCACTCGGAGCCAAACTGCCAGAAATAAGTCAGGCACTGAATGAGTTTACAACACAAATGTTGTATGAGGGTTCCTGTCATAACATATTTTCATATCGGCGTCCACGGCCAAATACATATTGCATTGGGGTTCCGTCCTTGACATGAAAATGATTGAGTGCCACTGATGTAAATGTCAAGGTCAGAGAGGTGACGGCAGACTGACCCGTGACGACGTCACGCCACGTTATGCTCAGCCGCTCTGCCGGGTAGTGTAAGAATGTGTGTGTGTGTGTGTGTGTGTGTGTGTGTGTGTGTGTGTGTGTGTGTGTGTGTGTGTGTGTGTGTGTGTGTGTGTGTGTGTGTGTGTGTGTGTGTGTGTGTGTGTGTGTGTGTGCGTGTGCGTGTGTGTGCGCATGTGTCAGTGGTGGAAAAAGTACTCAAAGGACGACTTCACCCACTTTCAACTATTTTCAATCTTCATTAACCCTTTAAGACCGGGAATGCATCATTGTAATTTTAGATTTCTTTGGCTATTTCTTTGGCTATTTCCACGATTTTTTAAAAATCGGACATTTTTTTTCAGAAAAACTGTTTAGAAAATGTTTAGAAGCGGCCTCAGGTCTTAATGGGTTAATAGATCCTCACTAATGCTCCTGATTTTTTTTTTCATTATTTGTACTCATAGGAGGGCTGTGGACACTTTAGGAACCCGTCTACCAGTGACATTCATCGTTAGAACGTTTTTGTTTTTCTTACATACATACTTTTTTCTATTTAAATGTGTATTAACGTGAGAACAATGGCTTCCATTATAGCATGCTAACTTTCCAGGAATAGAAAGCCTGTAGTTTCTATTAGCTTGGATTACCCATCGATGATGTCACTGGTAGACAGGTTTTTGAACTGTACACACCCTCCTCTGAGACCCAGACACACTAGACAACAATGGTGCCATTTTATCATGAGCATTAGTGAGGACCAATTATATGAAGACAGGTTGAAAATGGGGAAGTCGTCCTTTAACTAAAAGTATCAATAATGCAATATAGTTACATGTAAAAGTCAGGAATTTAAAATGTACCAAAAGTAGATAGTACTCATTATGCAGAATGTCCCGTTTCAAGTTTTCAAATGTATAAAAAACTTTTTGAAAATAGCAGATCTACAAGCTCACAATGTGTCGCATCGCGACGCATTGTGAGCTAGTAGATTGGCTATTTTCAAATGGCCGAAATGTATATAGGGCTGAAGTGGTTAATGTATGTTTTGTAATTATAATCAAATCTAAAAAGTAACAAGTAACTAAAGTTTTCAAATAATTGTAGTGGAGTAAAAGTACAATATTTGAATCCGAGATGTAGTGGAGTAGAAGTAAAAGTATTGGAAATTGGAAATACTCAAGTAAAGTAAAAATACCTCAAAATTGTACTTAACTCATTGAGTGCCCGAATTATTTCTGGCTATTTCTGGCCAGTGCGATTATTATTATTTTTTTTTTTCAAAGTGAAAAAAAGTGCTTAGGAAGCGAGTGTGTGTGTGTGTGTGTGTGTGTGTGTGTGTGTGTGTGTGTGTGTGTGTGTGTGTGTGTGTGTGTGTGTGTGTGTGTGTGTGTCTGTCTCACCCGTAGCGGTGTCGGACCACATCCCTGCTCAGCCTCTCTGCCAGGTAGGCTCCGATGCGGTCCAGCTTCTCTGGAGCAGACACCGCGTAGAACGTCAACTTCTCCATGTCCGACTTACTGAGGCCATCCTGAAGGGACAAGACACCACTTAACACATTGCCTGCCAAGAACGCATTCATGCGTTCTATTAAATACATAACTTGCCTGCCAAGAATGCATCAATGTATTCTATTATCAAATGATCATTTTTTTTTAAAATTTGAAAAAAAATGTGTTGTACACAACTTGGCTTCCACGGCGTTTCAATGATCATCTATTTAAGGTAATTACGCTGGCAAGGGGATAAAAAAACGATCTATCAAGGAAGGTAATGTGTTAAAACCCTATTATGGTTGACCGGAGTCCCTCAGGGCTCCATGCTAGTGTGTTTTCTGTTATTGTGGGGATACAAAGGGATATTTCACTTTTTTTTTAAAAATGGGGTCATTTTATCATGTACTCAGGCTTTTGGGATGACCCAGGACCGTTTGTAGTTGCTTGATTCAGTATTTAGATATTTGATATGCATTTTATCAGACACGCCCCCCTTCCTATACAAACCCATGGTAACTTCAAACTCCATTTAACCATGTTAGAGGTGTTGAATCTATTTCCAGACAGACTAAGCCTCCCCACAGACTGGGTTTTATCACCTAAACCTCTCAGTGAGCGATCAACAATTTGACGAGGTCCCGATCTCTGCTGCATTTACATTTCCCACAAGCATGTTTACGCACACGCACACGCACAAAGCATATTTTAATTAACAAGGTGACAGGGGCTCACACGGGCAATAACGTGCCACCGGTGTCATTTTTCATAATTAGAACCGGGGAACCTTTGTGTCGTGTCAACGCCATTCTTTTTTTATATAGTTTTTATGTGCTGATGATGATTACCATTTTAACCCATTGAGACCTGAAGCCGATTCTGCATGTCTCCTAAATCTCAACAGTTTTCTGAAAATGTATGTTTCTACATCAGTGGTGCTCAAAGTTTTTCATGCCAAGAACCCCCAAAATGTTATGTATTTGGCCGCAGACTCCAACCAAATATGTTGTTCCAGGGACCCCCCAGAAGCAAAGATTTGAGTTAAAAATGTTCGCTTTAAAAATATATATATTCAAAGATTTTCACACATTTTCACGATTTTTCAAAAACAGCAGATCTACAAGCTCATAGCGCGGCACTCGGTGCCGCGCTATGAGCTTGTATATCTGCTATTTTTGAATAGCCCAAAGTGTAAAATAATGCTTTTTAGCTCAAATCTAAAAATGACACAGTTCCAGGTCTTAATGGGTTAATGGTGTGGTGAGGTCCTGGGACAATGTGATTAAAATATGTACGTTGTTAATTCAAAGGTGGTTTAATATAGCAACCACCCAGCAGGTACACTGACTTTCAGTCAACACCACCACAACAGTGTTCATTTTGACGCCATTATGTTGATTTAGTTTTAGTCATAGCATTTTGAATAAGATACCATTTAGTTTTAGTCATATTTCTGAAATGTTTAACTCAGCCAAGCAGAAAATGACTTTCTAGTGGAGTAGAAAATGACTTTCTACTCCACTAGTCCCTCCATGTACATCTAGTTTCTATTTGTTGACGAAATTGTCAGTAGTTTTAGCTTTCATAGCTTAGTTTTTGTTTCGTTTTAATTTAGTCGTCGTCAGCGTCAAACTGTAGTTGATGAACATTTATCGTCATAGTTTTAGTCGACAAAATGAACACTGCACCACAATAAAAAAAAAATGTATTTTTGTCCACGCGTTCTGCCATTTTTTTCTCTACAATTTAGTCGTTGTGCCAATTAATTCCTCGCAACACATATTTCTGTGTGTTGTCACTGATGGTGTGTCCTACGGACCCACCTACCAGTGAGCCTTCGTCCTACTCCTCGCGCCCAACACTCCCTGCTGTCAAGCTCCGCCCCCTGCTCCACCCCTCTACAAGTTTGTAAATCTGCTATTTACGCTATTTTTGGAAAATGTGTTTGTTTATCAGATCTACACATCATGTGGATGGTCACTCACTTTGGGGTCCTCAGGGAAGATGTTGTCCACCAGACGCTTGTACCTCGGCCTGAGAGGGCCACAGCATCCACACACACCTGGAAACACACACACACACACAATAAACATTTTAATACACAACTGGAAACAACACACACACACATTAATACAGAATACACATTAACATACACAATAAAATGAAATGCACACCTGAAAACAAACAGTAATTCACACACGCACTAAGAGGTCCACAGCATCCACACACACCTGGAAACACACGCAATTAACATTAATACATACGTGAAAACAGCACGCACATAAACATTCTCTCTCTCTCTCTCTCTCTCTCTCTCTCTCTCTCTCTCTCTCTCTCTCTCTCTCTCTCTCTCTCTCTCTCTCTCTCTCTCTCTCTCTCTCTCTCTCTCTCTCTCTCTCTCTCTCTCTCTCTCTCTCTCTCTCTCTCTCTCTCTCTCTCTCGTGTCAATCAATACTTCAATCAATCAATGCACTGGCTGACAAAGGAAACCATGCAAGTGAAGTAACTACAAACCAAATAATCACAATCTACGAAGTAACCAAAAAAAACAAAGTTTCCAAGTAATTGTAGTGGAGTAAAAAAAAAAAAAAAAGTATTAAAAGTATTGAAAATTGGAAACACTCCAGTGAAATAAAGACATCCTCAGAAGTGTACTTACGTACAGTACTTGAGTAAATGCACTTAGTTACTTTACACCACTGCCCTAAAGCATAATAATATCACCACAATATATCACCCCAGCCAACATATCTAGTGCACAAGATCACCACCTTAGCACCACCTCAAGGTTGAGAACCACTGGACATAACCCATTTAGACCAGGGAAGAATCTGTGTCATTGTTTAGATATATTTGGCTATTAAAAAATAGCAGATATACAAGCTCGTAGCGCTACGAGCTTGTATATCTGCTATTTTTGAATGGCCAAAGAAATCTTAAAATGACACAGATGCGTTACCGGTCTTAATGGGTTAAGTGGTTAAATGTGGAAGACACATGACGCGTCATATAAATGACAATGCGAGGTCATTAACCTATCAATCCATATTCATTAGTATTAAACGCTGTGGCTCTGAGTCAGCAGGACAGGCATGAGTCATCACGTGGCGGTCACACACACACACACACACACGCGTCCAGATTCATAGGTCACTCCGTGCGTATCATGCTTTACCAATCCACTTCAAACTGGACGTGTGTGCGTGTGTGCGTGTGTGCGTGTGTGTGTGTGTGTGCGTGCGCGTGTATATTACTATATGTGTGAGGACCAAACGTCCCCACAAGTATAGTAGAATTTGGAAAAAACGCACATTGAAAAAAAAAATGTTCAACCATAAAAATAACAATTTCCCTTTATATTTGAGGGGGACCATTTAGCAGCCAAATGGTCCCCCACAACGTCCGTTTTTTTCAGTAAAATTTTAGCTGGTTCTAACAAGGAAAATTGTTCTTATGTATGGTTGAAAAAAATATTTTTGAGATGGGTTTACAATTAGAAAAAGATTGATGTTGGGGTTAGGTTCAGGATTAGATATTTTGAGTTCATGATTTATATTTGCATTTAGTTGCGTGCCAGTGTCATGCACTGAAACATAGCAGATGTGTAAGCTCGCAGCTGTGTGTGTGTGTGTGTGTGTGTGTGTGTGTGTGTGTGTGTGTGTGTGTGTGTGTGTGTGTGTGTGTGTGTGTGTGTGTGTGTGTGTGTGTGTGTGTGCGCGCAAACCTGCCTGTCTGTCTGTCTGTTTGTGTCCCTGTTATGCCCATATATGGAAATCCCTGATGTCATCAATATGACGTCATAGACTGGCCTCCGAGTGATATCCTAACCACTTAAACCCCAGCGTCCATATTGTGGGGAAAAGCTTTCGTAGAAAATGTCAGATCAACAAACTCTTGTTCTATTTTCAGCTAAAGCTGTGAAGTGGGCGGTGTGGTCACAGTGGTCATCACAGTGATGGAAGTGATTCACTTAAAAAAAACACTTTTATGTTTGTTTTAAGTGCATAGTCCTGTTTATAGGGCTATGCACATGTGTCATGTGTTTCTAGCCAACAGTCCGGAATAGAGTTGGCTAGAAAACGGTGCAGGGTTAGGGGGGTACAATGGTGGCCAATCACAGCGCAGGGTTGGGGGGGGTGCAAATTCCAAACCTCACATATAGGGGCGGTTGCACCGCCCAAAAACTAGAAAATGTGCTCCTCGGAGCACAGGTCTCCGCCAGAACTGTTCCTGATTAATCCTGTCTTACCTATTTATATTACATATTGTCACGTGTCACCTGACCAATGTTAGCTTGGCTGATGGAAGCTCACTTCAAAAAATATAAATAATTTTTTTAAGTGACACACCCATTTATAGGTTTGTATTTCGTCATGCGTCTCGCTAGCCAATCAAAGCACACCCTTTCAACATATTGTCACGTGTCACGTGAAGCTTGACCAATGTTAGCTTGGCGGACACACGGAAGGACGGACACAAAAACATACTCTCCACCTCTGGCGGGTTTGTGTGGTCAAAGGGTACTTTACTAAGTACTCTGATAACAGGTACTGCATAACCTCCCAATGGTCCGATGCCTAGTAGATATTAATACTAAATATGTTATGATAGTTTTCCTCTCCTTTCCAATAGGCTCTATGCACAGCAGCCATATTATCACTTCATTCACAGGTGTTACCAATGATACTAATGAAGGCTCTGTTCCATTTAGTCTAGCACAGTGGTTTCCACGAGCACCGTAACTCTGAGAGTGTACAAATGGAACCAAATGGACCCTTACGCAATATCAGCACCCTGACTCTGTTTGTCCAGAATGGAACAGAGCCTTCATTAGTATCATTGGTAACACCTGTGAATGTCTTCATAATATGGCTGCTGTGAATAGAGCCTATGTCCCCCACTCTGTCAACCTATGAGTCTGTATGGGCTGCTTAGTCTGCTGTTCTCACCAGCAGGTGGTGCTGTTTGACTGCTGGTCATTCCAACAAGCCATGAGTCACCAGAGCAGTGAGTGAGTGGAGACGCGCGTGCACACGCACACACACACACACACACACACACACACACACACACACACACACACACACACACACACACACACACACACACACACACACACACACACACACACACACACACACACACACACACACACACACACACTAAGCCCAACATGCATATTTTCCTAATTTGAAAGCCCAACACGCTGTGTACTTTGGCCCTCACAAGTATAGTAATACAAGCGCGCGCACACACACACACACACACACACACACACACACACACACACACACACACACACACACACACACACACACACACACACACACACACACACACACACACACACACACACACACACACAGCTCTCACTGTGATGGATGAGCGCTCTGGAAACACATGTACAGGGAGTACAGGGTCAACTCTACAAGACTCCATTTCCCAGGTGCCCCGGGTCCTTCCTCCAAACGGTCCCGTGGGTGACAACAGCGTCACACCCTGACAACCGGGTGAAGCCAGGTCACCCTGCTTCACTCACTCACTCACTCACACACACACACACACACTAAAAGCCAATGCATGCTCCTTCAAAGTCTGAACGTTTTTACAGAAAGTTTCTCTCAGTCTGAACTTTTAACAGAAAGTCTCTCTCTCTCGCTCTCTCCCCCTCTCCCTCTCTCTCTCTCTCTCTCTCTCTGAAAGGTGCTCATTATAGAGCCAGTAATTACCTACCTCGTTACAACACAGTAATTAACCTGCCTTGTTACAACACCAGTGCATTAGCGAGACCAAAGCAGCTCAAATTGATTCTCACTAATTTCTCACTTTGACTACAAAAGGGTGTCCCTTCCATAACCGGAAACGTTCCACAACCCAAGTTATGCAATGTGTTTTTGTTCACGTTTCCATTAGAAAAAAAACAAAACAAGAACAAAATAATAATGATTAGGTTTTGGTATTAGCCCATTAAAATCGTCCTCGACTTGAAAAAAGTTTGAGAACCACTGGTCTACAGGGTTATGCAAGGCGAGGACCGTTTAGATTTGAGGACACGGGCTTTAGAGCGTGATTCACAGTGGAGAGTGTAATTCAGTGATTCATCCAGTCCTAGACGCCTGTCACAACCTCCATGACTCATCCATTCATCTCCGTTTCCCCCTGACATGGAGACACATCCCGGGGTCGCATTTCAAGCAGCGCCTGCCCGCCTTGGGGTGTTCTCTCTCCTGGACGGAGGACTGTGTCATTACACCGGCCTCATCTCACCTTTTGTGTCATTTCTCACCGGAGGCGCCTCATGGCACCGCACACTGAATACATATTTGATGTTTATATGGGGGATGTTTTGTTGGGAGTTGTTATTGTTGTTGCGATTTGAATTGCAACGTTCAAAGGCAGCTATTAGAGACGTCTAGTCAAATTTTGCATGATGTGTATTATCAATAGAGTACAGAAGTCCTGACGTCACTCGTTCATCCCCTGGTTCGTAAAGTAATATCTCTATGGAGAATAACATTGGGTCATCTTAGAATCGTCTCATATAAGAATTGTGGTCCAAAAATAAACAAACTGTCTCGGCGATATTATCAGGGAGGAGGTTCTGTATCGTTTATGATAGTCAATCACTTATATTTGATACAGTCTGTTTCTGGCGAAAATGTAACTTATTCGGCGGAAGTAACATTAGCGTTTTCTCACTGTCAGTTGATGCTTCATATCCATAAGAGTCAAACCGCCGGGGTCATTTGTTTATTTTTGGAACACAGTTCTTATTTGACGCGACATTAAAGACGTCTATGGGAATTCCGAATGGGGCTGGAAAAGCGCGAACCAGGTAGGATGTGTAAAATGACGTCAGACTTCGGTGCTCTATAAAGAGGTCAAACAGTGGTTAAGTTACTGCCCATCACCACGGAGGTTGTGGGTTCGAATCCACCGTGGTGCATCCGGCTCCTACGGGCTGGGGGCGGCACCTGTCAGCGGGGAGTGCTGGGTGGGAGGAGTAGGACGAAGGCTCTACGTCCTCCTGGTGGGGGCTCCTCACTGGCAGGTGAGTCAGTAGGATACGACAGCAGTGCCAACACAGAAATGTGTGTGGGGAGGAATCAATTGGCATAATGACTAAATTGGGGAGAAAAAGGGGTAAACAATTATATATATAAATATATATATATATTTTTTTTAAATAAGAAAAAAATAGGTCAAAGTCAAAGTTTATATTTATATATTAGAGAGTCCAGTATCGGGATTAAGTCCTGCAGGTTCCAATGCAAATGTTGCAGGCATTTTTTAAATACCTGTGAGCGGTCAAAAAAAGAAAAAAAAGAAAAAAAAGAAACATTACTGCGGGTCCCGCAAAATCCCGCACTGTACAGCAATAAACCGCACCGGACGCATTTGTGGTCGTGCTTTACACATACTGTATATCGTGTGACTAAATTCAGAGAACATCATTTTTAAAGGTAGTTCTGACAGGTATGTGCATAATGCAGAAATGTAATAAGCTACCGTCAAGCAGTAAGTGTAGCCGAACCAACAGTGTCGCTGTCCGTGGTGCTGGACAGCGACACTGGATTGCTGGATTGCTAGTTACTAACAAAATGGACCCTTACAGGTCCGTAACTCCCAGATTATACAAACAAAATATTTGTACTACCTCTGGAATAAATTAACATAGACGTTTAATACAATGTTATCAAATGGGGGGGGGGGGGGGGGGGTTGTCCTTGGCCTGACATTATGAACAGCCAGTAGAAACAAGTGTGGGTCAGCTGACATTATGAACAGCCAATAGAAACCAGTGTGGCTCAACTGACCTTAGGAACAGCCAATAGAAACCAGCGTGGGTCGGTCGGGTCGGGTCAATAGCACAGATGTAGAGAGTATAATGATCAGTCTTCAGCCATTATTACCACACACTGTGAGCTGACTGACACATAATTACATGCTAATTGCTCGTTAAGAACTAGCTCGTTAAGAAGAACTCGTTAAGCATGAACAGACGAGGAGCAGGAGAGCCTGTGTCAACTCAGGGGGAAATAAAGGAAATCTATTATATGAAGGTCACGCTTCAGCATGCTGGTTTAGAACACACACACACACATGCACACGCACACGCACACGCACACGCTGGATTGCTAATGTTCACCTTATCAAACGAGCATTAATGCACTGAACCGAATACAAATTTAAATGAATCGCAGTGACACAACACCACAGCACAAACTAACAGACAACAATGTACACTGAACACTTTCAATATTTTCAAGTGGGCCCTGACCTGGAAGAGGCTGAGAACAACTGTGTTACACAACACCGACACAAGTGAAGCTTCAGACTAAATAACACAACAAGGACTCCATTTAGATTCTGGAAACTCACTGCAAACGATCGGAGGACGGCTTTTTATTTATTTATGTGAGCTAAATAGATGAATGGAAAAGTGAGTGTTTGTGTCCTCTTTGACTTGATATTTGAGCTGTGCTAGCTTGTTTTCACATTGTGGAATATGTTTACTGGATCCTTTTTGTTTAGCACTCCACTGTTGAAGCCAGGCGAGAGGAGTTCAACGGCACCGTGGGCCCTCACTTTGGCCTTCTGCCCCATAACCCATTACGACCAGGAACGCAACTGTCATTTTAAACACTTGAACCATTATCTTATACTTTGGCTATTCAAAAGTAGCAGATATACAAGCTCATAGCGCTATGAGCTTGTAGCTGCTTTTTTATCATGAGAATTTGTGCAAATCTTTGAATATATATATGTATATATGTCACAATTACAGGACTTAAAGGACGACTTCACCACTTTTCAACATATCTTCATATAATAGGTCCTCACTAATGCTCACGATAAAATGATACCATTTTTTTCTAATCAGTCTGTGTCTCAGAGGAGGGCTGTAGACAGTTCAGAAACCCGTCTACCAGTGACATCATCGTTAGGCAGGATTTTTTTTTCCAAAAAGATTACAATTTTTTTATTCAGATTTTTATTAAGGCGAGAACAATGGGATCTATTATTGCATTGCAACTTTCCAGGAATACAAAGCCTGCAGTTTCTATTAGCTTGGATTCCCCATCGATGATGTCACTGGTAGACGGGTTTCTGAACTGTCTACAGCCCTCCTCTGAGACACAGACTGATTAGAAAAAAATGGTATCATTTTATCATGAGCATTAGTGAGGACCTATTATATGAAGATATGTTGAAAAGTGGTGAAGTCGTCCTTTAAGATAGTTGAGGGGGAAAAGTATGACTTTGGATAAAAAGGAGAGGATTTCTTTTGCACCAGTTTAAACCGCCTCAATCGGTGATATCTGTTCAGTAAATATGGTGTACTCTTATGGTTGGGAGAAAATAATTGTTTCAAATGAAGTTGTCTCATGAACTATGTGTCCACCTTTAAGTTGAAGGCATTGACTTTATTAGTCACTGAAAATGAGAGGCCTTTGTTTATAAAATAATGGGTCTAGCTAAAAAAAAATCTAAAATGACACAGTATGTGTTCCCGGATTGAATGGGTTAAAATAATGGCCTGCCCTGAGGTCACAGTGGCCTTGAGGCATGTCCACACTTCCCCAGCTGATTATAGCCTTTTCTCCTCTGCCTCTCTCTTGTCAATACAGTTTTTTAAAACATGTCTTTTGTTGAAATGATGAATCCTTAACACCTGCCCTCAACATTCCCATCTTCAAATGAACCCATTTAGACCTGAGGCCGATTCTAACAATGCCTTCTCCTGACCTAAGCTTTCTGGAAAAAAAATATATATATATATTTTATGAAAAAAAGAATAAGTAATGTTGCTGTATATTGTATATAGCAACAGTGTCACATAGGTGTTCCCGGCTTGAAAGGTAAAACAACGTATAGGTGTTCCAGGTCAGTGAATCGGCGTGTACTAACTTTTAACTCGGTGATTTCTACAGAAATGGGTAATTGGTAAATACCAATAAATTATTTGAGAAATAAACAACTTATGTAAATATGTATTTCACCAATACTATGTACAGAATATTTGAATTAAATGTATTATTTAGTTTTATTTGATGGCCTTCCTGCCCTGGCGTTTGCCCTTTGTGCCCTACAAAAAAAAGGTACAACACCAAAGGCCAAGTGGCCTTGGCCCTAAAATTAAGACATTCCAGGCCTGGTTGAAGCACAAACCCTCTTTTTTTCTAACATGACCTTCCAATGCGTCATCCTGCTAACTGTCTGTACACCAAGAAGCGATGAAAAAGCATATTCAAACTTTTTCGTGTTTTCTAGTAAATTAACACACTATTTGATCATACTACAGAGTCACACAAAAGCATCAAAAGTAGCAGATCTACAAGCTCGAAACGTGCCTCGAAGCAGAAAAAAAACCTGTCAGATCTACCAGCGCATAATGAGGCTGATTGAGCTTGTGAGTCTGACATTTGTTGGCCAACAGATTTGTTGTACAACACCATGCTATCAATGCTGACACAGATGTTTACACATACAATCTTCACACAGACTCACACAGGCACACGCAAACACACGCACGCACGCGCGCGCAGCGCACACACACACACACACACACACACACACACACACACACACACACACACGCAAGCACCCACGCGCACACACATACCCAAAGTCAAGCAACCAAACACGCGGTTAAAATAAATAAACATCCACAGAGAGACACATAAATCAATGCTCGAGTGTGAAAAATGCACAACAATGCGTACGCACGCACAACGCATACGCGCTGTAACATTATGCACGTATTCACAGCAGTACACACATCCGTACACAATCGCACACACACCCACAAACAAAACAATATATCAAACATGTCCACAAGAGATACGCGACACCCGTGAACTATCATACATCATTGTGTGTGTGTGTGTGTGTGTGTGTGTGACGTGTGCGTGTGCGTGTGTGTGTGTGTGTGTGTGTGTGTGTGTGTGTGCGCGCGCACGGAGGTTACGCAGGGACAGCGCAGATGGAATTGAACCGTTTCCATTCTCATTATTCAACTTAATGAACTGATAAGGAAGAAAGATAGTACACAGAGAGCACAGCGTGTGTGTGTGTGTGTGTGTGTGTGTGTGTGTGTGTGTGTGTGTGTGTGTGTGTGTGTGTGTGTGTGTGTGGTCATGCTGGGATGGTGAGATGCAGCATCCGTGACCACAGTAGAACATCAAAGATAAGGAGAAAATCCATGTGTGTGTGTGTGCGTTCGTGCGTGCGTGCGTGCGTGCGTGCGTGCGTGTGTGTACACTTCTAACACATGTATTTGTGTTTATGGTCGTGTTCAGGCAGAAACCGTGTATCTCCATCATTTCAACTTTGTTATGTTTTCTTTCCCCCATAAATGATGTCCCTACTTCATCATACAAGAGTGTAAAACAAAAGTAGTAGATCTACAAGCTCACAATGTGTTGCTTGTAGATACCGTGTTCACCATTTTAAAATGTGTGTATTCAAACACATGCATATCGTTGTTTTCGGGCAGGAACCTCTTATCTCCATATTCTAACGTTTTTTTTTTCGTAAATTAATGCCCTGCTTGATCATACTACACTACAGCGTCACATGAACATATCAAACATAACAGATCTACAAGCAGTGGTGGAAAAAGTACTCAAATGTTTTACTTAAGTAAAAGTATCAATACTGCAATGTAGATGTACTCTGTTACAAGTAAAAGACCGGAATCAAAAATGTACTTGCGTAAAAGTACAAAAGTATTGGCATCAAAATGTACTTAAAGAACCAAAAGCAAAAGTACTAAAATGTTTGAAAATAGCAGATCTACAAGCTCATAGCAGATCATAGCAGATCTGAGCTTGTAGATCTGCTATTTTCAAATAGCCTTAATTCATGTCTGTTTTATAACATATCTGCAAAGTAACTAGTAACTAAAGTTTTCAAATAATTGTAGTGAAGTAAAAGTACAATATTTGCCTCCGAGATGTACTGTAGTGGAGCAGAAGTAGAAGTAAAAGTATTGAAACTTGGAAATAGTCCACTAAAGTAAATGTACCTCAATATTGTACTTAATCACAGTACTTGAGTAAATGTACTTAGTTACTTTACACCACTGTCTACAAGTTGCGTTTTGAGCTTCAATTTTTTCTATTTGAATCCTGAAAATTAACAGTTTTGGATATATGAGGTTTCAACCCTACAGAGACGATATGTACTGTACATCTGTATGTGTGAATGAGCGCTCGCATGCATGGCTAAACGCGCTGCATTTCATTTACGGTGCCCGACACACAATTATTTATGGTGGAATTAAACCTGCGTTCGCATGGAGCGCAGTTAATCAACACAATAAACCATGTTATCACAGCCCAGCACACACACACACACACACACACACACACACACACACACACACACACACACACACACACACACACAGAGTAACTGCAGACATCAACACAATAAATGATGTTCATCATGTGCTTCAACGTTGGGAATTGAATCCATGCATCATTCAGGCGCAGCTTCACACTCACACGCGCACACGCACACACACACACACACACACACACACACACACACACACACACACACACACACACACACACACACAGCTTTCCGTTGTCTCTCTGTACCGAAACGCCCCGAGATTTTCTGTTTTCTGAAAACCGTTAACCGTATGTCGCTTTAATATCAGTGGTGCTCAAACTTTTTCATGTCAAGGACCCCCATTTGGTCGCGGACCCCATCTCAAAATATTTTGTTCCAGGGACCCCCAGAAGCAAAGATTTGCACAAATGTTCATGATTTTTGAATAGCCAAAGTATAAAATAATGGCTACAGCTAAAATCTAAAATGACACAGATGTGTTCCTGGTCTTAATGGGTTAAACCATTGGTCCTGCTCACTTTAACTCATACATTACCAGCGGTAGAAGAAGTACAATAGCCTATTCTAATTTAGTTTTACTTAACCACTTAAAGGAGTAGTTCACCCCCAAAAACGCTTATTTTCTATCAATTACACACGAAGCATTGATTTTTTTCCCCGTTTTTGTCGCATTCCTAAGCCAATTATTCGATGACCTGCGGAAAGATGCTAATGTGTCCGGTAGGAGAATCAAAGGAGACTCTTTGAGTCTACTACCGGAACTACACCCATCAAATTATTGGCTCAGGAAAAAGAAAAAAAAAAATCATGAATTCAAGGCTTCACGTGGTTTGTAATTGCTAGACAATAAGTCATCTGTCTATCAATGTCCCCCAAGGCTCTATAATAAGTGTCTTTTTCTGTTTTGCTGAAAATAGCAGATCGGCAATCTTGTCGATATTGCTATTGTATGTGAAAGCTTTCCCCAAAATACCGATGGTGGGGTTTAAGTGCAGTATTGGGTGTGTGTGGAACCCCACACCCACCCACCCTCTGGATTGAAAAGGCTGGCCCCGGTCACGTTGAATTGATAAATTACACGCACACGCACGCACACACACACACACACACACACACACACACACACACACACACACACACACACACACACACACACACACACACACACACACACACACACACACACACACACACACACACACACACACACTTTCCAATTTTAAAAATAGATTGATAATGTGTGTGCAGACAATCAATCCCCCCCAGGCAGAAACAGATTAATGCCATTTACGTTTATGTGGGTATGCTGTCATCCCCCGTGCACACACGCAAATCTGTTTTGTTTGCTGTTGGCTGCTTTGCATGTCAACAAGGAAACGGAGGTTAACCACTGAGTCACATGACCTCCGGATACAGACATAAGGCCATTTAGACCTATATGTAAATACCAGTGGTGTAAAGTAACTAAGTGCATTTACTCAAGTACTCAAGTTTTTTTTTTCCCTGTACACCAAATGTTGAGAGCTTGTAGATTGGCTGCCTTGTACTGTTAGATCGGCTAGTTTAGCAAACTTTTCGCCTAGAGAATCTGGACACCAGGATTAATGCATTTAACAACTTAAACCCCAGCATCCGTCTTCTGGGGAGAACTTTCACAGAAAAAATAGCCAATCTGCCATTTTCAGCGGATACAATGATAACGTCGAGCAAAAAACATAAAAGACATGTAGACAAGTAATCTTCAATTAATTAATTTTGACTTCTCCAGACATATCGGTATAGGCATAGATATCTGATCGTCTGATTAGACACAATTAGACTGGTGTATCCTCTCTCTCTCTCTCTCTCTCTCTCTCTCTCTCTCTCTCTCTCTCTCTCTCTCTCTCTCTCTCTCTCTCTCTCTCTCTCTCTCTCTCTCTCTCTCTCTCTCTCTCTCTCTCTCTCTCTCTCTCTCTCTCTCTCTCTCTCCTCTCTCTCTCTCTCTCTCTCTCTCTCTCTCTCTCTCTCTCTCTCTCTCTCTCTCTCTCTCTCTCTCTCTCTCTCTCTCTCGGGGACGGATAAAGACTCAGTGAAGTCGGACAATTATCTTTTCAATTAATAATTCTTAAGAATAATTGTCGGCAGTTATTGAGATACATTGGTCATTATTGTATACATAATAATGTATTTATACTCTATACTGTATTTATATTCAAGTAAATTGACGACGGACCACATGGCTCAGGACCCCCAGGGCCCTGGCAGTGAAGGGCCCTTGGGCACAGGCCCAATAGGCTCTATGCACGGCAGCCATATTGGAAAGAAATTGGCCCTCTTCCTTACGTCCTATTTCATAGGTGTTACCAATGATGCTAATTGAGGTCGTGTTCTATTCTGGTCAAACAGAGTCAGGGTGAGGGTGTTCCAAATGGTCCCTTACGGGTGTGTAACTCTGACAGTGTACAAATGTAACTCAACATTTTTACCACTGTCAGAGTCATGGGGGGGTCCTTGAAATTAGAAAAACAACACTGTGCTACACTAAAAGGAACAGAGCCTTCATTTGCATAATTAGGAACACCTGTGAAGGAAGTAAGGAAGAGGGCCCAATTTCTTTCCAATGTGGCTGCTGTGCGTAAGAGCCAATTTGGCCCAGTCCGTCATCTGCCCATGTCTGGCAAGTGCTATGTGCTACGCGTGCCCAGTCGTCCCACACCTACCGAGACCAGCCAGGCGGTTTCTCCGGTTGCTGTTGGCTCTGCCCGTGGGGTTGAAGGCCCCGTCGGCCTCCGTTCGAGGCACCTGCCTGTACGGCCTCAGGGCTCTCCGGATGGACACGCAGCACGACGGCATGGCTTCTTCCCCCCCCCCCCAAAAAAAAGTATTCACGAGAATGTAGTCTTAAAAAAAAATAACTCCTGGTTCCTCAGAGGTGAACGAGCATGTCCCCCAGACTGCCGTTTTCTTCCAAAGTAGGACTTCTCCGCAGAGCAGCTCGGGTCGAGTCCACGAAAGGAGTGCTACATTAAAAAAGGTGTTGTAAGTGATATTTGCTTGTTAAATGAAGTGCTAAATAGCTCTATATTCTGATAGTAATCGTTGCTACAGGGTGTTTGTTCAGTAACAGGGGGTCTTCCCGTCTCTCCAGCTCTTTAGTAAACGGAAAACAAAAATTGAAGCTGATGAATTTGTTCTCAATCCTCATTGGATGAAATTGGTGTCCCGTGCGTCCCAAATGTATGTTCCGTTTACCCAAAGAACTGGAGAGACAGGAGAGACCCCCCCTGTCACTGAACAAACACTCTATAGCAACATATAACATCAGAACATACAGCTATTTCAAACTTATATCAACACAAAACAATGTCACTTACAGCAAGGCCTGTCACAATTATTACATAATCGTCTAAACGCAATTATTTTATAGAATCACAATTATTTGTTTGCATAATTGTCATAATCAATTCCATGTTAAAAATATCATATTTTCAAAAAAAAAATCAAAAATAGTGGAAATAGCAGATCTATAAGCTCAAAACGCGTCGCAATGCGATGCCATGTGGTCCGTCGTTTGAGCTTACAGATCTGCTATTTCCACTGTTCATTTCTAAGTATAAAGTAATTAAATATGTGTTTATTTGTTATATCTGCCCTGTGCAACTTTTGTTTACGAAAGCTAAAAGCCAAACAGAAATGTCATTTTCTTAATATTTAATTTTCAACGACAGAAACACAATTAAATCGTTAACCGCAATTATTTGAGTGATAATAAATCGCCAACTTAAATTTGTAATCGTGACAGCCCTACTTACAGCACCTTTAAACGAGACGTCTTCTCCCTTTTTCCCCCCGAGGTTACCGGTAGAGGTTTGAAGGAGATTTTTTTTGTGTACCCTCAATCCAACAGCTTCTTCAAGAACTTCACAACATCTGCCGTCGCCTCCACTCCATCGAGAGACTCGACAACAAAACAACAGCACAAACGCTGCAGCTCCTACAGCTCTCTACCTATCAACCTAAACTCTGCTCCTCTCCAACACCACTTCTATACGGCGTGGCTTTGACGGAGCCAGAGCCTCGCCAATGGGGACGCGGCCGTCCGTTGTTGCGTGCGTCTATCTGTCTGTCCGTCTGTCTACACCTGGATTAAGCCCCACCTGTGTGTGACAGAGAGAGAGAGAAAGAGAGAGGAGGCTCGGGTTACCTGAGCCGGTGCCTCTCTCTCACTCTGCAAGGCAAATGAAGAGGATAAGATGATCCACCGGCGAAACCAAAGAGAAGAGGCCACTACGGAAAAAGAGAACGCCGCGAGCAAGCGTCCACGCCACACAGGAAGGGACAGGTTTCATGTGCATTGTTGGCCATTTTTCTTCTTCTTGTGGTTTAAATAGGGAGGTGGGCGGAGGCTCGCTTTCCAAGCACACCTGAGTCATTTTACAAGTAAACAACCCCCGGAATAAAAACAGCCACGGGCCTGGTTTCTCTGGGACACCTCTCTCTGTCTGTGTGTCTCTCTCTGTGTGTGTGTGTGTGTGTGTGTGTGTGTGTGTGTGTGTGTGTGTGTGTGTGTGTGTGTGTGTGTGTGTGTGTGTGTGTACTTATATTACTATACTTCTGTGTGTGTGTGTGTGTGTGTACTTATATTACTATACTTCTGAGAGCCAAATGTCCCCTTAAGTGTAGAATTTCAGAAATAGCCATAGTGAGGTCATTTTCCTGGTCCTCGATTTGGGGAGTTGGGTTTACAATTAGGAATTGCACTACTTAGCCCTGTATCTGTAACTTTTACTGCTTTGCTGAGTGGCCGGTAGAGCGGCCGGATGGGAAACCATGACGTTCCCAGTTCGATCCCGGGCTCCCCCAGAGTTAGTGTCGAAGTGTCCTTGAGCAAGACGCTGAACCCCTAATTGCTCCCGATGAGCAGGTTGGTGCCTTGCATGGTTTCCTCCGCCATCGCTGTATGAATGTGTGTGTGAATGGGTGAATGTAATGCACAATCTATGCAAAGCGCTTTGGATAAAAGTGCTATACAAATGCACCATTTTCCATTTATATAAATGCACCATTTATAAAGGTGTCTGTCTGTCTGTCTGTCTGTCTGTCTGTCTGTCTGTCTGTCTGTCTGTCTGTCTGTCTGTCTGTCTATGAAAAGATGCAGGTTAGGATTAGGATTAGACATTAGAGGTTAGGTTTAGGGGATAGGGCTGCAGTTATGCCTGATGTAGGCTATACTTATTTGCCTGCCGGTGTCTTACACCAAAAATAGCTGATCTACAAGTTCACAATGCATCGCTACGCATTGTGAGCTTGTAGATCTGCAATGTTTGGCTTTAGGGCCTTCAGGATAAAATTGCCCAAATATAGTAAGTGGAATTCATAAAATTGCCATCCTAAAATGTTTGTCCTCACAAATATAGTAATCCAAAAATGTAATGTGCTATGCAAGGGATAATGCATGGGGAGGTAGTCATTATTGAAATTTAAAGCCCGACAGGGCGATTAACCACCGAGGCGAAGCCGAGGTGGTTAATCGCCCTGAAGGGCTTTAAATTTCAATAATGACTACCTCCCCATGCATTATCCCGCTTATTACATGGCTACTTAATAAATACATAAATACATTTAACCAAAAGTAACAACAAAACGAAGTATTTCCTTGCTTACGGCAATGAAAGTATTCCATAAGTATTGGGCTGGGCGGACAAGTTCGCCTCGCAAAAACAAATGACGAAATGGAAAAAAACTCGCCCCAAAACACACTCGCCCCCCATTCTATTTACTGCCGATTTGCCTGTAATACCGCCGGATTTGCCCCGGGGCGACTATGTTTTGGGGCGAGCGTTTTGGTATTCCCCCGTTGTTGCGCCACGATAAACAAGGAAGTGTAGTGGATCAAATAGAATGACTTTTCGGTCATTGCATCGTCTATTTCTCACTTCAAATGTTTTCAAAAACATTCTTGAGAGCAACGTTTAGTTGTAAATGACATTGTTTGTTTGTTTACATGGCTGTCATGTTGGATAAAGCATAAAATCAAGCAGCGCAGGTTGATATGAGCAGGTGTTCTGAGTCTCTGATTAGACAGCGGTCCGTTATTGAGCTCATCGGTCATTATCCAGAAATAATGACCGATGACTGACCAATCAGAATCGAGCATTCAACCAAGCCGTGTAATAAACATACATATTAGGCTAATAGTCTACATGTATACTAATCTCTCAAGACAGATGTTCTGTCAGCACCAGTGCCCTAAACATGTAGTGTTGTTGTTAGTTCGAATAAACACAGAAGCACACAGGAGGAAATGGACTAAGAAAGGGGAGGAGCCAAACCTACAGTAGTTCCTGTTTCTACACAAAAAAATAGGTTTTGGTCTTAATTTTTTTACTGAACGGGTTCAGAGATTGCCTGCATACAAACATACAAACAAATACTGACGGTGTGCGTGTGTGTGTGTGTGTGTGTGTGTGTGTGTGTGTGTGTGTGTGTGTGTGTGTGTGTGTGTGTGTGTGTGTGTGTGTGTGTGTGTGTGTGTGTGTGTGTGTGTGTGTGTGTTAGTAAGTGGTTAGCTGACATTGTTGTGTGTTTAA
Organism: Gymnoscopelus microlampas; assembly: GCF_963454915.1. NCBI lineage: Eukaryota > Metazoa > Chordata > Actinopteri > Myctophiformes > Myctophidae > Gymnoscopelus > Gymnoscopelus microlampas. The sequence goes on along the minus strand of NC_139942.1, from coordinate 12,341,746 downwards.
TTACTGGGCAGACTCACTAGTGAGCCTCTAAAGACACTGGCCTCATCCAGAAGACTCAACAACACTCTCACTGCAATTAGATTAATTAAAAACACTTGTGAAGAACAGTTGTCACTTGGCAGCCATCAGAGCCCTGTCTCCAAACGCTGCACTGCCACTTAAAGGAGCCCTTCACCCATTTTAAACCTTATCTTCACATAATTAAACAGTCCACAGCCCTCCTGAGACAGAGTGAGTAGACAGAAATGAAGCCATCTTATGATGAGTATTAGTGAGGACCAATTATATGAAGAAATGGTTGACAATGGGTGAAGTGCTCTTCTAACCATCACCTCTGTTAACCCATTAAGACCGGGAACGCATCTGTGTGTTATCTTTAGATTTTCTTTAACTATTCAAAAATAGCAGCTATACAAGCTCATAGCGCGGCAACGAGTGCCGCACTATGAGCTTGTAGATCTGCTTTTTTAAATCATGAAAAATCCACATCAATCCAGCACAAATCCAACATAATAGAAAAGATAATGTGTGAACAAACAAACAAAACACTAATTTACACTGAGTGCCGTCTATGAAATCTATGAAAATCTATGAAAAAGATTATGCAACATAAATGTATATAATATGTAGTGGGGGTCCCTGCTTCATCTCCCAAATGGACCCAGCTTACATCCTGATACAACACAACACATGGAACTACAACTCCCATCTATGCTTCCATCCAGAACTACAACACTACACCTGGGACTACAACTCCCATCTCTGCTTCCATCCTGAACTACAACACAACACCTGACTACAACTCCCATGTCTGCTTCTAGTAAGGGTATCTGTTTGTCTCCTGAAGGAGAAAGCCGTCTCCTCTAATGTTGTTCTCATAAAATATTGCATCATAGTTCGGACAGTTAAAACATATCATGTTCCAGCCATTCTCACACACACACACACACACACACACACACACACACATTACCATGCTTCTGAGGACATCAGCATTTTAGGACGGCTAGGTTGTGAATGGCATTTTAAAAACGTTTGGGGACATTTTTAGCCGTTAGCCTTAGAGCCGAAAACAGCAGAACTACACAGCTTACAATGTATTGCAAGTGCAACGTGTTGTGAGCTTGTAGATCTGCTATATTATATGTTCAGTGTGCAACACCCACGCGCAACTGAGGATAAATCAGGTATAATTCCAACCCAAAAACATAACCTCTAAAGGTCTAATCCTAAACAGAATATTTTTTTGTAATTCTTATTTTTGTTAAAAAGGTTAAAGTGCTATATTCTGATAGTCTTGCATTTTCTGTTTAATAAATAGCTGGAGAGACATGGGAGACTCCTTTTACTGAACAAACACTGTATAGCAATGAGTACTATCAGAATATACACTTATTTTAACCAAAGTACTACCTTTAACCATAAAAAAAGGAAAAAGATCTCCTGTGAGAACCTAGAAAATTACAATTTCTCAAATTCTACAATACTGTTGGGATAGTTGGCCCTCACAGTGTAGTAAAACACACACACACACACACACACACACACACACACACACACACACACACACACACACACACACACACACACACACACACACACACACACACACACACACAGTGTAAACCTGCACTCCGGTAGCGGTTTTAATCTACACAGCATCTGTAATCTAGGAGATTAAAGCGCGGTCGGGGCCTCCTGCCTCGCGCGCACACGCACGCACGCACTCCCACCTGCTGATTAATTATCTGGCCTTTGACGAGCCGATCAAAGTCATAACGACCTCTCCTCACAATGGCGCGTTGCCACGACAACCAGCTCTCTCTCTCTCACACACACACACACACACAAACACACACACACACACATACACACACACACACACACACACACACACACACACACACACACACACACAGGATGAAGAGTTTGCATAATGTCACCGTCGAGTGGAAACCTTGTGTGTCCAAAACTGTCACTTTTCAGGAACTAAGCTCATGCCAATACTTTCCATTGGTTCAATATTTACATTTCAATTGGACTGTATCTCCACTTGTAGTTTTCTGACAGATGCTTTTTCAGGCCAGAACATGTGAAATATGAAAACATTTAATGAAAAAAAAAAAACAATGTCTTTTCCAGGCATCAACAATATACTGGTGACAGTCAACTGTGACAAAAGGAGCATTGTTCCCACATGTCTGTATCATTGTGTTAGCTATGTAAGCTTTTCATTTTTCCAACAAATGCCTTTCTTTTTTTTTACATTCACTATTTTCGGTCCGGCTGTGTTGAAGACAAGCTGGAAGTGAATGTTGAAAACCAGGACATTTGAATACTTTGCAGGTATTTGTCGGGACTGGGAAACAAAACTTTTCTAATGGGCCCTAGAATCAGTTGACTGTATTCGTATGGGGTACACTAAATGTACCCCACACACACACACACACACACACACACACACACACACACACACACACACACACACACACACACACACACACACACACACAAGGATGCTAGGGTGTAAGGGGTTAACAATAGCGTAGTCATTTTCAAAAGCCAAAGTGCAGTGACTCCGCACGCACACGCACGCACACACACACACACACACACACACACACACACACACACACACACACACACACACACACACACACACACACACACACACACACACACACACACACACACACACACACACACACACACACACACACACACACACACACAGATGTCCTGAAGATACATTAGGGGACACATGGGGACATGTTGGTCCTGCGTTCATGTGACAAATGACTTTGATTGCAGGAAAGATAGCAGAGTTATAAGAGGCTGCACACGTGTACGTGTACGTGTGTGTGTGTGTGTGTGTGTGTGTGTGTGTGTGTGTGTGTGTGTGTGTGTGTGTGTGTGTGTGTGAGAGAGAGAGAGAGAGAGAGAGAGAGCGTGCAGGGCAGGGCAGAGCACATGGAGTTAAATATTCATGTGTTTTTGGAGGACGAAGAGGAAATGTAAACCTGCCTGTTAAAATCACCTGGGTTCATGTTTCTGCACAACACACACACACACACACACACACACGCATTGCACAAGCGCGCACATACCCACACACACACACACACACACACACACACACACACACACACACACACACACACACACACACACACACACACACACACACACACACACACACACACACACACACACACACACACATTGTAAGTAACGTAATTGCTGCTGTAAAGGTCTGAATGATAATGAATGTGATTCATGGATGAACATCACTTTAACACATGACTGAATGAATAAATAAATGCATTGATTCATTGATGAATATCACTTTAACACATGAATGAATACATCAATTCATTGATTCATGGATGAATATCACTTTAACACATGAATGAATGAATAAATAAATACATTCATTGATTCATGAATGAATATCACTTTAACAAGTGAATGGATAAATAAATGCATTAATAACAAGACTGACATGAAATGTAATTTACAGCTTGGCTACCAAATGTACCAATACAAAGAAAACAAGTGCATCTGTGTCTGTTTTGAGCACCGAGCAGGCACACTAGGGTTTCAGACCATAGAAGCACGAGCAGTAGCATTTTAAATGCGGAGGTCTTGCAATCCCAGATTTGACCACCAGATGACGGCAGCTTCACTGTTCAACCGGGGTTCTTGGTTCAGAGTATGGGAAGCCATTGGCGACCCCTCATTGGCCCCCTAGGGTTGTCCCCAAGTGATTTTTTCTTTTTTTGGGGGGGTCCCTAGATGACCAACATAACCCATAAGTATATACAGGGTATCTGTACATTTATAATGTGACAATTTAAGGACTTTTAAGACCTTGAAGATTGTGGGGGGTCACGGCCTGCAATGGTTGAAAACCACTGCTCTAGGAAATGTTAATAAAGGATTTGAAATAGGGCTTAGTTTGGGTCCCAAGCAAGCCTGGAATTTCATTGTTGTAGGGGCACTTGACCTCTGTATTTGGTGGAGTAAATGTTTTAAGGGCACAAAAGGCCAAATGAAAGGGCAGCAAGGCCATCATATAAAACATTGTTTATTTTGTGTTTGTTTGTTTTTTTATTAATTGAATTTAAGGGTTAAAAATATTTCATTTTAAATGCACAGTATAGCCATCAGCGAAATAAATACACGCAGCTTTTCAATATTTCAGAATTCAGAATCTCAACAAGACACTTGTGTCTAAAAATCATATTGACAGAAACGAAGCGAAGGAGAAAATGGTGATTTCAGCTGGCACACGGGGGGGGTGGCCTTAGGGAATATGATTTATTTAAGAGCAAAAGGGCTATGAAATTCCTGCGTCAAGTCAAATCTAGCTGAGTTAAAGTCATGAGCTTGAGTACAGTAACAGTACTCAAGTACATGCACCACTAATGTCCACCACTAATAATGGCTTTCAGTTAGTTTGGATATTGGAAAATAGACGATCTACAAGCTCACAACGTGCCGCGATGCGACGCGTTGTGAGCTTGTAGATCTGCTATTGAAATGGGACATTCTGCATAATGAGTACTTTTACTTTTGGTACTTTAAGTACATTTGGATGCCAATACTTTTGTACTTTTACTCAAGTAAATTTAGAATTCCGGACTTTTACTTGTAACAGAGTATGTCTACATTGCAGTATTGATACTTTTACTTAAGTGAACATTTGAGTATTTATTCCACCACTGAACATTTTACATAATAGTAATACAAATAATAATAATCAGTTTGTCCACTGTGAGATTTGAACTCACCACCCTGCACGTGGTGAGGGAGTATCAGTGCTGTTGCATTTATCACTCGTCTTCTGATGAATACTCAACTATTTACTTCAGTATTTACCCGAGTATATACCTTGTCCACAACATCTTTCTTCATTGTCTCATAGTCATTATTGATTGATTTCAGTGGGCTCACTTTTTTTATTTTCCATAAGCATGCAAGGTCGTCAAGGCTTGGGCAAATGTTATGGCCGTGCTGCGGGCTGAGGCACCTCAATATTTTAAACACTACTTGGGTAAATACTAAGTTACTTTCAACCACTGCACATGCAGCTATAAACACAACTAGAGATTAAGTAAGGCCATGAATGCCTTCAGCCACTAGGGGTGATGTTGCGTGATGATAATGTCCATCTCTGAATCCATTTATGTATCCATCTGTCTGTCTCTATACATCAACCAATGATCTCACACACACACACACACACACACACACACACGACAACAGCCACATGAGTGACAGACGGTAATGACATCCCTGTGACATTCATGAAGCGATATGAACCTTCTCCAGACGGAGAGAGGGGTTGCTGGTCCATGTGCGCTCATCATCCTGGGATCAATGGGGCTACTGCTTTTCATCCAAACACACTCAAATGTTATCTCGTGACAAGCTCTTCATAAGTGTGCGTGTGTGTGTGTGTGTGCGTGTGCGTGTGCGTGTGCGTGTGCGTGTGCGTGTGCGTGTGTGTGTGTGTGTGTGTGTGTGTGTGTGTGTGTGTGTGTGTGTGTGTGTGTGTGCGAGCGAGCGTGTGCGTGCGTGCGTGTCTGAGAGAGAGAAATGGAACAATCTGCATTATGTGTGCTGTATGTACAGTATATGTTGATGCCAATATGCATTGGCATAAAAATTACATATACCCACACTGGGGTCATGGCCTAAACACCACTAGGTTCAACTTAGTTAATAAACAGGTATTTATGCTATGTGAACACCACAAGATGGTCACATATTTTGTCAGGTCACCAATTTCACTCTAAGACTGCCATGTTTGAAGACTCCCGATATTTGCATATTGGAATGTGGCTCAATACTCTGAACTTCCTTGTTTTTCTTTATCCGTGTGTCTAATGTATCTAATCTAATCTGTATTTAGTTCCCAACTAACAACCATTTAGCTTAGGACCCCCTCAAAGATCCCTGGGGGGCCCCGGACACCATAGCCCGGAGTGAGAACCGTTGCTTCTAGGCTATGGCGAGTGCACTGTACATGATGACATCACAACGTCGTCATAACTGCCACGTAACTATCCTTTGAAATCAACCGTCACATATTCAAAATATCATTTACGCAACCTAACCTCGGATTAGCATCTTTGAAAAACTTTACCTGGAGTTCAGTTTCTAAGCGGTGTGTAAAATGATACAGTGGACAACAGTGCGTGTGAAAGAGGTACCTCGGACAGCCGCCTATGTTGCGATAGCAGTGGGCCACAAGGTATACTGCTTTGGAAGGGACATACTGAATAAGGACAATGATGACATTCAAGTGTACATCTTAAACACAGTGTCCTTGTGCTGGATGGCGTTACCCCCAGTGACACCTGGGGTAACGCCATCCAGTGCATGCACTGGATGGCGTACAGCTGTACTGATAGAAGGTACCATCTACATCTGGGCTGTGTGTCTTGTTATTTATACATTTGATGTCGACACCCACATGTGGTTCAAGCTCAATATTTCCGGAACCGTTCCAGAGTGGAGGGTGGGATACTCAGCCTGTGTCTTGGGGAAGATCATGTATATCTACGGAGGATGGATTGGAAGGACTGGAAATACGAATGAAATCTACAAGTTGGACACGACCACAATGATCTGGTCTTTCATTAACACCAGAGGCACTGCACCGCCTGGTTCATCATATCACTCTGCCACCATCATCGGGACAAAGATGTTTGTATTTGGGGGCCTAGAAGACCAGGGGCAAAACAACAACAGCAAAATCAGAGTGTTTGACACAGAGGCCAACCTATGGCTGAGCACGCCTTCTGCACAGCTTCTTCCAAAAGCACGCTGGGCTCATTCAGCCTTCACCTACAATGGAGAGCTGTACATAAACGGTGGCTACAACTTTGATCTGAACTTCAACGATCTGTGGAGATTCAATCCAGAGACCTTCTCCTGGAAGCAGGTTCAGCCCAAGGGGAAAGGCCTGTCGTGTTCAAGGCGTTCTAGCAGGTTCTGTTGCATTATGGGAGACTGTATCATCCTCCTTACGCAATACTCATTGGGTGACCTGTACATCTTAGACTTTAGTCCCAGTATGAAGACGTTATGCAAGCTAGCAGTTATTCAGTATGGTCTGGAGCAGGAAGGACTCCCACACAACATCAGGTGGGAACTGGCAGCCATGACTACCAACGGCACATGATTCCCTGATTGAAAAGGCTCTATGCACAGCAGCCATATTGGAAAGAAACTGGGCCACTTCTTACTTCCTTCACATGTGTTACCAATTATGCTAATTCACTCTTTGCCTACCATTGACAAGATTTCTCGTTTTTCGAGAAAAACTATAATAATAATAAAATAAAAAAAAATATATATATATATATATATATATATTTATTTCATTTATCACAAAGGAACCAGGAGATAACGCTATCCAAAAAGTTGCTGCTCCATTCACTTCAATGTTCAAAAATAAACAGCGAAAAAAATCAGTGAGGTCCAGGTACCCTCATGATTAGGGATGGAGCTCGTTAATTTTTATTGATAATGAGCACCTTATCGAGGCTGCTTATCGAACCGAGCTTTTATCGAGCCCACTATCGATCTTTTTCTATTATTAAGAAAAAAGACGTGAGGCGAAAAATTCTGAACAGAACCGGTATCTTTTTTTATTGGCCAGCTGTAACAGTGAGTTTGTGGCTGACCACTATCTAAAATTAAATGAAGATGACAAAAGTAAAAAATATTTTTGCCTATCATTAAAACAACCATTCATATAATGTGCAATAAGTGTCAAATGGCTTTATATTATGAATAGTACTGTAATAATTACTATAAAATCTCCATGTCTCTTCAACTTTTTATAAACAAAAAATGCTTAGTTATTTTTTCTATTCTTTTTTCTTTGTTTTAACCAAAATATATCACTTGCACTACATTTTACTAGGGCCTTCAAATACAGTACTTTTCTAACAGACAGAAGGCAAGTGACCTTTTTACTTTTGGAAAATAATATTGAAGAAACGGTTAATGTGTGTACTGTCACTTTAAAAGCGCAATGTATACTTCATCGTACGACGGTGTCACGCACCAAACATGGCCGATCTCCAAGCTCACACTGCGTCTGTTCGCACCACGTTGTGAGCTTGTAGATCTGCCATTTTCGGCAACGATAGACTGAGGGACGGGCAGCGCTGTTTGGCACAACTTGCAGCTATCAATACACTTTTAGACCAACATGTTTGTGCCAGCGTGGGTGATTAGATTTATTTCTTGATCGCCTCTTGTTTTGATAGTTTAGACATGACGTCATGGGCCGCTACACTCGATAACAGGCTCGACAAGCCTAAAGCTTATCGAAAACCGGGTCTCGATAAATTCATGCCCGGGTATATAATGGACCCGGTTTTCGAGCTCCATCCCTACTCATGATTCCTTGAGGGGGTTCCAAAATTCCTCTTTTGGGTGTGTAACTCTGAGAGTGTACAAATGGAACCAATGGAACCAAATGGACCCGTAAGGGTCCATTTGGTTCTATTTGTACACTCTCAGAGTTATGGGGGCCCTTTAAATTGAAATGTTTGAGAACCACTGTGCTACATGGAACAGAGCCTTTATTAATATGATTGGTAACACTTGTGAAGGAAGTAAGGAGGCAGACCAATTTCTTTCCAATATGGCTGCTGTGCATAGAGCCTATTGAGTTGTTTCACCTTTTTTTAGGGGGCAGTTCTTTTTTTCCATCCATCCATCCATCCATCCATCATCCATCCACCATCTGCAAGCGGGCAACTGGTTCAATCATAGACGGAGAAGGAAGACGGTGGAGATAATGATGGTTTTCAGAAGATGCTGATTCAGAGGAAACATGCACGTTGTGCATGTGTGTGCGTGCGTACACTCCAGTGGTTTGTAAGATCAACTCCGGACATACACTTCTACAAGGACACACACACACACACATCTTCAGGGACGGACACACACATCTTCAGGGACACACACACACATCTACAAGGACACACACACACACACACACACACACACACACACACACACACACACACACACACACACACACACACACACACACACACACACACACACACACACACATACATCTACAAGGACACACAGACACACACATCTATAAGGGCAGCGGAGCGCAAATCCCCGCCCGCGAATGTCCGATGTCATCAATCTGACACCGTCTTCACATCCAAAAATGGATTTCCACACAGTTCCGTATTTGGAAATAGACTGATCTATGCGGTGTGGTGCATCTGCCAACAGTGTATCTGAAACTATGAATTTTACCAAGCGTGAAAATATTCACGCATATTCGGGGATTGACTTCCTTGCCCGAGGAAATTGGACGCTGATCGGTGTAGTGCATTGGTTTTCAAAGTGGGGTCCGGGTACCCCCAAGGGGACCTTGGGGTGAGTTCCAGGGGGTCCCCAGCAAAAGTAGTTAATATAGCATCATAATCATTTTAACCACTTCATCCATTTATACGTTGGCTATGTACAAGCTCACAGCGTGGCATAATCTTGTACATCTGCTATTTTAGAAAATTAATAAATAAATGGAAAAAGTTTGGACATTTTTGAATAACATAAATAAAAGTAATCTTCTCTTCTGGGGGTCCCTGGCACAAAACCTTTTCAGATGGGGGTCCTTGACTTAAAGAAGTTGGAGAGCCACTGGTCTAACCACAAGGCTACTGAGCTGGTATCCTCCTACAGAGCCATACTGTAAAAGAAAAAGTAAAAAACACACACACACACACACACACACACACACACACACACACACACACACACACACACACACACACACACACACACACACACACACACACACACACACACACACACACACACACACACACACACACACACACACACACACACACACACACACACAGCCTTGTACCCGCCCACAGATAAATGGCACAACCAGGATCTCTCACAATTGACCAATCCATTATCAGAGTGTTTGGGTATCGCCTTCACGCTCTGTTCTACAGCAATATGATGCTGTTCCTCTGAGCAAACACAACATTTTAGTGCAGGGAAACAGGCTTCTCTTCTGTGTTGTGTTGTTTTGTTTTGTTTGTTGCACACTGCATTGACCGGAGTCCCCCAAAGATCTGTACGAGGTCCACTCCTTTTTTTAGCGGCGCTAGCCGATTAGCCCTCTATACCTGGCTTTTGCGTCAACGTTCTGATTGGTCAGGTCCGTCAACGTTCTGATTGGTCAGGCTCGCCAACGTTCTGATTGGTCAGGTCCGTCAACGTTCTGATTGGTCAGGCTCGCCAACGTTCTGATTGGTCACTATTCATGACATCACTATGTTACTATTCATGTCATCACTATGATGGAAGCCTTGAAATAAATTTACAGAGATTTAATATTGTTTCTCTAGTAGAAACACATATCTATGACAAAATATATCAAAGGCGCCGCTACCTTCACATGTGATTTTTACCCTATATACCAGGGGCCTAAAGTTTATTTTGTTTTAGTTTTTTAGCTGAGAGAGACAAAGCAGGGACCCCCACTTCATGTAGTATCTTACAAGTTGACTGGATTCCCAAGGGAACTACATAACTTTCCCGAAAAAATGGCCGATCAGCGCCTTGTGAGCTTGTAGATCGGCTATTTTCAGTGAATGCCGCAGAATAGGGACGCGAGGGCTCATGTGGTTAATGTACTATCCCTGCCATGGTTGCGGGTTAGATTCCCAGTGAGCAAGGCACTAACAGCGCAAGGGTTACTCACGGTCAAATCCCACAGAGCCCCCCCGTGACAAATGTATGCGCCCCCCCCCCCCCCGTATTTCAAAGGCGTTTCGCATAACGTAATTCAAAAACAATGCCATTCCGCTAAACCACCCCATCATATTTTTCAAATGGAGCCCATTAATTAAGGGGGAAAAGCCATAAAATCTGACGAATGGTCATAGATGGTAATGGTGTTTTAGCGTTTATGGCAGCGAGGTCATTTCTCCCTCTGATGAAGGTATTAAAAGCGTCAGGCCGGCTGTGATTTGCGTTGTCTCGCAGACAAAACGACAAAGCGATGGCTTTGTTCTGCCGACCGCAGGGCCACACATCTACCTTTAATTATTTCCGGCACCTGAGAAACCTTTCTCCGCTTTTTAATGAGCTCTGTTTAAAAAAAGAAAGAAAAAAGTTTTTGACACGGACACTATTTCACAAAGCAAATACAAATGCTACTGGCTAAATATGTTCCACACACAGTTTAAGTAACGGAGTTGATTTAAAGTCTGGTGCAAACAGCAGAGAGTGGCTGGACTGCCAATTGGAACGTGGAGGCTTTGGATTGTTCCAAAGTTTTTTTCGGCCAAGGATACAGTATATTAAAATTGCCTAGAGGGTCAACCGATGGTCGACGGTGCGTGAACGTCACAAACGCAACATGCAGACCTGCGTGGCGCAGCGTTGCTCCGATCCGCACCGAACTTGTCATCAACACTGGTCAGGGGTTCCTATTGGCTGGGATTTAAACAGCCATAACTCCAGTTCCCAGCATGCTAAACGCCCCTAACTTGGTAGGTGCTCTAAAGGCATGCAACTATTGTTGGTGATCACCCTCTCACCGTGGTGGTTTGAAAACTACAACATGACGTCATTGAGCCGTGGTGATAAGTGACTCACCGCTCACCCCAACACATCTCTCTGTTTTTACTAACCAAAATCACCGGACAATGAGCACCTATAGTATCATAATCACCTTTTAGGCACCCTGGGTAAGACCTGGGATGTTGGTTTTCTAGGAAGTTGACAACCGGAAATGGTTGAATTTGGCGGAAGTACCGCCCAAGGAAATGACGTTGATGCTTTACAAATCTGTTAACATTCTCCGTGAATGAAACGAGTGTTGTGATTGGTCAAAAAATATAGTTTCCGGGGTAAACGGAAATCCTGTCCACTCAGGACTTCCTAGACACTCGCTGCTTTAGGTCGTGACCAGGCTCTTCTTTTCGCAGATGAGTGAGGCTGGGACCGAGGTTACCTTTTAGGTGAAAATGTTTCCACCTATAAGGTGAAAGGGTGATAACCTAAAATGGTAGCATGCAAGATGTAGTGAAATTAAAAATATGTTTTTCACACCTTTAGAGCATATCCTTGGTCATCATATTGGCATACCTAACAATACAGTAGATGCCAAAAAAATAACAAAAATAAAATAAAACATTTTATATCAAAAGTTCCCTTAATTACAATTACTTAATTACGAAAATGTGCTGCGTGATGACATAGATCAACTTTCATGAATATAAACGAATCTTGATTACATCCACTTGTTTGATTCCCATAGCTGCACGTTATTCAATCACAGCTGATTTTAATTACAGAGCTACTCCGTTTTGAATCTCATTCAATCTCCTTCATCCAGACGGTGTATTACTCATTTTAAACTTAATCTGCAAACTAAAATATGTATCTGAAAACATTATAGGTTAAAAATAAGCCATGTAGTAGCAAACGTGCTTAACTGGCCGTCTCTCTCTCACTTGTAAACAAACACTAGCCCTGTTGCACACGGCTGCAGTGATTGAGATTCCAACGTCCCATACTGTAGCCTGAAGGGATGGTACCTTCTGATTGGTTGAGACCAGGCTGAGACGACGTTTCAGACTAAAACTTCAAAATAAAATGACCGAATATATCATTGCACTGGATCTTAAAGCACAGCCCCTCTGTGTTCCTATTGGCTGGGCTTTAAACAGCCATAACTCTATTTTCCAGCATGCTTAACACCACAAACTTGGTGGGTGCTCTTAGACGGCCAATAGGGACAGGCTGCAATTGCTTAAGCCCCGCCCTCTCTGTGTTCCTATTAGCTGGGCTTTAAACAGCCATAACTACAGTTCCCAGCATGCTAGAGGCCAAAACTTGGCTGGTGCTCTTAGACGGTGACAATTGCTCTTATCAGCGCAACATAATGACTAGGTTTTAAGGCCACGTACTGGCCTGAGAATCTAGTGGTATAAAATTGTGTTGCAGATTAAAAGTTTTCATAGATTTCATAACTAGCTTCATAGACTTGTTTGACAGCACTCTCATCAGTGTTGTGTAAATTCATTGTTTTAGTTTTTTTTTTTTTTTATCTTTTCTATTAATTTTGTGGATTCATGATCATGTGTATTTCAGAATTTTAACCACTTAAACGCTCAATACTTAGTAAACTTGACCTTGGTTCTGTACTTTATTTCCTCTACAAGCTCAAAACTCATCTAACCCATCTGACCACTTAACCCATTTTACCAACACATTGACTGCCAAGGACTTAATATTACGTCATCTCAAATCCAACGCTTCACTGCCAAAGATGTAATATTACCTCATCATGGTGTTTTTAGTAATTACTCTAGAGGGCACTCTTCGCCAACCTATGAATGATGCCTTGACTTTGAAAGAGGGATCCACCTGGAAATTTTCACCCCGTCCACTACAGTGTTATCAGATTTATAAAAAACGCATCTATCTGCGTCGTTTGTTTACATGTGGATTGTCAAAAAGACTAAAAATAAGGTAAAACCGCTGGCAGTGGCGGATGAATTCATTAATTAATGCCTGGCAATGAATGTGTTAAACCGGCAGATGGGTGGGCCTGTCAAAAACGTGTGCAAAACCTTTGCGAATTATGTTGGGGGCCCACTTGCTAATACCCACGTGGCCCACCAGTGGTCTCCGGCCGCACAGGTTTGAGAATCACCAAATTTGTCGGGTTGGCCAAGCTTCCCTTGGCATTTGTGCCGCGGGACCGATTATAAGTGGTGGCGCGTTGCAATAGAAACGCTATTCTCTTTACAGAACTACGATTGAATGAATCATATCTCGTCCCACTGCGGTCTTCTCGTTAGATGTTGCACTGGACAGTGCATATAGACGGAGGACCAATCAGAGCCTTCCACGCCGCCGTGGCGGTGGGACACAAGGTGTACTCCTTCGGGGGATTAACGGGGACTTACATTAACTACAGGGACCAGCTCGACGTGCACGTCTTCAACACCGTGTCTTTGCACTGGTCGAAGTTGCCCCCGGTGACAACCAAAAGAGGAGAATGTCCCTTTGAGGTTCCCACCATGAACATGGGCCACACAGCTGTGCTGATTGACAATATCATCTACATATGTGGAGGGGTTACCGAGACAGGGGGGCACTGCGACATGCTTTACGCGTTTGTTGTCGACACCCACGCGTGGTTCAAGCCAAAGGTTTCCGGTTCCGTTCCAGGGGTGAGGTTGTACCACTCGGCCTGTGTCTCTGGGAAGGTCATGTATGTCTTTGGAGGATTCAACTGGATGACTAAAGATATCAAAAATGACCTCTACAAGTTGGACACCGCCACAATGGTCTGGTCCTTAATCAACACCAGAGGCACTACGCCGTCTGTTTCAGAATGTCACTCAGCCACCTTCATCGAGACAAAGATGTTTGTATTCGGGGGCCTTGGAGATGAGGACCACTACAATAACGTCAGAGTGTTTGACACAGAGACCAACTGCTGGTCGAGCGCGCCCTCTGCGCAGCTTCTTCCAGAAGGACGCGAGGGTCATTCAGCCTTTGCCTACAATGGAGAACTGTACATAATCGGTGGTGATAACTTGGACCAGAACTTCAGTGATCTTTGGAAATTCAATCCACAGACCTTCTCCTGGAAGAAAGTTGAGCCCAAGGGGAAAGGTCCGGGTTGCATGTCTAGGATGTGCTGTTGCATGGTGGGAGACAGTATAATACACTTTGGAGGATACAGACCCGTTGACGGTCCTGAAGACGAAGATGAGGACGAAGGCATGACGTCAGACCTGTGCATCTTAGACTTAAGTCCTTGTCTAAAGACGTTATGCAAGCTAGCAGTTATTCTGTACGGACTGGAGCAGTCTGGACTCCCACAGGACATGAGGTGGGAAATGTCAGTCATGTCTAGGGCTAAACCAGTGTTTTGGTATTTTCTAATTAAGATAGTATGTTATTTTATATTTATAGGTTATATATGCAGCATTAACTTGTGCTTATGCAGCATTAACTTATGCTTGCAATGGTATTTGATATTATCCAGCGATTCATTGACAAGTTGACAACCTTTTTTTTTGGGGGGGGGGTATAGCTGAGGACTACTAAAATGCAAAAGATTTGTATAGTTTGTTTTTGTTTGTTTTGTTTTATTATTGATGGTAGGCCAATACAATGCTGCTATGAGAGGCTATGATTTGAATGGTTACATTTTGAAATGAGCCCATCAACTGAGCCCATTCAAAAGGAGTATCTCACCTATTTCACCTATTTACTCTTTGAAAATTATTTGTTTTAGAGTTTTGTTTTCCTTTTTTGTGTGTTTGCTTGTTATACGTACAGAATAATCAGACATTATTTTGGTCAGCAAATCCCTAGTTGCTATGTCAGTTTGTTGAGGTTTGCCGTCTCTACCATGTGTCAGTATGTACTGTGTATAGTATGTTCAACTTACACTTGAGGCATTTAGAAGACACCCTAATCCAGTGCTGGATCGGAATAAGCAGGGTAAGCATGAACGAGGTCAATATTCACACAAGTAGTGCAGAGAGTACAAACTAGGTACCAGGTAAACAATGAACCTAGCATTTGTCTAAACAGTATGCTATCCGCATCGCATTCCTAGCATGTGTGGTTCATAAAAACATACAGTAGGTGACCAACATACAGTCGGCTATATCTGCATAGCAGCTAGCATCAATCGAAAATAAATGTGACAAGAAGGGATGCAAGGAGAGTGAAGTGCTAGGGGGTGAGGTGCACTCCTGTCAACCCTATATGGTTGACCGCAGTCCCTCAGGGCTCTATACTAGTGTATTTGCTGTTTTCTGTTATTGTGGGGAAAGCTTTAGCTGAAAATAGCCAATCAACACGCTCGTGAGCGTTGTGAGCTTGTTGATCGGCTATTTACAGCGAAAGCTTTCCCCACAATACGGATGCTGGGGTTTAAGTGGTTAACAGACAAGTCTTCGGACTAGTTAACATGAGAGGTGAGGCAAGGGTTTCCTTTAGCCGGTATTTACCGGCCATTGACCGATACAATGTTTAATTGGCCGTTAATTATAACGAATCACCAGCCACCGTGGCCGATTGGGAAAATGATGTTGTCGCGCATTGAACATATCAGACGTACAAGCTCACACCACGTTGCAAGGCACCGCGTTGTGAGCTTGTATGTCTGCTATTTTCTATACAGATCAACACCGTCATACGACAAAGCACAAATCAACACAGCTGCGTCTCCTCCTAATCAGTGCTGATTAGCCTATACAGGTCTGGTTCGCTCGGGTGTTCGCTCCGAGGTAATAGAATCTGAACCAAGCCGGACCCAATTGTGGAAAATAAAACACAGGGACCCCGAACTCGTATGGGTCGTGGATATTATACAAGAAAGCATGACTGTCTGTCTGCAATGGATAAAGCGGGGAAAGTTGTAGAAAGTTAGTGACACACATGTATTGCAGGCAAGTAATCTCCTTGTGCCATCATTCATGATGACATAATTAACATTAACAAAACAAAATAAAGGCTGTACGTTTTGCATATTAAGGTTGAATGAGATGTAAAGCCCAAAACATATATTAATTTGTTTATACTGTGCGAGCGACACCTGCATGATGGAGTAGGCTAGTAGATAGATTATTTAGGTAAACACAGGAACAGATTGCATCTGTGATATAGTGGAAAGAAGCGCAGCGCTAACGTAATGAGGTGTAATTATCAGTTGGGTGCATATAGCCTATCTGCAAACACGCAAGTGATGTTAATTATAATATGGCCGATTCATTTATTATATAAAATATAATCCTCAAGGTGGCTGGCCCATTGCCAAGCGGAAACTCTGGGTGAGGCGTCTCAGTATTAACTATTGGTCAGGTATTTTATAGCGTTGTCCAATGTGCTTCTATTGAACTGAGCTGCTGTGCCAGTAGCCTATGCTACCATGCATGCAGTGGTGGACACATATTGAAGTAAATTCCATATCAATGCATTGCTGTACTAAAATGTGTGTGTATATATATATATATATATATATATATATATATATATATATATATATTACATTACATTACATTACAGTCATTTAGCAGACGCTTTTATCCAAAGCGACTTCCAATAAGTGTATTCAATATATATACATATATACGGTCTACAGGCTCACAACTTATCAGGTAGTTTATATTTTTAAGTTTGGGTCCCAAGAGTCCCTTCCTAGAAGCGTAGTATTCAAAAGTACAATACTTGAAATGTAGTTTAGTGAAAGTCATGTGCTTGCAAATAAACAATATATGTACTCAAAAAAACAGTACTCAAGTAAACGTACTTTGTTACTGCCCAGTGTCCACCACTGCTCCCATATTACTGAGGGAGTCCATGCATTCTGCATCAAGATGGATCATTCCAAGTAGCTTTTTGGACCTGCCAAATCAAGTCACCGTGCAATCTGAAATGTTATGCACTGTAAGCACTGTCAATCAGAATCAAGTCAGCCGTTTTAGTGCTGCGTCAGCAAAAACCCAAAACCTGAAAGATCAGCAGAAACCTGTCTTCAACCATTTACTACCCATTCACAAATCCCTTCCCTTCCATTGGTCAGTGTGAATCTCAATCAAAGACTTACAGGGCTAGAATTGGAGAGCTAGGATTTGTGGGCGGGGCTTGACCTAAGAACAAATCACAACGAGGATCAGTTATATGTATGTATGTATGTATGTATGTATGTATGTATGTATGTATGTATGTATGTATATAAATACATATATAAAAATATACACATACATACATATATACGTATGTATGTATGTGTATGTTTATATATATATATATATATATATATATATATATATATATATATATATATATATATATATATATATATATATATATATATACACACATATACACAGACGCACACATATACATACCAAGCCAAACTGCTTGACAATCAGGTTAAGAAGTCACTGACTTAGTTATGTTTTTTAATTGTGGAGAGAGCAGCTCCAGCATGGGGCACAAATGCATCAGGAGACACGGCTTGACCCTGTCAACATGGCGACAGATGATGACGCATGTCGCTCCAATGATCAGCGGCAGCCAATCAGGTATCTACGTGTCGACGATGACAACACTGTCCCTTTAATGACACCGAGAGGAAGGTCGAGGCACGGGAAGAGGAAGGGGAGGGAGCAAGCGGATCAATACTCTCTCTCTCTCTCATCGTAGTATGCCCACACAGACACACATTACATACATAGACCGTGTTAGCAGTGCATAAACACATGGTCTCAAGCTAACACACACAAACGTGGGTGGACATCAGCGGACGTGTGCACACGTGGTTGCACAGCCTCGCATCCACACACACACACACACACACCCAAACAATGTCCTCACACACTCTCAAACACACCCGAATATGAAGTCATCCTACCAGAGTCGTTGTTTTCAGAGTCCATCTTGTGTCACCGTGGTCTGTCAACTGGACCTCTCTCTCTCTCTCTCTCTCTCTCTCTCTCTCTCTCTCTCTCTCTCTCTCTCTCTCTCTCTCTCTCTCTCTCTCTCTCTCTCTCTCTCTCTCTCTCTCTCTCTCTCTCTCTCTCTCTCTCTCTCTCTCTCTCTCTCTCTCTCTCTCTCTCTCTCTCTCTCTCTCTCTCTCTCTCTCTCTCTCTCTCTCCTGACCTTGCAGAGCTCGCTCTCTCCTCACTGTTAGTGTGTCTCTCTCCCCACCCTGCAGGTACAGTGAGAGTAGAGAAATCTGCAGCCCAGCATTAAAATGCTACAGTCAGTGTGTGCATGCTTACCAAGAGCCCACAGGGGGCTATGCAAATAGCCCCAACCGCTAGGGCTGGGCAATTAACCGATTCGACCCCAGCATCCGTATAGTGGGGAAAGCTTTCACAGAATATGGCAGATCGACAAGCTCACAGCGCGTAGCGTTTGCACCGTGTTGTGAGCTTGTTGATCGGCTATTTTTTTGCGAAAGCTTTCCCCCACAATAACAGAAAATACACTAGTATAGAGCCCTGTGGGACTCCGGTCAACCATACGGGGTTTAACCCATTAAGACCTGAGGCGATTCTTAAAAAAAAATCTAAATCCTAACAGTTTTTGGAAAATAAATCTAAAACACCTTTTTTCAAGATTTTTCAAAAATAGCCAAAGAAACTTGACTTGGATTTTAATTGTCGCTCAAATAATTGCGATTAGCGATTGAATTGCGTTTCTGTTGTTGAACATTGGAGCATTATGAATAAAAATTACATTTATGTTGCACAGGGTTAGGGTAAGGTGCACAGGGCACATACATAACTTACATAATTTATACATAGTTGAAATAGCCGATCTACAAGCTCTCGACGGTTTTGAGCTTGTAGCTCTGCTATTTCCACTATTTCTGAAAATGTTTGAAAGGATGAAATGATTATGACACACTAACCGACTTATAACGGAATAATCGAAAAGCAAAGTTTTTTATTTTCATTTTGTTATATTATGTTATGTTGCTATACCAGTGGTTCTCAAACTTCTTCATGTCAAGGACCCCCAAACTTATATGTATGGCTCAAGATATTGTGTTCCAGGGACCCCCATAAACAAAGATTTGAGTTACAAATGTTTGCTTAAAAATAAGATGTGCACAAATTTTCACGATTATTCAAAAATAACATATTTACAAGCTTGTAGCGCGGCACTCGGTACCGTGTTATGAGCTTGTATCTGCTATTTTTGAATAGCCAAAAAAATCTAAAATGACACCCATCTTAACTCATTCAGTGCCCAGCTTATTTATGGATGTTTGGCTCTGAGTGCCACAGCTAAAATTCATTGTAAAAAAAAAGTGCTTAGGAGCCGAGATACAGCCTTTTTAAGTTAGAAGTTAAACAAAGAGTGAGAGCAGCAAATCTTCGAATCATCATATCTTGGGTTCTGAACATGTTTTTTCATGACGTCTTTGACGTCATGTGGCGCACAGGGCGTCAGGCCACGTGACGTCTTTGACGTCATGTGGCACTGGATGAGTTAATGATTGACCGGACTTTACACGTGGTTTTAGTAAAACATTTCACAACATGTTTTCAGTCGCTAGTTTGAAGTCTTCTTTCAATTATCACGATATCATGCTCATGTTCATTTTAAAACCCTTGCTGCCCTTCGACCCAAAATAGCGTTTGTTTTCCGGTTCCATTCGGGACTGGAAATTCCAAGATGGTGGATTTGAATGCGCCGAATTATTGACTTCACAACGGCTCTGTAGAAACCAATGGGTGACGCAACGGCTCCCTTCGTCCATAATGTTTTTAGCGGTGCCAACCGCTCTACGTTTGACTCTGTCCGTATGTCCGTCCGTCCGTCCGTCCGTCCGTCCGTCCGTCCGTCCGTCCGTCGTCCGTATGAGCCCGGGATGAGCACGGCAAAGAAGAAACACATACAAACACACGCGCACACACACACACACACACACACACGGACGTGGAGACTGCCTATGCCATCTCTCCTCTCATTGCCCACACGTACCACTGGTTATCAAAGAGGGGTCCAGGGACCCCCAGCGTATGTTATGTCCGAGCACGGGATGAGCACGGGATTTTAAACAGCTATAACTCCAGTGTGCAGCATGCCACCAAGTCCAAGTTTGGTATTTTACAGTCTATGGCAGTGGTTCTCAAACTTTTTCACGTCAAGGACCCCCAAATCTATAAATATTTGGCCACAGACCCCCATCTGAAAATATGTTGTGCCAGGGACCCCCAGAAGCAAAGCTTTGTGTTAAAAATGTTCACCAATGTTCAAGATTTTTGGAAAAATAGCAGCTCTACAAGCTCATAGCGCGGCCCTCGGTGCCACACTATGACCTTGTATATCTGCTCTTTTTGATTAGCCAACTTATAAAATGTTAAAGTGGTTAAAATAATTGTGATGCTATGTTAACTACTTTAGCTGGGGACCCCCTGGACCCCCCCCCCCCAGGACCCCTGGGGGACCCCAATTTGAGAACCACCGGTCTAAAGCGTATGCATGCATGTTTTAATATTATACTGTCTAGACTGATGATAAGTTATTAGTCTATGATCCTGGATTACTATCTCTATGCATTTGGTGCATTAACTCGTGTTTATCTTGCTTACTGTAAATCACTCTGGATTAAGAGCATCTGCTAAAAGCCTAAATCGTAAATAGTTTCTGTGTGCATGCAGGACAGCTGACAGGTGCAGAGAGCCCACACAGTGCTTGTAGAAGTCATTAGCCTCACAGACACACACATCATTCAGACAGTCTGCTGCAGGGAGGGATGAACCCCCCCCCCATGCATCTACCCGAGGTAGTGCTGAATGAATGACAAGAGCAGAGGCATGGCCCCCCATCTAGGAGTTTCACGACGTGTTGTAAGCTTGTAGATCAGCAATTTCCGCTATTTTCATTTCTAAAGGTTTCACGGGTTTCAGTTTTACAACACATTAAAAGTCTTTATCGTGGTCCTTCGAACGTGTATTATACAACAGGTAGTTCCGACCAAGCAATCTGATTGGCTGAAATAGCTATCTAGCCGTGCTTCAAACCAGCATCATAGCACGGGCCTAATCACATTAATAAATCACTCCGCACTGGAGTCCGCACCTGATTAGACCATATATGGCACAGCTGTGCTGTGAAGTCACGCTGTCCCACGGTAGGAAAACAAACAGACAGTAGCCTGACCCACCGTCGCCACTGGAGAACAAACAGCCATGCAAAAATAAATGGACTATGTTGTTCATTTTGACTTATTTGGTGGACTTACGGTTGATCAATGGTTAGAAGGTTATAAATATCCTCCTGTGTAAAGTAACATTACTCCCATTTCGTTAACAGTCCAGTGTATGTTATACTTTATCGTACGAAGGTATCGCACGGCGAAAATAGCCGATACAAGTTCACAACACGTCGCCGTCGCGACGCGTTGTCAGCTTGTAGATCAGTTATTTTGGCCACGTGACACGGTCGTACGACGGAGCATATAGGCTATAGCCTACTGGAATTCATTCCACTGCGCAAGCATTGATAGCTCAGCTGTGTTGATGAGACGGTGCCTCAAACTCAAAGCGCTGCTACAGGGACTATTTAATGTCTCTCAGTCAAAAACTCTTCTCTTTACAGGGAAACGGACAATAGCGAAACATTTTTATTATTAATTGCCCCACAATATGAATACATTTGGATGTGTTTTGTTGGTAACTGTTGTATAATCGCAATATTACACTCGAGGGTGTGCTTTACCTTACATTATTGGCACTTCAGTGATGCGCGCGGAACTCGGCTTCGCCTCGTTCCTGACCGCATCACTGGCGTGCCAATAATGACGGTAAAGCACACCCTCTTGTGTAATATTGCTTAATTAAAACATGGGCGACTAGTAAGCAACACAGCTGCAACAAACACATGAATAACGAGCGTGTTAGATTTTCATAGATGTGTCCCGAGCCTAGGGCATGACAATGTGCCAGCATGATAGACAGTAGGCTACAAGTGATGTTTGCACCATTCCCTGTTAAACCCTGAGGAAGACTATATTTGTCGAAACGTTGGTTTCATTTCATTAAACTTTATGCATCGTGGCTAAGAGTTGTGCGGCCTCATCCTTTTCAACATTATTATCTGCCGTGGCCAGCACCTCATCAACACAGGTGTGCGCTCCATATTCTGTGTTTGCCTAGACAGTAGGCTACTGACACACCTGCAATCTAACACACCCATTAATTTGATTAGGTGCAGCTGAGTTGCTTACATCACTGTGCAGTGTACTATTAAAAGGTCAGTGTTACGCAGCCTGCCATGTTTTCACCCTGCTGTAGTGTTTAACCTGAAGTGGAAAACAAGCTACAGAATCAGACTTCAGGGGTTTCATGCCCCTTTAACCCATTGAGACCTGAGGCCCATTCTAAAAATGCCTTCTAAAACCTGACCTAAGTTTTCTGAAAAACTTCAAATATACTGTACATAGCAACAAGAACCCCAAAATAACTTCCCGTCTTGAAAGGTATGGTTACAAATAGGGGTTCCCGCCCAAAATGGGTTAAGCAAAGGATTAGTTCAGACTTGTAGAACTGAATCACACCAGCCGAGTACAGTTCACCTGATAAACCAGTTTACACGTAATAGATTAACGCTGTTGGGTGGAAACCTTGTATGTCCAAAACTATTACTTTTCAAAATGGACAGTACAGAGTAAATAGACCATATAACCACAGAGTAAATGGACAATACAACCACAGTGATTTATTTTTCAAGTCAAGTCAAATATTATTATAGCCCAATATGTCCCAAAGGGCTGCACATAAAAACAAGACCATGGTAAAAGCATTAACAAGCAACAGTATCTAAAACTACACACACACACGCACACAGCAGACAGAAGATAAAACGGACAAACTGACAGCAGGCATCTGAAGTGAAGCCAGTGGAAAATCCCAGTAGTCCGTCCGACAGCAAAACGCAGCACAGTCAGTGTGAGCATGACTCATTGCCACTATTTAGGATGCATTTCACATACTGTTGAGTGGCTACTTAGCTTTCAGACATAATAGAAATAATTCTCACATACTAATTTGGCACAGTGAATATGATACACCGATATATCAGCCGTATACTGGCTTCAGCCAATATTTGCCTTGTTGACACAATGCATCTGTATATCGACAAATAAGTTGCCGCCCACAAATGGAAGAAGCATTCCTTAACAATGTGCTAAAGAACCAACGTATTAAGGATGCTATATAGCTTGGTAACACTAACAAATGTAAACTGCTTGTGTTCATATTTGGGGGAAAAAATGTTGTGAGAGGCCTGCAGACTGCAGGAATGCCCAAGTCAAGAGCTTAAAGGACAACTTTGTTTTTTTACAACCAATGTTTATGTTTTAGATTGTAATTAAAGTAAATAAAAGATGAGTGTTAAAAATTTTAAATTTACTGCTTTCTATAGTTTTAGCAATTTTCACAATCTTTTTTACAGTGTTTTCACAGTGGGCGGGGGCATTCTGTCCGGTGGCTAAATATGTATTTTTTTAACACATTAACCCGGCGTTTTCTTTATTATTATTTACAGTAGCTCTTCTAGCCCCCAATAACTCACATCTGGCCATCTCAGACAGCCGGACCTTTTTTATTGTGTAAAAAAGGCATATTTAGCCACCGGACAGAATGCCCCCGCCCATTGTAAAAAATATCGCAAAAAATGCTAAAACTATAGAAAGCAGTAAAAAAAAAAAAAAAATTACACTCATCTTTTATTTACTTTAATTACAAGCTAAAATATAAACCTTGGTTGTAAAAAAACAAAGTTGTCCTTTAAGGCATTGGCTAAATTCTGTTCAGTGTCTCTGATAATTGGTGGTCGCCACATAATGGAGGAGACGATGCTTCCTGTATCAGTGATCTGTTTCCTGAAACACTTGTTGAGTTTCCCAAGTTTGTGCACCTACTATTGTTTGTGTTCAATACATTCTTGTTAAATGTGAACACAAATAAAGATGTTAACAAAAAGAATTCCCAGATTGGTGCATCCCTAGTAGGGATGGTAAATTAATATTTGGTATTTGAATATTCCTAGAATATGGGGACGGGGGGGAATTATATTCGGAAAAAAAACATGTATATAAGAAATATATATAAATAAAATAAAAAAGTATAATAATAATCAAATCTATTTGAATATTAACCAATTTTTAAGACCAATATTCAAATTTAATTTCTGAGGAATGTTGACAGCCCTAATCTAAACAGTGTGTTAGTATAGCATTCCAGACACAGCCCTAGTCTCACAGCTGCAGTGTCACTCACTGGGTGTTGGCTGTTATCACACATTCAGACATTACATGGATGATGAGTCGCACATGTTTACTCCCTTTCACAACAATAACTGAGATGTTTTCTTCTATTTCAATTTCAGAGACGAGACTCTTCACCAGAGGGTCTCACAACAAAGCAGAGCTGCAGAGAAACATATAATGTGTTCATGACCTATTTCATAAACAAATAAACTAGCAAACAAAGGAGAAACAAATAAACTAGCAAACAAAGGAGATGTTAAATCCACAGAGTGCTCAAACTGTTCCTATTATAACAGGGAAGTGACTGTATTATAATGGAAAGAGGTAGCAGGATCGTTATGCCTCCACTGGTGACAGCTGTGCAAGCAGCCAAACAGACGGACGGACGGACGGACAGACAGACAGACAGACGGACGGAACTGGGCTGTCGCGATTATGAAATGTAACTTTAAAAATATATATTGTGATTAACGATTTAATTGTGTTTCTGTCGCTGAACATTGGAGCATCATGAAATATAAATTACATTTCTGTTTGGCTTTTAGGCTTCTAAAGAAGTTGCCCAAGGCAGATATGACAAATATCATACATATTTAATTACTTTTTAAAAAAAAACGTTAATTGTGGAAATAGATGATATACAAGTGTGTTTTGAGCTTGTAAATCTTCCGCTATTTTTGAAAATGTTTAAAAATATATGAAAACGTTTAACATGGAAATGGTTGACGATTATAACGATTAAGGAAAAAAAGGGAAACATTTTGATTATCTCAAATAATTGCGATTAGGCGATTATATAAGAATTGTGACAGGCCTAGACTGAATGACGGACGGGCGGATGGTCCCCGGTTTGATTTCCGGCCCGGTCTGTTTGTTACATGTTGTCCTCCAAATATCTCATCATCTCTGGTCTCTCTCTCTCTCTCTCTCTCTCTCTCTCTCTAGTCTCTACTGCTATCACTGTCAGATAAAGGCTGAAAAAATGCCCCCAATAATTATCAAAAAGCCAGGCTCCAGAAAGATACTAGACAGAGAAAGGAAGACAGAGATAGAGACAGGGAGACAGAGACAGACAGAGGGAGAGACAGAGAGAGAGAGAAACAAATCTCTTTTGAAGTTATATTTATCTTTATCTTCTCTTTTATATTTATTCAGTCTCTTTACAGACTGAATTCCACTGTGAATACAATGACAGCAGGGAGAGTGCAAAGAAATGAACACGCACACAGTTACTGTTCAGTTGTGTGTGCGTGCAGGACACAGTAGTTACACTTTCTAGACCACAACACTCACCCATGAGAGAGACACACACACACACACACACACACACACACACACACACACACACACACACACACTCACACACACACACACACACACACACACACACACACACACACACACACACACACACACACACACACACACACACACACACACACACACACACACACACACACACACGACACAACAATTAACACCAATTATTAATAGCAGTGGCAATATGTTCAGAGGGCAAACACACACACTGCAAATTATTAATAACAGTAACACTAAAATGAAGCACCATGAGTATAATTGAGGCTGATTGACTGGCAACATCTGTCGTACACACACGTTTATATATCTATATTTGTGAGGACATTTTAACTGAGATGTTATTAATGGCGTTTTTAACCCTAAACCTAGAGCTGATTTCTCTCTCTCTCTCTCTCTCTCTCTCTCTCTCTCTCTCTCTCTCTCTCTCTCTCTCTCTCTCTCTCTCTCTCTCTCTCTCTCTCTCTCTCTCTCTCTCTCTCTCTCTCTCTCTCTCTCTCTCTCTCTCTCTCTCTCTCTCTCTCTCTCTCTCTCTCTCTCTCTCTAACAGTTTTGGAGGTTTCTAGTTTCTACCCGACAGCGCATGTTATCAGAAGCAGACCATACATACACCCTTCCTCTGCCATTCGACTATAACAGATCACAGAGAGAGGACAACCACAATGATGCTACATAATACGCTATGTCACGTTTCATTATCTGTCCGTCACACACACACACACACACACACACACACACACACACACACACACACACACACACACACACACACACACACACACACACACACACACACACACACACACACACACACACGTTTGTATTGCTATACTCGTGAGGACATCAACATTTGAGGACAGCGGTTTTATGAATGTTTCTTTTTGTCAATACCCTAACCTATATAGCCGGAAGTAGACCATCTAGCTCACAACGTGTCGTGCTACAATGTGTAACTTGTGAACTTGTGGATTGGCTATTTTCGGTGAGCAACTAGGCCTACATCCTTATTAGCATTAGCCCATGGCAGATCAAAGCTCAGGGCTTGGCATGCTGCTAGTCACACCTGTTAAAGGAGTAGTTCACCCAAAACATTTCTTATTTTTGAAGCCTTAAAATTCATGGATTTATTTTATTATTTTGGTCGCATTCCTAATAAGCCAATAATTTGATGACCGGGTGTGTTTCCGGTAGGAGACTCAAAGAGACTACTTCAGCCCTATTCCATAGGGCTGAACCACACATGGACAAATTACCAATCAACTTGCGACGGGAGTGGTCCCTATTGAGGGCAATCATATTATATAATTATAAGCCAGGGATCATTTTAACCCATTAAGACTGGGAAAGCAGATCTGTTATTTTAGATATTAACCACTTTAACCATTATTTTATACTTTGGCTATTAAAAAATAGCAGATCTACAATGCTCATAGCGCGGCACTTGAAAAATCATGAAAATGTGTAAAAATCTTTGAATATATATCTATATATTTAAAAATGTGTAACTCAAATCTTTGCTTCTGGGGAGGTCCCTGGAACTAAATATTTTGAGTTGGGGGTTCTGTCAAATACATTATCATATTCCTTGACATGAAAAAGTTTGAGAACCACTGATATTATAGCAACATTATGTTAAAACTGTTAGGATTTAGAAGACATTTGTAGAATCGTTCTCAGGTCCCGAGCCTTTCACTCCCCCCTATACCCCTTCCTGCCACCTTCTCTCTCCATTGATGCTAGAGACTGACCAAGATATGGCCAACTATATTATTATTATTATTATTATTATTATTATAATATCTTTATTTTTTTGTTATTTGACAGATGTTCGATGCATTATTTAACTGGTACATCCTAGAGAGTATGCACATGCATCACTTTTCCACTGGAAAACGAGTGCTTCCAAACTCTGACACTTATCACCTGCACGGAAGTTTTTGACAGAAAGTAGCTCAAAACATGTCTACGGTGGATTTTTATGAAACAAAAACTTTGCAGATAGAAAGAGGATAATTCAAGCTTTCGGTATAGCTGCCATGTTGGTGAGTTTAACGTTGTTTAATACGATCAAATAGGACTTTTCTGTTTGGATGTATGGGCTGTCAAGGCCAGAAAGTTGTTCTTTGCCACTCAGTAGGCCTGCGTTCCCGCATAACTTCCGGGTACGATGATGTCACGTGCATAGCCTCTATTGTTTCAATGTACATATTGTCATATTTTGAGTATACATTGTTTAGACCGATGCTAGGTTCATTGTTTACCTGGTACTCTATAGCAGTGGTTCTCAACCTGTGGGTCGGGACCCCCCAGTGACAATTTAAGGACTTTGAGAACCTCTTTAATACCTCAAAAAGAAAAAGTTTTGAAAATTGAAAATCTACTTGCTTGTAGACTGCCTATTTTCACAATATATATCTGTGGAACCGAGTCAAACTAAATGTAATGCCTCAACTCCTCGTCCGGGTGGGGGGGGGGGGTCCCCGGGGGGGGTCCCCAGTTCAAATATGATTAGTTTGGGGGGTCACGGCCTGAAAAGGTTGAGAACCACTGCTCTAGAGTCTATAGTTTCAATGTAGAGAATGGTATTTAGATAGCATTATTGTTTAGACGGATGCTAGGTTAATTGTTTACCTTGTACGGTATTTAGATAGCATTATTGTTTAGACGGATGCTAGTTAATTGTTTACCTTGTACGGTATTTAGATAGCATTATTGTTTAGACGGATGCTAGGTTCATTGTTTACCTTGAGCCTAATGTTATTTAGATAGCATTATTGTTTAGACGGATGCTATGTTTGTTTAGTGTACCTTGTACCCTAATGTTATTTAGATAGCATTAGTGTTTAGACGAATGCTAGGTTAATTGTTTACCTTGTACCCTAATGTTATTTAGATAGCATTAGTGTTTAGACGAATGCTAGGTTCATTGTTTACCTTGTACCCTAATGTTATTTAGATAGCATTAGTGTTTAGACGAATGCTAGGTTCATTGTCTATGTTATTTAGATAGCATTATTGTTTAGACGAATGCTAGGTTAATTGTTTACCTTGTACCCTAATGTTATTTAGATAGCATTAGTGTTTAGACGAATGCTACTGTAGGTTCATTGTTTACCTTGTACCCTAATGTTATTTAGATAGCATTATTGTTTAGACGGATGCTAGGTTCATTGTTTAGCTGGTACCTAGCTAGTTGCTTGAGGCACTAAGACTGTCTCCCTGCATTCTATGCATAATGATTGCCTTGCTTATTGCAAGGCTCTGTGGATAAGAGCGCCCGCTAAATGCCTAAATTGTAAATGAAAATGGTAAATTGCTTGGTTGTGCTGCTAATCCCATCAGCTACGATGAGAGTAATTATAGTAACAGTCCAGAGAGAGACGCAGAGAGACTGCTGGACAACCAGAGACTGCCTAGGAACCATGCTGTCTGCAGCAATATGTCAGCACTGTCCGATACCACACACACACAGACACGTTTGTATTACTATACTTGTGAGGACATCAATGTTTCATGATATTTTTTATGTTTTAACCCTGTGGATTCTAGGGACTCTCTGGGTTCCTTTAAGGGGGGGTCTAAACTGACCCTTACAAGTCTGTAACTCTGACAGTATATGACAGTATGGAACCAAATGGACCCTGACGGGTCCATTTGGTTCCATTTGTGTACTGAAATGTTTGTTTGAGAACCATTACCCTAAACCTAAAGCCACAACATGTCGCAGCGCGACAGAGGCTCACACAGCTAGGTAAAAATCAGGCATAAGTCTACCCCTGACACTAAACGTAACCTCTAAATGTCTAATCCTAACCTGAATCTTTTTTTCCTAAGTGTAGGTCTACAAGTATTTCATTTTGGGGACCAGGAAAATTGTCCTCACAATGTCTATTTCTCAAATTCGACAATACGTGTGGGGACGTTTGGCCCTCAAAAGTATAGTAATACAAGTTCACACACACACACACACACACACACGCGCGCGCGCGCGCGCACACACACACACACACGCACACGCACACGCACACGCACACACACACACACGTACGGTACAAACCACACACGCACACACTGAACACAGTTGGCATTCAGTGTCTTGCTCAAGGACACCTAAGGACAACTAAGGCAGGAAGAGTCGGGGGGGGCTGTGGTAGATTTTTACCCAGGTGGTGATACACCAAAAATTAAGCCAATAACATGTATCTATGTTATCACACCAGTTCATTTTGATAGGCTCTGCCCTAGGCTATAGTCATTCATTTGTGAAAGGCAGACATAACCAATGGCATGGGCAAAAGTTATGATTAAATACTACACCTTGTTGTACTTATAGGCTAATAATAAAATGCTGCTGTGGCCTATTTATTCTGGGGACCCACCTGGAACCCACTATGTTCTGAACGTATAAGATTATTAAATATGTCAGTCATTTCTTTATGTATTTGTTATGTGTCATATCTGCCCTGTGCATTTTTTTTACACTTTTTTTTGTTTTACAAATCCTAAAAGCCAGACAGAAATGTAATTTGTATGCATATGTTCCAAAGTCCAATGCCAAAACGCACAATTGAATTGTTAATCACAATTATTTATATGACAATTAATGGAGAAGTTGCATTTTCATGATTGTGACAACACTATACTGCAGATAGCTGTGATTCTCTCTGTGGTGTTCTATGGTGGTGGGGCAGCAGTAGCTCAGGAGGCAGAGCGGCTGGTTCAATCCCCCGGCCAGCGGCGGCCAGTTAATAGAGGGCGCTAGTGCGCCGCACCACCTCTAGATCTTCCTTGAATAAATAATAATGACTTTAAAATATATTCTATATATATCTTAAATTATCAAACCAACAAGGTAAATATTATATTGTTAATTACTAGTGAGTAAAATGTATAATCTCCCATAATGTAGATACAAAACGCTCTACGTTTTCTAAACTTACTGCTGTGTGCGCAAAAATCTTTACCATTGACTCGCCATGTTAAGTTTGGCACATGCGTAGTTCACTCTTCAATGCAAGTGAGCGCATAGATATACACATAGAACTGCACTAGAGACTGCTGCTGCTCATTCCAACTGGTGAGCTTCACTGTCTATGCCTGTTATGTCTATGTCGAGACGGTATCGACGTGCGACACAGTCATGCGTCATAGTAAGTATAAACCAAGCTTATTGAGGCATGAAAAGCACCACAACTCGCCGTGTTCTCAACAGCGATTTACACACGGTTTGGTTTGTGTGATACAGGATTAAGAATGTTGGCTGTCTTACCAAAAATGCGTATGTAGATTGTAAACATAATATAGCCTAACTTATAAAACGAAACAACTTTTTGTCTGTTGTTATTATTGCAGTGAATATGGATAATATATAGGACATACTACATAAGAAATGACTGACATATTTAATAATCTTATTCTTTCCAAACGTAGGGGGTTCCAGGTGGGCCCCCAGAATAAATTACAAAGAGCTTTGACACAACAACAAAATATTGCAGAACTAACCGATCTACAAGCTCACAAGTGACACATCATGACACATTGCATGCTTGCAGATCTGCTATTTTCGCTACTTTTGAACATTGTCGCCTATGACATTCACACAGTAGGGACACCAGGTTGAAAAAAAGTGGTCAATTTCAGTATTATTTCAGCAATTAGAAGGAAATCCAACGAGAGAATGTTGAAGAATGACTATTGAGATTTCCCTTATGGCAGCAAATCTCTTCAAATGGGCGTCTGTGGCTGATGAATATGTATCGATTTGGGGGTCCTTGCGGTCTTCGTTTAAACCAGTGGTTCTCTAAGTGGGGACCGCCAGGGGTCCTTGGGAGGGGCGTCGGGGGGGGGGGGGGACTTCCATGGGGTCCCCAGCAAGAATAGCAGCAGATATACAAGCTCGCACTGTGTCACTTCGTGCCGCAGTGCGAGCTTGTAAATCAGCTTTTTTTTTTTACATTTTTGAAAAATCTTGAAATGTTGAATTTTTTTAACAAAAATCTTCTTTTCCGAGGGTCACTGGCACAAAACATTTTTTCAGATGAGGGTCCACGGCCAAATGCATATCAATTTGGGGGTCCTTGACTTGAAAACGTATGAGAACCACTGATTTAGACCAGTGGTTCTCAAACTGTTCCATGTCAAGTTGACATGAAAATGTATAAAGAAAGAAAGAAATAAATGAAGAAAGCGATACGCTGCTATCTGGAGTCAATCTCCTGCTATCTGGAGTGAATCTGCTGCACCTTGGCTGTCAGACAGCACACAGACAAGTGATCAAAACAACATGACACCAGCCCCAGTGGTGAAAAAAAAAATACTTTACTTAAGTAAAAGTATCAATACTGCACTGTATAAATACTCTGTTACAAGTAAAAGTCCGGAATTCAAAATGTACTTGAGTAAAAGTACGAAAGTATTGGTATCAAAATGTACTTAAAGTACCAAAAGTAGAAAGTACGCATCATGCAGAATGTCCCATTTCACGTTTTCAAATGTATAAAATGTATAGAAATCCTTTGAAAATAGCAGATCTACAAGCTCACAATGCGTTGCGATGCGACACAGTGTGAGCTTGTAGATCTGCAATTTTCAATTGGCCGAAATGTATATAGGGCTGAAGTGGCTGATAATTGTAGTGGAGTAAAAGTACAATATTTGCCTGGTCTGAGATGTAGTGGAGTAGAAGTAAAAGTACTGAAAATTGGAAATACTCAAGTAAAGTGACACATACCTCAGAATGTAAGTTAAGTACAGTACTTGAGTACATGTACTCAGTTACTTTACACCACTGACCAGCCAATGCAAAGAACCGGGATTTGATTTGACTTTTGAAAAGGGTTATGTCGCCTGCTGTCGGGCAGAAACCTTGCATCTCCATATTTCAATAACATAATAATAATGGAAAACAAAAAACAGTGGCATGCAAATGTAGTGAAAATAGACAATCTACAAGCTCACAAGACGTGACAATGTTCCTATGCCCAATATGTGAAAGTGGTTAAGTGTGTCTGTTGGTTTTTAAACTATTAAAACCAATGGAAATTATTAACAAGAGCTTGTGACTAAATAACTACATTGGATCCATTGGAACACAAGGTATTTTTTTTTCCTTTATTTATTTCCTGAAAAGTAACAGTTTCGGACATACAAGGTTTCCACCTGACACCAACAATATTGTATATAACCTGTAGACCACTCGCATGGTTAATAATTGTGTATGCAGCTCTGCAGTACCATGTAATAATAATAATTCATAATGTAGTCTCCTGTAGTTATTTCAAGGGGGTATTTGTCAATGTACATTTGCACACATACACATGAGATGTGTCCTCTACATCAGTGGTTCTTAAACCTTTTCATGTCAAGGACCCCCAAAATGATATGTATTTGGCCGCGGACCCCCATCTCATAATATTTTGTTCCAGGGACCCCCCCAGAAGCAAAGATTTGAGTTACAAATGTTCGCTTGGAAAATATACATATTCAAAGATTTGCACAAATTTACACCATTTTTCAAAAATAGCAGATCTACAACCTCATAGAGCGGCTCGGTGCCGCGCTATGAGCTTGTAGATCTGCTATTTTTGAATAGCCAAAGTATAAAAGGTTAAAGTGGTTAAATGAGTTGTGATGCTATATTAACAGCAGTTTGTTGGGGACCCCCTGGAACCCCCCAAAGGACCCCTGGGGGTCCCCGGACCCCACTTTGAGAACCAATGCTCCACATTCAACCCAGGCTAACTATTAGGAGCAGTGGGGAAGTGCCTTGATGATGGCACCGGGGGAGCAGTTAGAGGTTAAGTAGTCTCTGGGGAGAAGGCTGTTAACTTGCCTCACATCATTTACAAATGCTTCCGTCACGTAGTACAGTCTGTACAGTATAGGAGCACTGAAACTGTCCAAGACCACTGTTGCCAGATTTTGCAAGAGAAACAAGCGGTCAGGTCTTCAAAAACAAGCCTAAAAGAAGTGACTACTGCATGATCACACACATTTCAAATTGATCAGCTATTTTTAAAAAAAAGTCTAGTATGGGCCGGGGTCACTGGCACTGGCAAAACGTCACTGATGGGGGTCCGCTGACACATACATGTTAATTTGGGGGTCCTTGACATGAAAATGTTTGAGAACCACAGGTTTAAACAACATTAGAAATAAGCCCAAATGACCGAAACCACCAATATTTACAAGCGATTTTGACAGAAAAACAAGGCCAAAGTTGCTTATAATAAGGGGACATGGCAACACTGTTCAAGACTCTAAAGCGGATGCTCCCCCCCCACCACCACCACTAACACGCACGCACACGCACGCACGCACACGCACACACACACACACACACACACACACACACACACACACACACACACACACACACACACAGCAGTGTCCACTACAAAACAAAGTCCAATTACAGTGTAAGTATTTAGCAGACGCTCTTATCTACACAGCAGAGCAGAGTCAGCATGAACTCTATTCAATAAACATATAGCCATAGTAAGTAGGGTGCAAAGAGGACAATGTAGTGCCTTAAAGGACAACTTTGTTTTTTTACAACCAAGGTTTATATTTTAGCTTGTAATTAAAGTAAATAAAAGATTAGTGTTATTTTTTTTTTTTTCATTTACTGCTTTCTATAGTTTTGGCAATTTTCGCGATATTTTTTACAGTGGGCGGGGGCATTCTGTCCGGTGGCTAAATATGCCTTTTTTACACAATAAAAAAGGTCCTGTGGTCTTTGATGGCCAGATGTGAGTTATTGGGGGCTAGAAGAGCTACTGTACATAATAATAAAGAAAACGCCGGGTTATTATGTAAAGAAATACATATTTAGCCACCGGACAGAATGCCCCCGCCCACTGTAAAAAATATCTCGAAAATTGCTAAAACTATAGAAAGCAGTCAATTTAAACATTTTAACACTCATATTTTATTTACTTTAATTACAATCTAAAACATAAACATTGGTTGTAAAAAACTAAAGTTGTCCTTTAAAGAAACCACACACACACACACACACACACACACACACACACACGCCAATGTTTATATATTTCCTTATACAGTGGTTCTCAAAGTGGAGTCCGGGGACCCCCAGGGGTCATTGAGGAGGTTACAGGGGGTCCCCAGCGAAGTTACTTAATATAGAGTCACAATCAGTTCAACCACTTCAATGCTACAGTACATTGGATATTTGAAAACAGCTGATCTTTAAGCTCTTACTGGCTATAGATTGGCAATTTTCAAAGAAATCTGGGGGGGGGGGGGTGGGGGGGATTTTCTGAATACTTTTGAGACATTTTCACAACACATAATGTATCATGTATGGGAGGTCCCTGGCACAAAATCATTTCAGAAGGGGGTCCGCCACCAAATACATACTGTATTCATATGGTGGTCCTGAAAATGTTTGGAAACCACTGACTTATGTAGTAGACCTATATCCTGAACTGTACAGTGCGTACATACAGTACATTTGTTTCTAGCTCGTTGTTTTATTTGACACTTGCTTTGGCAAAGTAAATGTACGGTACGTTTCCCATGTCAATTAAGCCACTTTGAATTGAATTGAACATTGTTGTCCAACCAAAACCAATGAGCTGTACTATTGTGCACTCGTGTGTGTAACAACGAAACCTTGCAAAACCATGGCTACAGTTGTAGCTGTGACACTGGTTCTCAATGTGGAGTCCGAAAACCCCCAGCGGTCCTCGGGGTGGGGGGGGTTCCAGGGGGTCCACAACAAAACGAGGGAAGTGAGTTAGTTTTTCGGCTATTCGAAAGTAGCTGGTCTACAAGCCCACAACGTGTCACGATGTGAAGTTGTAAGCTTGTAGATCGGCTATTTTCAAATAATTGATAATACATATTCTCGTATAGGGGTCCCATGTGTGTATGTATACTTAATGTAGATTGATAGATAGCTAGATAGCTAGATAGCTAGATAGATAGATAGATATAGAGTTACACCCACCTACTGTATATACGACTAACAATAAAACCCTTGCAAACCCATGACTACAGTGGTACTATAGAGGATCAGGCAGATTGCATAAACTATGGGCCTCATAAAAGGAATGTAGTTTGGCACAATGATTGCAATGACATCATTATAACACGCACGCACGAGCACACACACACACACACACACACACACACACACACACACACACACACACACACACACACACACACACACGGAGGAAGCTGTACTCATATATTTTACTTAAGTAAAAGTAAAAGTAGCAATACCACAATATAAAAATACTCTGTTACAAGCAAAAGGCCTGTGTTCAAAATGCTACTTGAGTAAAAGTGCAAAAATATTGGCATCAAAATATACTTAAAGTACGAAAAGCAAAAGTACTAAAGATAGCAGATCTACAAGCTCACAACACGTCGCGATGTGACGCATTGTGAGCTTGTAGATCGGCTATGAGACACACACACACACACACACACGCACACACGCAAGCACGCACGCACACACACACACACACACACACACACACGCACACAAGCACGCACGCACACGCACACACGCACACACACACACGCGCACACACACACCTTATAAGAGTCCATTCTCATATGCTGCAACAGGGCATTACACAACCATGCATGCAACAATTGCGACACACGTCAAGAGTGTTTCTGCTTGGGCGGCACTGTTTGGACAATGAGTTGTACATTTCAATGATATCACTATTACAAAGCAGCTGAAACATATCACAGCATAATTGCACTGTGATCACACAACTTGCAGAGTCATTGGATAAGACTAGACAGATAGACTGACTAAAGACCCCTACACACTGTACGATATTTGACCCGATTTCACTATCGGGGATATTTTTCGGTGTTCGCCGACAAAACCACCGATCTCAGTTAAGATC
This sequence comes from Gymnoscopelus microlampas, assembly GCF_963454915.1. Classification (NCBI taxonomy): domain Eukaryota; kingdom Metazoa; phylum Chordata; class Actinopteri; order Myctophiformes; family Myctophidae; genus Gymnoscopelus; species Gymnoscopelus microlampas. The sequence continues at coordinate 12,304,690 of NC_139942.1, read as the reverse complement.
GGGCATTCCTCGGCGAGGTGTTGATCGCGCAGTGTGTAAGGTACTCCGAGAAGAAACACCCCGATAAAGTACGGTCGGCGAGGGGTTCCCGATAACTTTTAGATTTCAAACTTGTTGGATATTTGGGGCTATCGGCCCCGATCTAGTGCACGCTACAGCCAATGAGAGCACATTACAGCCACGCACCGTGGCTAGTCCTCCCGCATAGAACCGCAATACTACCGTCCAGACAGTCCAGTCCTGTATTAGTTAAACATGATAAAACAGATTGATAGAGTGAGCGAGCCTGCTCGACGATGGGGCTGTTTATTATTAGAGAGGAATAGGGCTTGCAGACAGAGAGAGCTGTGTGTGTGTGTGACGCACGTATGTATCTCTGAACAGTATTGCTAGGTTTGTGCGAGAAATAAGCAACCAGGTCTACAGTATGAAAACAAGCCCAACAAAAGCGACTATAGGCTGCATGAGCACTTTAAACCTATATACAAATAAAAAAGCCGATCTACAAGCTCACAACGTGTCGCAGCTATTTTCAAAGAAAAAAAGCAACATTAAGAACTAAAGCCAAATAAGCAACTACACTTTGGAAATAAGCTAAAAAGAAACGCAACCACCATTATTTTTTACAAGCAACTCGCTTATAATAAGCGTACACAGCAACACTGCTTCTGATCTGAATTGCACTCAGGTTGACTTTTGAAACGTTTGTTTCAGAGAGAGAGAGAGAGAGAAATACAGAGAAATTGAGAATTATTTAATGTCAATCATTAGCGTCCTGTCTCGGTCTCGCACATATATCACGGGAGCCTTTCACGTTTTCGTGAGACGTTTGGAATTAAAACAAATGTATGTATTGGGTCGGGATCACATCGTGGTGAAATATCTTGCAATCAGTGAACCCCTGTCGCCGACCAATCAATCGTGCGAGAATCACAACGATATACTGTAGTTATCCCGATTTCGAGAGAGAAACTCGTGCAATGTGAAATGCTTAACGATCTGTTCACTCGCCGACCATTTCAAATATCGGGCAGTGTGTAGGGGCCCTTAGATTTGCACATAGGCATTGGTTCCTCTTTTGTTTTCCATTTAAAATCACTGACAAAGCATGTGGTGCGCACGTGTGTGTGTGTGTGTGTGTGTGTGTGTGTGTGTGTGTGTGTGTGTGTGTGTGTGTGTGTGTGTGTGTGTGTGTGTGTGTGTCTGTCTGTCTGTCTGTCTGTCTGTCTGTCTGTCTGTCTGTCTGTCTGTCTGTCTGTCTGTCTGTCAGTGGTGTAAAGTGACTAAGTACATTTACTCAAGTACTGTCCTTAAGTACACTTTTGAGGAGTTTTTACTTCACTGGAGAATTCACAATTTAATATTTTTACTCCTACTCCACCACATCTCAGGAGCAATTATACTTTTACTCCACTACAATTATTTGAAAACTTTAGTTACTAGATATTTTATAGATTTTGATTATAGTGTGTGTGTGTGTGTGTGTGTGTGTGTGTGTGTGTGTGTGTGTGTGTGTGTGTGTGTGTGTGTGTGTGTGTGTGTGTGTGTAATGTTTTGTATACAAAGCAAAGAGGCCTGCCATAGCCCAATATGTCAACACCAGCAGAGGAAACCCCACAACAACAACAACAACAACAACGCGTTGCACAGCAACTCCTTGTGAGCTTGTAGATCTGCTATTTTCAAATAGCTTGTTTTCATAGACCCGGGTTCCTTGTTTCTCTCACGAAACCTGGCAACGCTGGATCTAAGCTCTCGTTGTCGGCTAGCGACACCCGGGATCGTGCCATCGTCACGTCGTAGTAGATAAAATGTGGTGTTAAGCGATGCCATGGTAATCAATGAAGACGTAGTCAAGTCGTGCACAGTGGCATTTCCATCTGCAAGCACGCTCTGACACACACACACACACACACACACACACACACACACACACACACACGCTTACCCGCTGGCATGGCGATCGGGGAGGGTTAAACCAGGCAGTATACTCTGTGGTTGTTGTGAGCGGCGGCGATCGAACCGACATGGAGCTTTTTTTTGTGTCTATAGTCTCTCATCCACCGGGGGGACCGGAGGGGGGAGCGGGTGTTCCCTGACCAGCCTGTCCGCCCTTCAGCTCACTTCATCCGGGGAGGATTCGGTCGTCACCCCGCTGTAGCTGCTCTTCCTCCGGAGGTTCCCCAAAAAAAAACACTGCAGTTTTTTTGACAGTTACGTGTGTGTGTGTGCGTGCGCGGAAAAATTATAATAATAAAAAAAAGTGTGTGTGTGTGTGTGTGTGTGTGTGTGTGTGTGTGTGTGTGATCGCGCACGCGTGCGTGTCAATCTGACAGGCTGATCGCGCTATGCAAATGTTGCCGTTGTGTTGTTGTTCCAACGGACAGACAGTGTGATCGCACCGATACAGTGTAGCAGTTATGTTGATGTAAATACCTGTGGACGGTAGAGCGACCTTGTCAACACACAGAGAGAGAGAGATTAGAGCGTGCAGATTACTACACTCTGGCTTCCTGTTAATAGAGCTGCTTTGCACTCTACAACGCGGAAGTAATGTTATCACACTAGTGGTGGAAAAAGTACTTTTTTTTTTTTTTTTTTTTACTTGAGTAAAAGTATCGATACTGCAAGAGAATTCGGTCCGGAATTCAACATTTACTTGAGTAAAAGTATTGGTATCAGAATGTACTTAAAGTACCAAAAGTAAAAGTACTCATTATGCAGAATGTCCCATTTCACAGGTTTTCAAATGTATAAAAATCATTTTCAAATAGCCGAAATGTATATAGGGTTGAAGTTGGCAATGTGTGTTTTGTAAAAATATGATAATAATATTGTTGTTAATAATAATAATAATAATAAGAATAATAAAAGTATTCATAATAATAATGGAGTAAAAGTACAATATTTGTACAATATTTGCCTCTGAGATGTAGTGGAGTAGAAGTAAAAGTGCAGAAAATTGGAAATACTCCAGTAAAGTAAAGATAACTCAAAATTGTACTTAAGTACATTAGGAGTAAATGTACTGAGTTACTTTACACCACTGTTATCACACGATCTGTGATGGAATATTTTAACCCTCCTGGTCAAAATGTTTCTCAACTACAAGTGGAAGTCTGCCAGTAACATTGTTTACTTGAATACTGGAGTATTTGCTGTAAAATAAATGTGTATGTATTAAAACAGTGCATGATTTTAAAATATAAGTACTGGAGTTTATTTATTGATGTATCTATGCATTTATGTATCTATTTATTTTCACTTTTTTGAGAAATGTTAAAACGTAAACAAATTTAAATAGGGCGTAAGTGGTCAATTTCAATGTACTTTCTTTTCATCCTAGAAATGTAGTGGAGTCAAAAGTACAATATTTGAAATGTAGAGTTAAAGTCATAAGCTTCTTAAGATGACAACAACAATAATAATAACAATAATAATCAAGTAAAGTACAAATACTCCAAAAACGTAGGCTACTTAAAGGACGACTTCACCCATTTTCAATCTACTGTATCTTCTTCAGATAATTGGTCCTCCTCACTAATGTTCATGATAAATTGGTACCATCTTTTTTCTACTCGGTCTGTGTCTCAGAGGAGGGCTGTGGACAGTTCAGAAACCCGCCTACCAGTGACATCATCGTTAGGCAGATTTATTTTATTCAAACAAGATTTCAAAATGTTTTATTTCGATTTTCATTAACACATTGCCTGGTAAGGACGTAAGCATACGTCTTTTCAACAAATAAAAAAAAAAGAAATATCCCTTGACGCTCAGAGAAGGAATGGACAGATGTGACGTCATCCCAAAAAACGGCACCTCCGGATGAATTCATTAAATAATACCTGGCAGTGAATGTGTTGAGATATGCGGGACACACATGGAAAGACAGACACACATACACAGAGTTTGAGCATGTATAGATGAATGAATAGAAATGGTGCAGTGCTTGTCCTCAGGCGGGTATTATTTGTACTCCTTCCTGTTGTCAGGGTACTTGAAGGATAAATCTATGACATGCATATACAGTAGATGACGCACCAATTTGGGAGAGTTCGGTGATATCCATAGTCAAGTGTTTCAAGTAACCAATTAGCTTAGATTTCAGGGCATGAATGGGACATTGGGACAAGTACACGCTACACGCAGGCAATGGCACAGAGATTCCTGGCTTTATAAATGGAGACTTGTGACATCATTTCGTCAACTAAAAAGACAGAATGGCACAACAAGGAGTTCAACTGGGCCGGGAAAGGTTCTGTTGTTCTATCTGCCTGGATCTGCTGAAGCATCCAGTGAGTGTTCCCCGTGGACACAACTACTGCAATAGGTGCGTCAATGTATACTGGAACCAGTGTTGCCAGATTCTGTGAGAGAAACAAGCAACCAGGTCTAGGAAAACAAGCTCACAACGCGTGGCGATGCGATGCGACGCGTTGTGAGCTTGTTGATTGGCTATTTTCAAATACAATCTTGCGGGGAAATTATAATTAGCAGATCTGGCAACCCTGACTGGAACTAGGATGATCAAAGAGGGAGATACAGCTGCCCACAGTGCAGACAGGATGTTCTTACAAAGACCTGTTCTGAAGACAAACACCATGTTGGCTGAGGTGGTGGAGAGCCTGAAGAGGACAGAACTCCAAGCTGTTCCCCCTGATCAAATACTCCAAGCTGTTCCCCCTGATCAAATACTCCAAGCTGTTCCTCCTGATCAAATAATCAGGAGGGGGGCTGGTTGGGGTTGTTAACGTACTGCTGTATGTGTGGGCTCTGAATGATAAGTGAGTGTGACAGAATCTCTGTGTTGGACATCAGTTGCTGCTTCTGCTGCTTCTTTAGGAGCAGGACGACAGCGAGCTGTGTGATTGGCCGAGACCGCGACAGGGCAAGAACCTGATGCGTCTGGTCAATGCCATGGATGAGGCTTTCATGGAGAAGCATGGTGGCATCCATCCTTCCCTGGTGGCCGAATATCACCACCAGGTGTATTATATTAAGTGGTCTCAGATGGGTGGACTGTGAACATCTTTTTAGAGTGGGTCCTGATCAAGAAGAGGTTGAGAACCATTGATTGATTGATTGAAAGAATACGTTATTATTAGTCAAAAATGTAAACAGCACGGAAATACAGTAAAACTCTCTACTCTAAAATTATGCTAAAATGAACACAAAAAAGTCCTGATGACTTGTTTCTGTTGTGGTCCTATGTATTCAATTCAGCAACAGAGCATAGAATATTAACACATGAATACATCATCAATCATCATCATCAACAAATAGCTATATTTACAGAGTAGAAAAAAGGAAAACTGGCGGCAGTGTATGATTCTCATTTGAAGGGTATTTAAGATCTATCTCCACTTGTAGTTTTCTGACAGGTGTTCTTTTTGGGGCGGTTTTGAACTTGTGGATCTGCTGTTTTCATATTTTTTTAAATGTTTAACACAAATCCTGTAACGGGGTCCCTTGACATGAAAAAGTTTGAGAACCACTGCTCTATACAGATACGACATCTGCCATTGGCATTTCAATGGGAAGTCAAGGGTACGTCCAAGCTTTGTCATGGGGAAAGGGGGACATTTGCCAGGTGTGAAATGGAGTCATTTCACGTTCCATCTTTCATCAAGGAAGTGTGAAGAGGCCGGCTGTTGTGTCTGAACCTCCGACTTCCGCTTCAATTCAAAGACATATCACCTCCAGAGGTTCTCTGACGACACTGTTATTGCCAGCTGCATCACAGATGACAACACACAAATAGTCATTTCATATTTGCCATTACGTCATCCCACAAGGACATCACCATGCCGTCATCACAACCGAATTGTAATAAAGTAACCTCATTTAGGCATGCCCTGTCATTTAGGCACCTTCCCAGGTAAATGTGTTAGTGGCACAATTTGTTAGAGGAGTACATTTTCAAATGGCACAGCAAGGGGTTCAAGTGGACCAAGAACAGTTCAGCTGTTCTATCTGTCTGGATCTATTAAAGCATCCGGTGACTGTTGCCTGTGGACACAACTACTGCAGTATGTGCCTTGAGGGATACTGGAGCCAGGATGATCAAAGAGAGAGGTTCAGCTGTCCACAGTGCAGACAGACGTTCAACCCAAGACCTGTTCTGAGGCAAAACAACATGTTGGCCGACATGATGGATATGCTGAAGAAATTATCGCTCCAAGCCGCTCCTCCTGATCACTGCTATGCTGGACCTGGAGATGTGGCCTGTGATTCGTGCGCTGGGAGAAAACTGAGAGCTGTGAAGACTTGTCTTCAGTGTCAGGTCTCTTTCTGTGACACTCACATCCAGCCTCACTATCAGTCTCCCGCCTTTCAGAAACACAAGCTGGACGAAGCCTCCAACAAGTTTCATGAGAACATCTGTGTGGAAGAAGATGAAGGGTATGATGTGATCTCAGTTGCAGCAGAAAGGACTGGAAGACAAAAAGAGCTTCATATCAGTCAGCAGAACATCCAGCAGCAGAGAATCCAGGAGAGAGAGAGGGGCGTGAGGGTGCTCCCGGAACCCAGGACCAGAGCTGAGTTCTTAGAATATTCGTGTCCAATCACACTGGATCCAAACACAGCAAATCGATACCTGTGTCTGTCTAAAGAGAACAGAAAAGTAACAAAGATGAAGAAACAACAATCACATCCTCATCATCCAGAGAGATTCCTTGGATTGTATCAGGTTCTGAGTAAAGAGGGTCTGACCGGACGCTGTTACTGGGAGGTAGAGTGGAGCGGGACATCCGTTAATATAGCGGTCTCATACAAAGAAATCAGCAGAGACTATCCTGATAATAGATTTGGATTCAATGATAAGTCTTGGTCTTTACAACACTGGAAAGACCAACACAACAGTTGTATTTTCAAACACAATCAAATTGGTGCTGAGATCACAGGTCATGTGTACCCCAGAGTAGGAATGTACCTGGATCACAGTGCAGGTTCTCTGTCTTTCTACAGTGTCCACAGTGACACCATGACTCTCCTCCACAGAGTCCAGACCACATTCACCCAGCCCCTCTATGTTGGCTTCCAGCTTTCTGATGGAACCACAATTGAGTTGTGTGGCCTCAATTAGATCAGGCTTTGTCTCTCACGACCCCAGAATAGTTTATTCATTATTATGTATATCTCTGCCAGATCATGTCTTTGCCCCCGTTTGTCTGTGTCCAGGGCTAATTTTGCAAAATGTGAAATGAGCTAAATCCATTTTTATCGTCTTTGGTATGACCCAAGACAAGTAGAAAAGCAAGACCCGCCATCTCCGGTTGACTTCCTGTATCTGCGTCATGTAGTCACCGCCTCTTTAGTAGAACGGAATTAGATTGGAGTCCAATGTCAGAGTGAACGTGAACACAGCTTCTAAACGATTCTTCAGCCCCAGGGTCACTGGACTCAATATTGGACCCAATCGCCACAAACCACACGATTTCCCTAACATTCTGACACCATAATGGCTTTTTTTCTGAGAGACGAGACAACTTTGCTATCGACCGTTCTCTGTCCCAACAACACACTCTCGCGAGATCTAGTGACAGTAAACATAGATCTGTCGTCATGTGTGCACCATTCTGCCTCTAGTGGTTAAAATTGTGATGGCAGATTTTCCTAAATATCCACCATCCTTGGTATGACCCGGCCGGGGCATTGAACCCCGACCTCCCAAAGGCGGACACTCTAACCAAAAGGCCACTGAACTGGTTTGTGTCATTGACCCATCCTAACTATTAGGAGCAGTGCTGCATGTCATTAAGATTAAACACTATATACAGTACTTTGTTGACCGGAGTCCCACAGGGGTCTATGCCAGTGTTTCCCAAGCTTAAAGCTTGTGACCCAAAAGATAAATCTGGTCTCTCCCCGCGAGACCCAAACTTACAGCATTAATACATTAGAAATGAATCACTTCAGTCCTATTAAAAAAATGAATAATATGAAAACAGCCACTATGCTCACAATCTACAAGCTCACAATGCTTTGTGATGTGACGCATGTTAAGCTTGTAGACAGGCTATTTCCACCATTTCTTAATTATCATTATTGATTTTTTGATAGATTATTTTTTCTGAAATCCTTTTGAAAAAATATTGGATTTTATTCACATTTAGGAAACATTAAATATTTTGATTTTTTTTTTTTCATACCATAGCTTTAATCTCTGGGACCCCAATCTACACCCTAAAATCCTCTCAGAGTTACATACCCATGAGCGTGCATTTGGACCCCTGGTGGTCCGGACACTGACAGAGGGTAGAAGGGGATTCTACTTAACTCAAGGTCTGACACGGTTTCAGATTGCATTTGAGAGAGAGTAGCTTGAGGTCTATGCATTCCTGTGCCCACACGAGGGACAAAGATGCAAAGTTCATAACAATGATATGAAATATAATATATAAATATAGAAACAGAAACAGAGAGACTATAGGAACTCAAGAACCAGGCGGACAAATACAGAGGCCAATACATAAAGACGGAAGATTTGGAGAAGAGGGTAGATCAGTGATTCTCAACCTTTTTAATTTCAAGGACCCCCAGTTTGATATGCATTAGGCCACGGACCCTTATCTATTTTTTTCTCTGAGATCCCAATCCACCCACCACCACACCCCCCAGACACACACACTCACACACACACACATGCACACGCACACGCACACGCACACGCACACGCACACGCACACGCGCACGCGCACACACACACACACACACACACACACACACACACACACACACACACACACACACACACACACACCCCACAATGGATATCCTTTTAGCTCAAATGTCTGACAACCTCATGCTGTTTACACAAATTAAAACACGAATCAGCCTGTTATAGTGCCACCATGAGGCTGATTTGAAACATTTCAAGTGCCATTTCTTCCTCGGCCTAGTGGGAATGTGTGCAAATTTCACGGAAATCGCACAAAATCTTATTTTGTTCAAAACACAGCACTCTTGCAAACTTTGGAAGCCAATCTTAGCCAATCAGGATGGAATATGAAGAATCTGAAAGACCCGTTTTGTTTAATGACTATAATAGAGATACTTTGTACTGATTTGTGTGATGATTGGACAAAATCTGTAGGAGTAGGCCTACTTTAAAAACAAGTTGTACATTTTTTGTGTGCAAAAATCGGCCTCCTGGTGGCATTATAACAGGCCCATGTGAAGAATTTGGGGCAGAGGTTCTACTCTGGCATCAAGGGAGTGTGTGTGCACAGTTTCGTTGCGATCAAGCCAACAGTGCCAGAGATTAGCTGTTCACAGATGGACGGACGGACGGACGGACATGGTGCAAAACAATGTCTCCATCATCCCCTGAATGTAATAAATGCATTTCCTTTCGGGAAATATACTGTCTGATATCATTGATGTTTACATTAGAGAATATCACAATTTGACAATGTCATTAACAATTTATGATGCCCGCAAATCATGGATAAAGCACCCTCCAGTTCTGATGCTGTATATTGTTCATCAGTGGTTCTGAAACAGGTTCATGTCAAGGACCTTAAATATTCTATGACATTCATTTTCACTTTTTTAATTTTCTATGTTTTTTGGGGGGTTTTATGACCTCAATTACACCCAAAAAATCAGAACTTTGAACATTCAGTGGATTTTCTGTGGTCTGGGGTTTTCTGAATAATTAGGCTGAAAAGTAATCTGAGCTTGGCCCTTCGGCAGTGAGGTCACAGTCGATTAATCCCGCCCACTCTCCTCCTCGCCCCTCCCCTCCCCTATCCTTTCCTTTGGGGGGGCGGAGCAGAGGCGATGATTGACAGGCAAAATCCCTCACTAGCGACACCCGCAGGCAAATATTTCTTTTTTTCATTGCAGTTGAAAAGGCTTTAGAAATGTGAGAGAAAAACACCTGCCATGGATCAATGGAGTGGATTTTTTTGTTAAAACTTTCTATACACGTTTGAAGGACCATGACAAAGACTTTTAATGTGTGGTAAAACTGAATGTCATGAAACCTTTAAAATGTACATGTCTGAAAATATGCCGTGCCAGGATTAAGAGGATCTGTGTTGCAAAAAGTTATATTAAAAAAAATCCATATGTTTCTTAAAAGATTATTTTCATTGTTCTCAAAAATAGCCGATCTACCAGCGCACAAATTATGCTGCACCACAATGTGTTGTGAGCTTGTAGGTCGGCTTGTTTCAAATAGCTATATAAAAATAGGGTCAACATTGGTAACAACACTGTACCTCATTTTGTTGGGGACCCCCTGGAACCCCCTCGAAGGACCCCATGGGGTCCCCGGACCACAGTTTGAGAACCACACTGCAGTAAACATCACGTGAAAGTCCTTTAATCTCTTAAAGACCTTGGCGGCGGGCGCGCGCGCTCACACACACACACACACACACACACACACACACACACACACACACACACACACACACACACACACACACACACACACACACACACACACAGACAGGACTTAACCCTGATTAAGAGCTTTGGCTTCCACAGAGGGCCATCCTGTCAAATGACTGACAGCTGCTAAACAGCGACAACAAAGATATATATCCTATTTCAGAAATTAATCTACTCGGAGGAGGAGGGGGGGGGGGGTTAATTTAACTTCTTGTAACTATCTGCACCAGGCCGAGGGGGAATGGTGAGGGCTGGTGGTTACAGGGCCGTTCTCACCAAGCACTATAATTGTAAAGAAACTGCAACTAATTCATAACTAATATTGTTCACCATTACCTTTGTTATGGTTGTGGTGTGGACTCTGCCATCCATATGAATATATGACGGCCCTTATGTTTTCCTCCCTGTCTGTCATTTGTATTGTTTTTATTTTGTTTTAACATACAGTATTTGACAACAATGGCATGTACATGTCTCTTTTTGTAACAAGTGCTTTCCAATAGCAAGATGAAACACACATACAGCCATAAGATGTAGAAGGGAAAAACCTGTCAGGTAAAAATAAACAATCAATAATTAAAGAAACTAATACCAAATAAAAAAATAACCAATTAAATTAACCAATTAAATAAAAACATAAAAAAAGGACATACTCGTGCTAGGAAGTGTTTGAAATACAATTTATGAAAAGGCCTTGATATAAAAGAATGCTTTCAGAAGTGATTTAAAAAGGTGCCAAGGTTGCAAAAAACAAAGACAACCAAGAGAGCCCTATACCTGAGGGTCTGAGGCCACACACATGCTCATATGGGACTTTTTTTCCCTCGTAAATTAATTCATTTGAATCCTGAAAAGTAACAGTTTTGGACATATGAGGTTTCCTCCCGACAGAGATGATATAGACCTGAAGCCGATTTCTACAAAATGTCTTCTAAATCCAAACAGTTTTCTGAAAAACATATGTTTCTATATCAGTGGTGCTCATACCTTTTCATGTCAAGGACCCCCAGAATTATATGTATTTGACCGCGGACCCCCATCTCAAAATATGTTGTTCCAGGGACCCCTAGACGCAAATATTTGAGTTATAAATGTTCGCTTTAAAAGAATATAAATATACTAATTTGCACACATTTTCTTGGTTTTTCAAAAATAGCCAAAGTGTAAAATCATGCTTTTTAGCTCAAATGAAAAAGTGACACAGATGCTTCTTCAGGTCTTAATGGATTAAGCTGTAACTGGGAGCCTGGCCTTGCCAGGCTGTGAAAGGTAATCAATCACTTCAAATAGTCAAAATCACAGGACAAATAAATCCTGAAACGCAGCGGCAACCAGTAATGGGTGTAACCTCGTTCCCGGGCCTTTTCTCATAGAGAAGAGCCTGGTAACGGCCTAACACAGAGCGTGGCTATTCACCTTATTCCCGGCCCTCCTCCAAGGCGGCGCCATTGCCCTTTTCTGCTGTTTCATTCGATATCTGTTCACTTCCTCCCTAGTAGACTGCAGGGGTAATGCAGGTAATCAGTGTGTTACCAGGTTGTGCAAGAGAAACAACTAACCAGGTCTATGAAAACAAGCCCAAAAGAAGCAACTATATACCATATTCACATGGCGGCCATATTGCTATTAAGTTAATGTTAAGTGCCACCCCGGTTGCCACGGCAACGGGGTGGCACTTTCAATGTAAAATTCCAAAATGACCACTGTGTGAATATGGTCAATTGGCAATGTTTTATCACTTTACATCGGCTATTTGAAAATAACAGATCTACAAGCTCACAACTTGTCACATTGCGACATGTTGTGAGCTTGTACATTTGCTATTTAAAAAAAAAAAAAAAAAGGGAATTATATATTTTTTAATATCTTTGAAACATTTTAACAACACACATCCTGTTTGGGGGTCCCTGGCACAAACTATGTTCAGATGGTGGTCCGCAGACAAATCCGAGCATGGGATAACATAGTCCTGCTTCTAGCTTCTAGGTAATCTTGGCTGCATAATTTGCCAATTTGAAATGAAAGCTTGCCAGGTTGACAGTGAGTATGGTTCCTGCGATAGAGGCCGGCGCCTGGAGGGCGCTCTAATATGTGCAAGGTTAATGATGCGCACGCAACCGCCAAACAGCTTCACGTCTCATCTTCAAAAGACGCTATACGTGTTCGCGCGGCTCAACGATATCCTGCCTATGGTCTTTGTTTCTGTAACGGCTGAATCGAGGTGTGATCGATCGGGGGGAGGCCTCGCTGAACAACGCTGTGTGGGTGGATGATCTAACGTTTGAAAGAGCATAATGCAACAGAGACGACAACAAAGAGAACTGATTGAGTGTAGGCCTACGGTAGGCAGTGGTGGAAAAGGTACTCAAACGTTTTACTTAAGTAAAAGTATCAATACTGCAATGTAGAAATACTCTGTTACAAGTAAAAGTCCCGAATTAAAAATGTACTCGAGAAAAAGTACACAAGTATTGGCATCACAATGTACTTTAAGTACCAAAAGGAAAAGTACTCATTATGCAGAATGTCCCATTTACATTTTCAAAATGGATACAAATATTTTGAAAATAGCTGATCTACAAGCCTACAACGAGTCGCATCACGACGCGTTGTGAGCTTATAGATCTGCTATTTTCAAATAGCCTAAATATATACGGAGCTTTAGTGGTTAATGTATGTTCAGTAATAAAAGTCTAAATCTACAAAGTAACTAGTGACTAAAGTTTTCAAATAAAGGTAGGCCTACTGGAGTGAAAGTACAATATTTTGCTCTGAGATGTAATGGAGTAGAAGTGAAAAATAGCAGATCTTCAACCTCTCGTGTTGTTGATCTGCTATTTTTGGCTAACGTCCCTGGCACAAAACCTTTTCGGATGGGGCTCCCCAGAATGGATACTAAGGGGCAAGTGGTTGACAAAAGTGGCATTTTAAGAGTTATTATTATTTTATCTTTTTTTGTGAGTATTCTGATACGTTATAGGATTATCTTCTGAGAAAAGTAACTGCATGAGCCAAATGTTAAATAACACACACACACCCCTGTGGAGATGCACTGGGCCCTCAAGTGTATTTCCTATATCGTGCGTCATTCTCCATGATGCGATATCATAGCTCTCTGCCAGAGCCTTGGGCAACGATATAGGAGAGGGAGAGAGAGAGAGAGAAAAAGAGAGAGAGAGAGAGAGAGAGAGAGAGAGAGAGAGAGAGAGAGAGAGAGAGAGAGAGAGAGAGAGAGAGAGAGAGAGAGAGAGAGAGAGAGAGGTGGGTGGGGCTTTTGAACTTCAGGCAGCACTACTTGTCAACCAGCAGGTGGCCTACTCGGCACCAGGGAGGGTGTAAATGTCACAATGGAAGAGTAGAGAGACCACTGCACATGTACTAGTTATAAATGTATTAACATACTCTTCCACAGAGGTTCTCAACATGTGGGTAAAATTAATTTGGGCGGTCCCCAGATGATTAGCTTAATGGGCAACGTTGTTTTCTCACTCAACAGTACACAAACCAACATACAGTTTAAGTGTATACAGGGTAGCACATTTCTAGTCTCAATTTCAAGTTACAATTTAAATGACCTTTTTAACACCAAATGGTCAAATATTACATAAGAAAGAGGAAAACATGTTGAAAATAGACGAATTAGAAGCTCACACCGTCTCGCAATGCGAAGCGTTGTGAGCTTGTAGATTGGCTATTTTTACAATATTTATCTGTGGAACCGAGTCAAACTAAATGTAATGCCTACAATTCCAAGTGCTTGTCAGGGTGGGGGGTCCCCAGTTCAAATATTAGTTGTGGGGGTCGCGGGCTGAAAAGTTCAGGGTGGGGGGTCGGGTCCCCTGTTCAAATATGATTATTTTGGGGGGGTCGCAGCCTGAACAGTTTGGGAACCCTTGCTCTATCATATGCATTGGTTAAAATAAGGTTTCATTCATTGAAATAAGTGAGGGGGTGACATATCTATCTATATCTATCTATCTATCTATCTATCTATCTATCTATCTATCTATCTATCTATCTATATACATACAGTATCTATATCTCTAGAGAGATATATCTATATCGAGAGAGAGAGAGAGAGAGAGAGAGAGAGAGAGAGAGAGAGAGAGAGAGAGAGAGAGAGAGAGAGAGAGAGAGAGAGAGAGAGAGAGAGGAAGGATCAGGTTACATAACATCAATGAGACGCGGTGTGCAGGTACAAGTGACTACTGTACTATACCTCTATCATTCCACCATTATCTGAGACGTCTCATCTCATTAAAACAAGTGTCTCTTCAAAGGCCATTCTTGCAAAGTCCCTCAGATTTCAGAGTGCATTACTTGAAGCCAGTAGTGGAAGAAGTACTCTGTGCTTTGTAATTCCACAGTGTACACATACTCTGTTACAAGTAATAGTCGTGTATTCACAATACTAAAAGTATCAATAGTAAAAGTATGTATTAGGAAAAATACCTTATTTCATACAGTATGTTTTCTAATTCAAATTTTTGAAAAATCTTACAAAAGCTACAAGCTCACAGTACGTACCAGTGTGATACATTGTGAGCATGTAGATCGGCTATTTTTGAATAGCCAAAGGTACAAAATTGAGTGATTAATAACATATAGGTTGTAATAATCTACAACGCAACTATATATAATTGAAAAATTACAGCCATAGTCCATTGAAAAATGAACATACACAAGAACAGTAAAAGTACCTAAAAACTGTACTTAAGCAAGCACAATACTTGAGTAAATGTACCCACCACTGCCATTTGCTGACTAAGCGCCCCATCTCATTAAAACAAGTGTCTCTTCAGATGCCTTACATTTCGGCCCTTGAAGCCACAGTGGCGAGGCTCCCCTCGCTGCTGAAGTGCTTATTGCCCTGCTTGAAATTCAATCAGGTCTTCCGCAAGACATGATGTCCTGTAATGGAGCCCTGATTCACACCTTCAAAGTGCTCCACAGCCACAGAACAGGCCTACATCCCACTTATTACATAATCGCCTGATCACAACCAGGGTTATTATAGTTAAATGCACACTAAGCCACTTTGTCCTGTGTTTACATAACAGAACATTTTAATATTATGATATTTGTTTGGACCCATCGTTTCCCTCTATATTACAGGGGTTCTCAACCTGTGAGTCGGGACCCCCACATTATTTGGGGGGTGGGGGGTCTCCAGATGACAGTGAAGTGACAATTTAAGGACTTTTAAGATCTTTTTTAATACCAAAAAAATAAAAAATGAAACATGATATCAAACATTAGCTATAGCTAAATTGTCAAATCATTTAAGAAAGGCAATACAAATATTTTATTTTTTAAATAGCCGCGATCTATAAGCTCACAACGCCTCGCAACACAAGCTTGTACATCTGCAATTTTCACAATATCTATCTGTGGGGCCGAGTAAAAATAAATTCCTTATCAGGGTGGGGGGTCCCCAAGCCGATTCACAAGACGATTTACAAGCTCACAATGTGACGCATTGTGAGCTTGTAGATGTGCTATTTCCAAAAGATTTGTATACATTTGATAACTTGTGAAATGAGGCATAATGAGTTCTTTCTATGGCACTTTAAGTACATTTTGATACCAATACTTTTGTACTTTTCCTCAAGTAAATTTTGAATTCCGGACTTTTTACTTGTAACAGAATATTTCTACATGCAGTATTGGTACTTTTACTTAGGGTAAGTGATATTTGTTGATTAAAACAATTGCTATAGAGTGTTTGTTTAGTAAAATGGGTCTCCCTATCAATCAGGAGAGAGTACCCATTTATCAGCTTAATTTTTAATGTTCCAGCTCCAATTTTGCCGGCTCATTTCTTTGTGTCATCACTTCCAATGTCCCTTGTTGTCTGAGTTCTCTATCCTGATTGGATAAAATTGGTATCCCGACCTGAAAATGCATGTTCTGTTTAACAAAGGGCTGGAGAGACATGGAGACTCCTGTTACTGAACAAACACTCTATAGCAATGATTACTATCAGAATAGAGCTATATTTAACACTTATTGTAACCAAAGAAAATCACTTACCCTACCTTTTAAGTAAAACATTTGAGTACTTTTTCCACCACCGCAGGTAAACACCACCACACCAGCCTCAGTATTGCCTCAGTATTGCATCAGTGTTTTGCCTGGAGGCGGTCCACAGGCCCACCGCCAGCAACAACAGTCAATCTCCCAAGACAAGCTGTCCACAGGGCCACCGACCGTCACCGTGCAGCAACAGCTGTCAATCTCCCAAGACAAGCTGTCCGTCAAAGTGTCCTTGACGAAGGTCGAGGACCTGCTCGCACACTTTAAACCGCTGGTTTATTCAACCCTTTTCATATCAACGTCCATTATTCATTGGCCATTTGAGCCACGGAACCACCGTTTGATGAGATTTAGCCTCTCAGACCCAACTTTTTTGTCAAAATAACAATCCTTCTCCATTCTCTAATTGTGTAGACGTCTTGTAAATTCAGTAATGCGGATGTTTAACAATAGTTTAACTCTTGAGAGAGTAAAATGAAACCAATGGACCCGTACGGGTCCATTTGGTTTCATTTTACTCTCTCAAGAGTTAAGAACTATAAGGGTCCAATCGGTTACCAAAGCTCTATCATTTAGCTGGGGACCACCTGGAAACTCCTCAAGGACCCCTGGTGGTCCGCGTACCACTGGTTGAGAACCACTGCTTTAAACCACTCCAAAGCTTTTGATTAGTTGATATTATCAGGATCAGTTTAACCACGTTAAACATATTTTATACTATTCTTGACAATGTTAATAAACACCTTGAATAAAATCCTCTCTTATCGGGTCTCTGCAAAACCTTTTACAAACGGGGGTCCGCGTGGCTAAATACATGATCATTTTGGGGGTCCTTGACGCGAAAGGGTTTGAGAACTACTGCTTTAAACGGCGCTGCAGAATGGCGGTGTGCGTGAGAGAAAGAGACGGAGAGAGATGCACGCACGCACGCACGCACGCACGCACGCACGCACGCACGCACACACGCACACACACACACACACACACACACACACACACTTCCAAATGTCAAGTGTTTGGGAACTAAATGTCATCTAGCTTGGGGTTGAAGTTGTCCCTGGTCTGTCTCAGAGTAAACAGACAGGCTGTCTGTCTATCTGTCTACCTGCCTGTCTGTCTGTCTGTCTGTATGTCTGTCCGTCCATCTGCTGAGGACACACTGTCCTCTCCTCTGGACTCAAACGTGTCCCCAAAAACATCACATGCAACCCCCCATGGAGCTGCCCATGACAGCACTGTCCTGCCTGTGCGTGCGTGCGTGCGTGCGTGCGTGTGTGTGTGTGTGTGTGTGTGTGTGTGTGTGTGTGTGTGTGTGTGTGTGTGTCTGTGCGTGCGTGCGTGCGTGCGTGCGTGCGTGCGTGTGTGTGCGTGTATATTAGCTTATATATACCTGTGCATTTTTGTGCATGCATTTATGTGTTTCTTTGTGTGTGCATGTCACTCAGTGCATGTGTTTAAGCTTCTGTATGTGTGTAAATATACCTGTATATTTATGTGCATGCATTCTGTGCGTGCGTGCACGTGCTTGCCAGTCTGTGGCATCAATAATCTGCCTTGCTCTGAGGTGGCCAGTGGAATTGAACCTGCACTACTTTAGCACGCACACACACACACACACACACACACACACACACACACACACACACACACACACACACACACACACACACACACACACACACACACACACACACACACACACACACACACACACCAGTCAGGTTGTCACATGGGGAAACAAACGGGAAGGTACAGTAACACACTCATTGGCCATCCCAGTCATGTGACCTGTCAAAGTGCCCTTGAGCCAGACAGCAACCTGCTCGTTGACGATAATGATGTCACAGTGTCTATTCCCAGCGTTGTAATCCATAGAGACGCTACTTTTGGAAACAGAATGAGTTCATTTGGTGTGTGAAGTGTCTTATCTCTGCTAGCGAGCAGGATGTGCAGTATGAAAGATTTTTTTTTTTATTGTTGCCATGGCTAACATTTTCAAACAACAGCTAGTGGAAGCTGTACACATTGTGAGCTTGTAGATCGGCTTCCTTCTGTCTCACAAGACAATGGAGTATGTGATGCCAAAGTATAAAATAGGGCTTCAGTGATTCAACGCCTCGCTTTGCAAGGCGTTGTGAGCTTGTAGATTGGCTATCTAAATTTGTTCCCCCTCTTTCTTATATTATTTGACAATTTGGCAAATGTTTGACCAGTTTTTATCGTATAATTTGTTGATTACTTTTGATGCAATAATGGTCTTTTTCTTTTTGAGGTATTAAAAAGGTCTTAAAAGCCCTAAATTGTCACTGTACTGTCATCTGGGGGAAAAAGAGCAGACCAAGTACAAGTTTTCCAAA
Organism: Gymnoscopelus microlampas; assembly: GCF_963454915.1. Taxonomy (NCBI): domain Eukaryota; kingdom Metazoa; phylum Chordata; class Actinopteri; order Myctophiformes; family Myctophidae; genus Gymnoscopelus; species Gymnoscopelus microlampas. The sequence continues at coordinate 12,285,893 of NC_139942.1, read as the reverse complement.
TATTGAGGGTTTAAGTGGTTAACCGTCTGAAAATACACATAAACATGAATCCAACACAACGCTACACAATGATAGTGCTGTCCACCAAGACTATGAAGCTATCCATGAAAAAGTTTAATCTGCAACCCAAGGGGTCCTTGGACTAAAAACGTTTTTTTTAAATAGTTATTGTATCATTCTTTTAAGTAGACAGACAGACACGCAATACAAGTAATGTTCATTGCAGTGTTAAATAATATATATTTAACACTGCAATGTATCCAATTAGTTTCATAGCTTAACAGTGTAAATTATGTATTTAACACTGGAATGTTTGCAATTAGTTTCATAGCTTAACAATATTTTTTAGTTCTGAAAGTAATTGGAATTGGCAGGCCAGAACAGAGACGCCCACTCCACCAAATAGGCTTCCTCTCTGGTCTGGCATTAGCCAGTTTCTAATACTCTAACTCGTGCCCTCAACTCATGTCCTCCACTCGCGCCTTAGTAGCCCCTCCGAGCGAGGAGGCAATGGATTAGATGCGAGTCCAGAGGAATCGAGCGGGTTGGACTAATAGCCACATTCCAATACTCAAATGTATGCCTGCTCGCCTCCTCCCTGCTCCACATGTCATGTTGTCTTGAACACAAAAAAAATAAAGTCAACACTTCTGCAAAACTGGCTGAAGTTAACACTTCATGTATTGTACACTCACTGATCCTTCCTCCAAGCGGCTTGGGGAGCCTCCTCAAAGTAACATTTGGGACGCCGGACACGAACGATATGTGGGTCCCACTGGAGGACGGAGTGCGGAGTGAACGAGTGAGCAGAAATTAAGGTATTGGAATTTGGCTATAGTGTTTTCACTCAAACCTACAGTTTTCTTGGTTGAAGTGATTGTCCAATGTCCACTGGGTGCGGGTGAGTCTAACGATTAGACAAAAAGCGCCCATGCGGCCGGTGCTGACAGCTGAGGTGACTGGTGAGGAGTAACAATTACATTGTTGTGGGATTATCATTATTTTCAGTACCGAATCATACAGTACAGTTCACTAAATAGTTTCATTCAAATGATTCGTTCACCAATTTGTCCAGTGCTTGGCTGGAGCTCCACCTGCGTTGCATTGTCACTGAACTTCATAAAGAAAATATTTGCACATCCACTTAGCTCAGACGCAGGTGCGCTGGATAGTAACAAATCATGAATCATGAAGAAATATTCATGAAGAAATATTCATGAAGAAAAATCCTGAACATTGCTTTTGCTCAGCATTATCAATTATTTGGTTCAACGCAATGTGACACGTTCAGCCGAACGTGCCCTCAGGCTATGGTATGACCAGGAACCAGACACTTGACTTGCATAACACACAAGAATAATTCTAATACTTCTGCGTCATAATTCAATAATATAAACATGTTTATTTAATGGACGAATGCCTCAAACTATGCAGTTTACCTATAGGACCGGGTGCGTTGATCTCTAGTGATTGGTTGGAGAAAATCAAGTCCCCTCCCACTTGTAAATCGCTTAGAGTGAAGGCAATGTCAGACTGAGGCTTCTAGGCCCCTATGCCAGAGTAGAAATCGAAACAAACTTATTTCAAATCACATTTCTGGCAGAGAGGCCGGTCAGCATAAGTGATGTCATTTGTGTATTGTACATAATGACTTAATGTCATCATGCAATGACATCACATCACAATGTAGTCATCACAACAGTGTAGTCCTTTACAATAAATGTAAAGCGCTGTCGAGATTCAGTCCGTGAGATAAGTCAGCTTTAAGATGGCACAGCCAGGAGTTGAGCTGGACGAGGAGCAGCTCTGCTGCTCTATCTGTCTGGATCTACTGAAGGATCCAGTGACCATTCCCTGTGGACACAGCTACTGTATGGGCTGTATTAAAGGCTACTGGGATCTGGAGGCTCAGAAGGATCTCTACAGCTGTCCACAGTGCAGGGACATCTTTTACCTAAGACCTGTTCTCAAGAAAAGCAACATGTTGGCTGACGTGGTGGAGAGCCTGAAGAAGACCGGAAGCCAAGCTGTCCCTCCTGATCACTGCTATGCTGGACCTGGAGATGTGGCCTGTGATTCGTGCACTGGGAGAAAACGGAAATCTGTGAAGGCTTCTCTTCAGTGTCTGGTCTCTTACTGGACCGGAAGCAAAACTGTCCTTCCTGATCACTGCTATGCTGGACCTGGAGACGTGGCCTGTGATTCGTGCACCGGGAGAAAACGGAAATCTGTGAAAGCTTGTCTTCAGTGTCTGGTCTCTTACTGTGACACTCACCTCCAGCCTCACTATCAATCCCCTGCTTTTAAGAAACACAAGCTGGTCAACGCCAGCGAGCTTCAGGGGTACATCTGCACTCGTCACGGCGAGGTGAGGAAGCTCTTCTGTCGTACGGATCAGCAGTGTATCTGTTATCTGTGCTCCGTTGAAGAACACAAAGGTCACGATACGATCTCAGCTGCTGCAGCAGAAAGGACTGAGAGACAGAAAGAGCTTCGTATGAGTCAGCAGAACATCCAGCTACAGGAGAGCATCTGCACTCGTCACGGCGAGGCGAGGAAGCTTTTCTGCCGTACTGATCAGCAGCACATCTGCTATCTGTGCTCCGTTGAAGAACACAAAGGTCACGATACGCTCTCTCAGCTTTCTGCAGCAAGCTACAGAGGAGCATCTTCCCTAATCACGGCGAGGTGAGGAAGCACACACGCACCAGTCTTGATTTTGTCAAAGGGGAATACCACTCATTTTCAACATTGAACCATGTCATAATATACCTTAGAGCTGTGGAAATGATAATAAGATGTCCCCCCCCTTCTATGTTGCCTAGAACTGGAGAATCGATTGTTGGGATCATGTGATCAGTGACATACGGAAGGTGTACTCTTTGGCCCGCCCTCTAGGCTGCCTCATTCACTAGAATGGGGAATCTCACTTCCAGCTGAAACAGTTATATATCACATTTCGCAAGACATTGTACTTGTAGATAATAGAAATCAATTGGCTGCCGAGCTTCTAGTTTATATAAAAGTCGCACTGTTTCAGCTGGATGAGGCAGCCTAGAGGGCGGGCCAAAGAGTACACCTCCGTATGTCACTGATCACATGACCCCAACAATCAATTCTCCAGTTCTAGGCAAATTAGAAGGGGGGACTTTTTTCTTATTTCCACACAACAGCTCCAAGGAATATTATGACATGGTTCAATGTTGAAAAGGAGTGGTGTTCCCCTTTAACAAAAACGATGACGAAATGCACATTTTTCAAAGGAAGAAGACAAGATGACCACCCACATGAATAAACAATAACTGGGACTAAATCATTATGCAATTTTGTTAGTCACTTCCTGTCTCCTTTGATGCGCAGCATATGCTGTTCCTCACACTCTCGCACACACCCCCTTTCAAAGTTGTAGCGGGCACACACACAGACAAATGAAAGGAGGAGGATTCAGAGCGAAACTTTAAAAATAAAACAGTAAAAAACTTTGCATGGACACATTTTCGCTACATCGATGTGAAAAACAAAACAGAATGCTTGATTTTATCCAAAGGGAAGCAATGATTGTGGGCACAAGATAGCTGGGAAAAAACACAACAAACCTGAAGAGACACGCGTTCACCACAAAGAAATCTATGTAAGTTAACAAAAAGTTTGGTGGTGGTGTTTACAACGTAACATAAAACCAAAGTGGTGTTGCGTGTCGGCTTAATGTTTCAACAATAACGCTAAACCGGCCCCAAACTAATGCTGGCTAACTTATGTTAGCTTTTTTAGCTTGTAGCGACCTAGCCATGGATCACACTACGCTCGTCCGTCACGAGCGTCATGGCTGGACTTAAACCTGGTGTTTGCACTTCCTCCATTTACAGCCCGTACATCTTAAATGTTCAGATTTCAAATATAAAGTGCTTACCTCATGGCCACGGATGTTACAATTCTGTTTGGGTAACCCTAAGTACCTGCATATTCCGTGTTGTTCAATAAAAAGCATTTTAATATGATCAGTGGCCATTTTCTCCGTATTTTCTCCAGGGTTAACTACGTGACCCTATCGGTTGGGAGGTGTATTGCACTCTGATACATTATAACTATGAGAAAATGGCCGGCAATCAGATTAAAATGCTTTTTATTGAACAATACGGAAGATAGGCCTACCAGTACTTATACCCACCCAAAGTGAATTGTAACATCCATGGCCATGGGGTAAGCACTTTATTTTTTAAATCTGAATGTTTATGTAGACGGGCTGTAAATCGAGAAGGTGCAAATACCAGGTTGAAATCAGCCATGATGTAACGCATGCTTGTAACGGATGAGCGCTGTGTGATCCATGGCTAGGTTGCTACATGCTAAGAAGCTAACATAAGTTATCCAGCATTAGTTTGGGGTCAGTTTAGCGCTATTGTTGGAACATTAAGCCGACATGCAGCACCACGTTGGGTAAATGGAGAAAGTGCAAAAACCAGGTTGAAGTTTCGTCGTGGCTGTCATGATATGACAGTTATATACTTTTTGACGACTAAAACTAGACAAATAAATGCACATTTTCTTGGACTAAGATAGAGACTAAAATGCTTGACTTTAAGTCGATTAAAACTTGACTAAATAAAAAAAGGATGAGTTTGACTAAATATGATAAAAACTAACAACCGTGATTGACACTGGACTAAGACCGAGACAAAATAAAACAAATACCTGTCAAAATCAACCCCCCAGGGCAGATCTATAGTCACATGGGTAAACAAACGGAAGGTAACACACTCATTGGCCATGCCAGTCATGTGACCTCTCAAAGCGCCCTTGAGCCAGACTAGTGTACGCGCAACCTTCTCGTTCACAATAATGAAGCCTCAAAGAAGGAAAGGAAAGACCTTGTGATTTCAGAAGTGGTGAAGATGGAAGAGGAGAGCTATATTCAGGCGAACGTGCCCTCAGGCTATGGTATGACCAGGCTTGTGCCTCATAGTTCAATAATATAAACTTAATATAAAATTGTATTTAATTGAAAAGTGGCCCAAATTACGCAGTTTATCAATAGGACCAGGTACGTTGATCTCTGGTGATTGGTTGGGGAGAATCAAGTACCCTCCAAATCATCTAGAGTTGAGGCAATGTCAGATGGCTTCTAGCCTCAGTCCGATAATCAGGCTATGCCAGAGTGAAAATCTAATTTCAAATAATATATCTGGCGAGAGGCCAGTCAGTGTAATTTGTGTATTGTACCTAATAACTTAATGATGTCATCAGGCGATGACATCACAATGTAGTCATCACAACCATGTGATTGTTCTGTGAAATAAATCTAAATTCAGTCTGTGAGATAAAAAACGGCTTTAAAATGGCACAGCAAGGAGTTGAACTGAACCAGGAGCAGTTCTGCTGTTCCATCTGTCTGGATCTACTGAAGGATCCAGTGACCATTCCCTGTGGACACAGCTACTGTATGGGCTGTATTACAGGCTGCTGGGATCTGGAGGATCATAAGGAGTACGGACTCTACAGCTGTCCACAGTGCAGGGACAGCTTTTACCCAAGACCTGTTCTCAAGAAAAGCAACATGTTGGCTGACGTGGTGGAGAGCCTGAAGAAGACCGGAAGCAAAGCTGTCACTCCTGATCACTGCTATGCTGGACCTGGAGACGTGGCCTGTGATTCGTGCACCGGGAGAAAACGGAAATCTGTGAAGGCTTCTCTTCAGTGTCTGGTCTCTTACTGTGACACTCACCTCCAGCCTCACTATCAATCCCCGAGGTGAGGAAGCTTTTCTGCCGTACCGATCGGCAGTGTATCTGTTATCTGTGCTCCGTTGAAGAACACAAAGGTCACGATACGATCTCAGCTGCAGCAGAAAGGACCGAGAGACAGAAAGAACTTCATACGAGTCAGCAGAACATCCAGCAGAGAATCCAGGACAGAGAGAAACACGTCAAGGTGCTTAAACTGATCGGAGACCAGCTGAAAAATGACATGAGTTGGGCCGAAGAACAACTGAGGAACCGTGTGGAGCAGGAGGTTACTGAACTGAGGAGGAGACATGCTGAGCTGGAGCAGCTCTCACATACAGAGGATGACATCCATTTTCTACAGCGTTACTCCTCCCTCTCAAAGATCAGTGAATCTACACACCCAGTGAGCAGCAGCATTCGTCAGAGATACTTTGAAGATGTGACTGTGGCCGTGTCAAAGATAAGGGGAAAACTAGAGGATATTCTTAAAGAGGAAGAGACAAACTCAGGACCCAAGACCAGAGATGAGTTCTTAGAATATTTATGTCCAATCACACTGGACCCAAACACAGCACATACAGACCTGTCTCTGTCTAAAGGGAACAGAAAAGTAACCAGCTACCCCACATTTCAATTTGACATCAGACGTCATCACCCAGAGAGATTCACTCAATGGTTTCAGGTTCTGTGTAGAGAGGGTCTGACTGGACGCTGTTACTGGGAGTTAGAGTGGAGTGGATTCAGTGTTAATGTAGCTGTCTCATATAAAGATATCAGCAGGACAGGCCTAAATGAAAGCTTATTCGGAGGCAATGATAAATCTTGGATTATACAGTGTTGCTTTCAGACACAAAAACATTACTACTCAAATGGCAGGCCGTGTGTCCTCCAGAGTAGGAGTGTACCTGGATCACAGAGCAGGTACTCTGTCCTTCTACAAGGTCTGTGACACCATGACTCTCCTCCACAGGGTGCAGACCACATTCACCCAGCCCCTCTATGCTGGAGTTGGGCTTTCATCAGTTAATGGATCCTCGGTTGAGTTCTGTGACCTCAAGTAGATCTTTGGTTGCGTTTCTCTTCAATCCAGAATGATGTGCATTTATAATTGTTGTAGCTACCCCTGCCAGGCCGGAACGGCCGAAGGCAAGCGATTGTGTCCTAGGAGTCCGTCCGTCTGTCTGTGAGCAGACAGACGGACGGACGGACAGTAATCTCGGGTACTGCTGGATTGATCAGCATGAAACCTTAAACCCACACTCCCAGTAGAAGAAAGAACCTCCACCCCAAATGTTTCAAATTGGCCTCATGGTGGCTGATTTTTGTTTTATTTTGTGTGTGTCCTCTAAATGCCTAGTTGCCAAAATTGGAATCAAAATGTAGTAAAAAGAGAAAAAAATACAAATGTTGAAAAATGCTCACGATTCGTGTACATTTTTAGCAGCGCTATAGAGCGGATCCTGCTCTATACCTGACTTTGTCCGTGTTCACCGTCAACGTTCTGATTGGTCAGACCCGTCAACGTTCTGATTGGTCAGACCCGTCAACGTTCTGATTGGTCAGACCCGTCAACAAAGTGATTGGTCAAGCTTCACGTTACACATGGCTATAAACACATTATAAACACATATCGATGACCATTGCCCATTGGCCCAATCGATGTGAAACTGCACACACATTCCAGCAGAACCTCTACCCCAAAGTTTTCATATAGGCCTGTTATAGTGCCACCAGTAGGCAGATTTTTTCAAAACATTGTTTTTGATATTACTCCTACATATTTTGTCCAAACATCATGCAAATCGGTACACAGTATATCTATGTGATCAAGACGGACATATTTTAGTATTGTTGTTTGTTTGTTTGTTTGTTTGTTTAAAGATACTATAATAATATTAATTATTTTTAGTTTTAGTTTCATACATAAGATAGTATTTTGGGTGGATATGACATTTTCCAATACAATAATAGTCACACTACAAGCTCACTTTGTAATGTGTTGTGAGCTTGTAGATCTGCTACTTTCACCATTTGTCTAAAATGTTTTGACTGCTTCTGACTTATCCTATAAAAAACTAAACAAAAACAAACACTAAACCCAATAAAAACTAAACAAAAACTAAGCCTTTTCCCCAACAAATAAAACTCATTAAAACTATCAAAACATCAAAACATCAAAACAATGAAAACAAATCTTTGAAAATAAGTTAGAAATGTATGAAAAATGCAACACTATAATAACCTTGCTGCAAAGCACCCCAAAGGTTTGAAGAAGGAATTCTTGTTTGGATGATTCGCAGAGGGACGATGTGTTTCTCAGTGCAAGATCTTCTATTGCTCAAGAGACAGAAACAAGAGAAAGTTCTCTCATTTGTGGATCACTTTTGTTTCTCCTACGTTTGCTTAGGAGCAATAAAACAGAGTGAAACACTAAACTGGTCGAATTTGAGATTATACTGTAGTTTGTATTTAGTTTTCTCCTGGCGGGTTGGGTTATTTCCATAATCTGATATGGTATTCCTTTTTGATACTTTAAGTATATTTTGATGCCAATACTTTTGTACTTTTACTTAAGTAACGTTTTGAACACAGGCCTTTTACTTGTACCGGAGTATTATATTATTATTATTATTATTATCATTATTATCATTATTATTATTATTATTATTATATATTATATTGCAGTATACTTACTCAAGTAAAATATTTGAGCACTTTTTCCACCACTGCCCATAGTATGTCACGCATGTCTTTCAGAGGATAACATGCACACCCATAACACCAGAGCCAGCATTGCTCTATACTTGCCCAAGTTCAGAGCTAATGGGTAAATGCTCCTTTAGATACGCTGGAGAAGTAAACTGGAACATGCTTCCCTTGACGATAAAGAGCAATAGCAGTCTTTGTTTTCTTTAAGAAAAAAAAGTCAAATTATGGCTTTTATAAAATGTTGCAAACATTCATTTATTTTCATGCTGTGAACAGCCTTCAATTTGATAATTTTTAGTGTTTTTATATTTATATAATGTAAGCCAGCTGTTATGTTTTGTGTGTACAAGGCCATGGACCACAGTGGAAATAGGTATCTGGCTTTAACATGTTTGTGTCCTTGACATGTTATTTTCTGTGAAAACGCATGTATGAAATATGCTTTCCTTTTACCTCTTCAGGCAGTTTTATCTGTCTGAAACATTTAAACGTTGGTACTTTGGCTATGTGTGTGCGCGGCAGGACAGGAATTTAATCATTTTATGTACAAGGCCACTTGGCCTTTGGTATTGTACGTTTTTTCGAGGGCATAAAGGACAAATTCCATGGGCAGGAAAGCCATCATATCAATCAATTACCACAGAAATAATTGATTTAATGTGTATGTTTCAATACATAGTATAGCCATCAATGAAACAAATGTTTAACAACAAACACTTGTTACTTGAATCATTGTTTGTTGCTTGTCTAGATGTTTGAATGTTTATGGAGCACAATGGAAACAAGCCTCTGGCTTTTTTGTGTTGAATCCATTTGGCTTTTTGTTGCACAGCAAGTACAGGCCTCACTGTGTTAAGATGCTCTCTACATGTACCAAAGGTCGGGTTCAAATCCTACAAATAGCAGATCTACAGTTTGAATAATCTTAAAAAAAAGACAGAAACTTTAAACACAAATTTTTCGTTTGACCCCCCCCCCCCCCCTCCCTCCCTCCCACGACACACAAACCTTCTCAGATGACCAAAATATCAATTTTGGGGTCTGTGAAATGCAAAGGTTTGAGAACGCTGATGTTTGAATCGCAGCTGCAGAACTGATGGTAGAAAGGTGTGAAGTGGGTGCATGGTAAAACCCAACGCACGCACGCACGCACGCACGCGTGCGCGCACACACACACACACACACACACACACACACACACACACACACACACACACACACACACACACACGCTATTAGATCAGTTAGATAGATATGACTTCCTGAGGTGGAAGCAGGATATGCTTACATATCGTTGCTGTCAGGTGGAAACCGGGTACGTCCAAAACTGTTGCTTTTTTCATAATTAGTTATGAACACCACCATATGTACAGGACACACCATTGTATGCTGTACTCTTTAGTAGGATGGTCATCCTTAGCATCTCGCAGGTTGCTACATTGGTACACTTTTATCTACAAAGCCATTCTTGGTAATCTCCCTAGTTATATTGGTTCAAAATGTAATTTAGTCCAAAATTCGCTTAACCTCAGATCAAATGCTTGGATGCGCTACGTCATACCAGACACCAAATCTGAGGCAGGGAAAAAGAGCCTTGCATTTTTTGGGCCCTGGTCATGGAATGACCTACAGACCAGACTAAAATTGGCTTCTTTGATCCCCCTAGTGAGTTTTAAGAGGATTGCCATGGGCACATTCTCCAGCCACTGCTCCTGCTTTGACGAGTAGCAAATGCTGTGATCTTAGTTTTGTATTAGTTTAATAGTTTTAAGATGTATTGTTGTTATTAGCCTTTTAATAATTAGTCTGTATTTGGTGCTTTTGGTAGTAGATTTTCGGTATTATGGATGACATGTTTGTCTTTGTTATGTCTTGTTATGTTGTTACTGGCAGAGCTGTGTAACATTTATTTGCCTCTTCTCTTGGCCAGTGCGCACTCGTAAAAGAGACATTGGTCTCAATGTGATTTTACTGGTTAAATAAAGGTTAAATAAAAAAATAAAATAAATAAATAGTTAAAAAAAAAACGTAAAACGTAAAAGTAGTGAAAATAGTGGATCTACAAGGTCACAAAGTCTCGAGACGTTGTGAGCTCGTGGATCTGCTTTTTCACTACTTTTGTGCGACACTCTTGTATAATGAAGGAGGGCATTAATTTATGAAAAAAACATAAAAAGTAGAAGTTTGGAGATACAAGGTTTCTGCCTTACAGCGAAGATATTTGGTATACGTGCAGAAAATCACACGGATGAGCAGTGGTAGAAAGTAACTAAGTATATTTACTCAAGTACTGTACTTAGGTACAATTCTGAGGTACTTTTACTTTACTCGAGTCCCCTGGACTTTTTCGTGTTTTCCTATTGGCCTTGTTTGACTGTCAGACATAACTTTACATTTTTATTGTGTACTTTACCTTTGTACAGTAAGTATATTCTGCTGCCAATACCTTTGTACTTTTACTTAAGTAAAATAAATAACAGAATGGGGGGGGGGGGCAGAGATGAGATGAGGTGTACAGAGTTGCCATGTCTGCTTATTATAAGTGACTTAGGGCTTGTTTTTCTGTAAAGTCACTTGTAAATATTGGTAGTTGCGGGTGTTTTTGGGGGTCTTGTTTCTAAAGTGTAGTTGCTTATTTGGTCTTGTTTCCTATTGTTGTTTAAACAAGTGGTTCTGAAAGATTTTCATGTCAAGGACCCACAAATGAATATGTATTTGTCCACAGACCCCCCATCTGAAAATGTCTTGTGCCAGAGACCCTCCATGATTTGTGTTGTTGAAATGTTTAAAAAATATTCCAGATTATTATTATCAGTTATTTTCAAACAGCAGATGTGGGTTCAAGTGGTAAAACAGATGTTGATGCTATATTAAGTCAATTAGCTGGGGACCCCCTGGGGGTGTGTGTGTGTGTGTGTGCGTGCGTGCGTGCGTGCTTGTCAGAGAGAGAATGCCTACAGTAGTCGCTTGTTTTCGTAGACCTGACCGCTTGTTTCTCTTGCTAAATCTGGCAACACTGGAGGTACCCTGCACAAAGTAAAGGCGGAGAAAAGGGGAGAGAGAAGAGAGCGAGCAGAACATTTTGTAAGTTTTAAAAATGTGTTTATTTGTTGGTTGTTTTGTAAACTGATTTATTAATCTGATGAAATAATTGCTATGCTGATAACATTTGGCTGGTAAATAACACTTGACCTTTCAAAGGCTGAAGTTAGGACACATAACTGCAATACTAACAACGCATCCTGTTAATAATTATAAAAAATAATCATTTGGTTCCAACCAGTGTTACCATAATTCACAAGTCAGGTCTATGAAAACAAGTCTAAAAGAAGCAACTGGGTCTCACAAGGGGTAACGGGGGTCCAAAGCAAAATAAGTTAGTATAGCAAATAATATCAAAATTTGTTTTACCACTTCAACCCTATATAATTTACATCAGCTATTAGAAAATAGCATATCTACAAGTTCACTTGTGAGCTTGTAGATATGCTATTTTATTTATTTTGTATCTTTTTTGTAAAATAATAATATTTGGAATATTTTTTTAAACACAAATCTTGTGGGGTCTCTTGCCCAAAATATTTTCAGATGGGGGTCTGCAGACACATTCATATTAATCTGGGGGTCCTTGACATGAAAATGTCCACTGGTTTAAACAGTTCAGTCAGTCAGGGAGGTGTTCAGTTAGGGAGGTGTTCAGTCAGCCAGGGAGTTGTTAGGTAAACTTTTGCCTCGACACTGTGGGCGCTGGGGGCGTATGTTCTCTCCTCCGTGTCATCAGTGCCCATAGCCTAGGTGGGGTTGGCGAAAGGGCCTTTCTGTGTGGAGTTTGCATGTTCTCCCCGTGTCCCCTAGGGTAGGTATACCCTTACAAAAACATGCAGTAATACTGGTCTCTATACTGCCTCCCCCTGGTCAGCCGGGGCGCCTGATGGAGGGGAAAGGAACTGGTTGGAATAACGTGTTCCTTCCACGCACTACGTCCTACCGGGGAAACTCCCCCTGTCAGGTGATAAGAAGCGGTCTGCTAACTCCTCAGGCATTGGAAGGAAGCATGAGCTCAGTTCGGGGCTCTCCCCAGGCTGGCAGAGGGATAGTACCGCCCAGGGTTAAGTTTAGGCATTGGCACTGGGTGAAAAAAGGGGTTACAAAATTGTGGGATAAAATTATTAGAAACATAAATAAAATAAAAAATATTTTCACAATTACTTTATGCCACCATTTTACAATTAAATACAGGAGTAAGTAGGCGATTATATAAAACAAAACCCAGCTGGACATTGTGTCCACTAGTGGAACACCCTGATCAGTAAAGTCTGCTAAATGAACAATACTTGTGTAACATCTGTATTGTCCTTCTCCCTCAGAAGAGAAGATCTCATCTCTCTGAAGACATCCCACTCTGTCCACCTAACCTTCCTTTGTCACATACTATAACCCCTCTGTCCATCCCTCCACCATGCCATCCGTCCCTCCATTCTCCATGTCAACCATCTTCTCTCCACCCTCCACCATGTCAACCATCCTCCCTGCACCCTCCACCATGTCAACCATCCTCTGGTCACCTTCCTCCAACCTCCTGCCCTCACAGAACACCCCCACCCTTGACCCCAACCAGACAACTTGTCCATCCCATGACGAGGCTCTGCGCGTGCCACTGGAGGTCTTCTACTCCCTGTTCTTCCTCTTGGGCCTGGCGGGGAACCTCTTGGCCCTGTGGGTGTTCCTCTTCCTCCAACGCCGGTGGGACTCCATGCACGTCCTCCTCATGAACTGCGTCGTGGCCGACCTGCTGCTGCTGGTCTGCCTGCCCTTCAGGGTGCAATACCTCGCCAACGGGAGCCAGTGGGAGCTGGGCGCCGTGGCGTGCCGTCTGGTGACCGACACGTTCTACATGAACATGTATGTCAGCATCGCCCTGTTGGGCTTCATCAGTCTGGACCGCTATGCCTGGCTGAGGCGCCGTGCGGGCGGAGCGCGGTGTACGATGAGGAGTCCGTGCGGCGTGTGGTGGACCTGGGTGGTATGTGGCCTGATGTGGGGGCTGGGGCTGGGCCTGATAGCCTACATTATCTCTGCAGGGGCCAACGAGGCGCCCGACAACAAGTGCTTCCAGGACACGCAGTGGAGTGACGGCAGCCGCATAGCGTACATTAATACGGCTCTGGAGGTGATGTTCTGGGTGGTTTTCATCGTGCAGGTGGCCTCCTACGGGAAGATCGCCGCCAGCCGCTACGGACGCACGGCCAGGAAGTCCCTCTTTGTCCTCTTCCTGTTCACTGTGTGCTTTGTGCCGTACCACGCCTTCCGTCCCGTCTACGTCCTCTCCCAAAAGCTCCGCCCATCGTCCTGCGAGTACATGAGCCTGATGTACCAGACCAATCAGGTGATGGTGCTGATCGCCACCTTCAACAGCTGCCTGGACCCCGTCATGTACTTCCTGATGTCCGGCTTGATGCTCAAAGCGGCTGCGCGTGCGCTAGGCACGCATTCATACTAGCCTGATTATCAGACAACGCATTTTGTACCGGAGAAGTCCTAGGTTCACATTTACAAGTCCAGACCAAAAGGCAGTCCACTCAGAGAGTGGTATGGAACCAGGCTACATTCATACAGGATACGGGACGGAGAATGACTTCAGTAAAGGAATATTATGATATTGGATTAACTGGGTCCTGACATCATGGGCATTACAACATCCTGGTGGTAGTATGAAATGAAGTGAGAGAAATACTGCTCTGGTGAAATATGCGTTAAAAACCCAAACAGTTTTTAAGTTGCTTGAGTCAGTATTTAGATATTTGATATTCATTTTATCAGACACGCCCCCTTCCTAATACAAATTCATTGTAACTTCAAACTTCATTTTAACATGTTAGACTCATTGAAAACACGCGTCCTTGGTTCTGGTGACTGATATTGTCTTTCTAATGCCTGAGGGGCCGTGTTTTTTCAAATACTTTTTTCATTTATGTTTTATAATAAAAAAATAAAAAAAAATAAAAAAGATAATAAAGGACGGGTGGTTTTAATGAATCTAACATGGTTAAAATGGAGTTTGAAGTTACAATGGGTTTGATTAGGAAGGGGGCGTGTCTGATAAATATCTAAATACTGAATCAAGCAACTTAAAAACTGTCTGGCATGAAACACAAAAGCCAGAGATAGACGTTAAAATGAATGACCACAAACATGTTTTGAAAGTGAAATATCCCTTTAAGTCTCAAGTCTCATTGTTCAAGAGTCCCAGTCAAGTCTCTTACAGTTGTAATGAGTGTTCTGTGATCTGATTCATGCAAACCGGTCTGCTTAGAACACTGCAGTAGATATAACTATGGAATTCACTCCTTCCTTTGCCTATGCACCCGTCTCTGAGAAGATCAGGTGTGCATATGACTTTGTTTCCTGAGAATACAGTATATCAACATTGATTAGTTGTTTAGTGATCAGTTTAAACAGTTGTTTGCAAAGCAATATGAAAACACAATGAAAACATGGTTAAGAGTTGAACATCAACTTTATTCCTATAAGGAAGTTTTTGGTTTTGGAAAGAAACCCATCCAAACCATGTTTTGTCTAAGAATGTTGCCAGTGCTTGACATTGATCAGGTTGTGTTCCGACATTATTGTTGACTGATTTGATCCCTCAAATGAATTGAATGTCTAACAGGAAGTGATGCCCATACTTGACACACACCCTTTCCCCATAGAGTTATAATATATCTAGCCTCGCCCCCAGCTATTAATTTCAATGAAAGTAGCTCACCAGCGTTTGAAGCACCCGGAAGAACGCTCTACTTCCGCATTTTTCTTTATTTGAGCACCAAATATTGGTGCCCAAATGCAGAAGACTTGAGCACCGAGCAGGCGCACTAGGGTTTCAAACGGTAGAAGCATGGCGCCGTGGCGCTTTAACTGCGGAACTTAGGGCCGGACTTACCGTTGGGCTAGGGTGGGCTGCAGCCCCCCCCCAAAAAAAAATATATTTTTTCATGATCAAAATTTAATTGTAAAATAACCCTACCGAATTAGCAGAATTAAATTAGCAAAAACCCCAAATAAAAGGAAAAAAAAAACAAGAATTTTCATGCGATGCGATGCAGCCTTTTTGAAAAAACGTTACCCCCACATAATTATGCGCCATTTTGTAGATTATGCGGTAAATTCTGCGATCACATAATCGCATTTTTCTGGAGGGTCTAAATATAGCAATAGAAAACTGTTGGGATTAAGAAGACATTTGTAGAATCGGCCTCAGGTCTTAATGGGCTAATGTAACATGATGTCTAAATAAATCAAATGCATGTGCAAATCGGTGGGTGTTGTCCCATTGTTCCAGGTGTGGTGAGAGATTGTGAAAATCACTTGTGTGGGCATCTTGTATTGTGTACAATGTATTATGTGACAATATAGTGCGTGAAATTAGTCTTTCGCCGAAAGGGGCACTGTCTTTATTTTTATTTTGGTGTTACTTGCACTAATGTGTTTGTATTCAGGGCTACGCATACATAAATGATATGCCAGATTGTGTCAACCGGGTCCCCTTATCAGTGGTTCTCAAAGTGGGGTCCGGGGACCCCCAGGGGTCATTGAGGGGGTTCCTTGGGGTTCCCAGGCAAATGTGTTAGTGTAGTATGAGAATCAGTTTAAACCACCCAACCCACTGATCACACGTGTCGGAACACGTTGTGAGCTTGTAGATTTAAAAAAAGAAAGGAATATTTATTTCCACCACTGTCGTTTATCATCCTTTTTTTTTGCCGTCATATGTTTCTCAGTGGGTTTATTTTCCATCAAAGCGTAAATCTGAGCCTCAGAATTGACTGACTGTCCTCATGTTTCCACTATTGTAAAACAACAGCATGGGAACTGTAGTGTCAACTCTCTCCGTCTCGTGTTCTGTTTCTTTATCTCTCATTGTGTCTCTATATATAAATGGTCCAGATTTGGAGCTGTTGTACTGTTTTTAGTATCACCCTTTTGTTTCGGTCATCAGATATTCTCACAGGAATATCTGCAGCTCTGCAACTTCATTTAACCTTTGTGTGTGTGTGTGTGTGTGTGTGTGTGTGTGTGTGTGTGTGTGTGTGTGTGTGTGTGTGTGTGTGTGTGTGTGTGTGTGTGTGCTCGTATTAATATACTTGTGAGGGCCAAATGATCCCAGAAGTTCCTACAATAAGGCAAAGGTTCAGGTCGGACAATTTATTATTGGTTGCATGCCAGTCTTAGCCCGAGCCGCTCTAGCCGACCTCACAGCGCGCTGCAGTGCTACGGGCTGTGAGCTTGCAGATCTGCTATTTTCTGCAATAGGGTTGAGGCTGAGAATGACCACTTAAACACCAGCATCCGTATTGTGGCGAAAGCTTTCGCAGAAAATAGCCGATCGACAAGCCGGTCGCCAAAATAGCAAAATAGCCGAAATAGACGATCGACAAGCTTGTCGATCTGCTATTTTCAGCGAAAGCTTTCCCCACAATTACAGAAAACACTATAGAAGCCATGAGGGACCACCGGTCAACCATATAGGGGTTAAGTGGTTAAAATGGCATCCATAAAATTGGCATCCTAAAATGTTGGATGTCCTCACAAGTATAGCAATACTGTATAAATGTGCGTGTGTGTTTGTGTGTGCGTACTAAGAGCTGAGACCAGAGCGTGAAGGTTACACAGTTTGCATGCAGGAGTCTGTTTATAGCTCTGGGATCAGTTTCCCTGCCTGCCTCTCCATCCACGCTCAACACATGTATTATTAATGAGCTCTGCTCTTTTGTTTGCCAATTAGCAGATCGATACATGCTTGACTAACATCTCGGGTCAATGGATACTCCCGGACCAAAATGGCGTAGTAGTGGGTCGGCTTTAATTTCAACACAGTTTTATTGGCACGAAGTCAAACGTATCGAAACGTGACTATTTTTTCCCCACATCTATTCCTCATCTTCTACCGTCTCGCTTTCAGTCTTTCCCTCTTACGTCTGACGTCTCTTCCGTTAACCCCCCCCCCCCCCCTCTGGGTCACGGAGTAATTTTCTCCATTCTAAATCCCTTAGACATTTTTTTCTATGTCACTTCATAATAATCCAATCCTCCAATGAGTCTCGCTCCAGTTCAAACAGGTTGTCAGGTGGAGTCAGAACTTTACATACTGATCTCATGTGTCTACGGGTCATTCTGCCTGCTGTTGTTGTAACATGCAGGTGGTGGATGCATCATGGAGCAGCACATCAATCATTATTTGAACGTCACACACAAATCAGTGTTGCCAGATTATGCGAGACAAATAAGCAACCAGCTCTATGAAAACAAGCTCAAAATAAGTGACTATTATTAGTGCTACATGAGCACGTTAAACCGAACATGCATCGGATATTTAAACCTAAAATGCAACGGATATTTCAAAACAGACCCTCTACAAGGTCACAACGTGCCGTGGTGCTATTTTCCAAAAACAATTGTGGGAACAAAGTGACACGTTTTGAGTATTTTCTTTGACATTTTGACAACGGGAATCTGGTAAGGGGTCCCTGGCACAACATGTGTTTAGATGGGAGGGGGGGGGGGGGGGGGGGGGGGGTACAAACAAGGTTTAAACAAGGTCATTTTGGCACCCTGCAACTACCAATATTTACAAGCAACTTTACAGAAAAACAAGTCACAGAGCATAACACGTATAACAGGACATTTGAAAATAACTAAAATAAAAGGCAGTGGCAAACAGACAGGATTTTATCACTTATTTTATGTAAGCACTTAACATATAGTAGTTCTATGGTTTAGAAAAATACTAGAAAAGTGCGCTCCTTGGGGCGCAGATACCCACAAGGCCGGGTTACCTACTGATAACTATGAATTATTGCTTGTTTGTTAATAATTTGTTGGTATAGGACATACATATGCATAAAGGTTTTTAACATCACGTGAAGGCCATCTTTCCACCTTGGACATTACACAAAGGCCAGACTGCCCCAACCCCAGTGCAGTCATGAACTTTAAACAAGAACTGTCTGTGGCCAAGGCGTCGCTTGCCCATGGAAAGTTGTGTCTATCCCATCATGAGACCCTGTCTTGTTATGGATTCCTGGAGCCTCCCTATCAAAATTGACTCTTGCCCCATTGGATATGATTCACCAGCAGCTACCAGCCTGGGCCCTCTGACGTCCACCTACTGCCGGGAGCTATGGAGATAGCTTTGAAGCGATGCTGCAGGGTCAAACATGCATTACATTACATTACATTACATTACATTACATTACAGTCATTTAGCAGACGCTTTTATCCAAAGCGACTTACAATAAGTGCATTCAACATAGGTAGGGAACGAAACTACTAATCACCAGAGGTCTTAAGTGCATTTCCTGTAAAAACAAGCAACCAAGAGTATACCTAGCGCTAAGGTAAAAGTGCAATATATCAGCTATCTACTTTCATAAACACATGAGATAAAATAGCCAAATCAAATGAGCACGAGCTAATAGATCCAATACAACAATACAACAATAGTTCCTACAACTAGTTAACAACAAGTAGGCTAGGCAAAGAGGAAGGGTAGTGTTTCCTGAAGAGGTGGGTTTTCAGCCTGCGGCGAAAGATGGGCAGTGACTCTGCTGTCCTGACATCAGTGGGAAGTTCATTCCACCACTGTGGGGCCAGAACAGAAAAAAGTCGTGACCGTGTCGATCGACCAGAAGGACCGTTGAGTGGGGAGGGAGTCAGTCGCCCCGAGGTGGCAGACCGGAGTGGTCGGGCAGGGGTGTGGGCATTGACCAAAACCCGGAGGTAAGAAGGAGCTGTTCCTTTCACTGCCCTATAGGCTAGCACCAGGGTTTTAAACTGAATGCGAGCCGCTACGGGGAGCCAGTGCAGAGAACGGAGAAGGATAGTTGTGTGAGAGAACTTGGGGCGGTTGAACACCAGACGAGCCGCAGCTTTCTGAACAAGCTCCAGAGGTCTGATGGCAGATGCCGGAGCACCAGCCAGGAGGGAGTTGCAGTAGTCCAGGCGGGAGATGACCAGAGCCTGGGTGAGCACCTGGGCTGCCTTCTCCGTGAGGAAGGGGCGAATTCTCCTGATGTTGTAGAGGAGGAATCTGCAGGACCGTGTCACTGATGCGATGTTAGCCGAGAACGACAGTTGATCGTCCAGGGTCACACCCAGATTCTTCGCAGTCCGAGTTGACGTCACCACAGCGTTCTCAATGGTGATGGCCATGTCTCGGTGAGGACAGCCCTTCCCTGGGATGAACATCAGCTCGGTCTTGTCCAGGTTGAGCTTCAGGTGGTTCGTCGACATCCACTCCGAGATGTCAGCCAGACAAGCAGCAATGCGTGCCTCCACTTGTGTGTCAGAGGGGGGGAATGAGAGGATCAGCTGGGTGTCATCGGCATAGCAGTGGTAGGAAAAGCCATGGGAGCGGATGACAGCACCAAGAGATGTAGTGTAGAGAGAGAAGAGAAGAGGACCCAGAACCGAGCCTTGGGGAACCCCAGTAGTGAGCCTGTGTGGTTCTGACACAGACCCTCCCAGCATCACCTGGTAGGAGCGACCCGTCAGGTAGGATGCAAACAGGGAGAGTGCAGAGCGTGAGACACCCATCCCCTCGAGGGTGGAGAGGAGGATCTGATGTTAATGATGCCCCCCTCCTCCTCCTCCTACTGGAGATAACGGACTGTTGCTCCTTTTATATATCTGAATCTCTCTCCCATAATCCAGTTGTGACATTTTATTCTAACACTAAGGAGCTATTTTTGTTTCGCCTCTATATCTCGCAACTCTGTGCAAATTCAATATAACTGCAATTAATAACTGTAATATAACTGTAATTAATAACTGTAATTACTATAACTCATATTTAATAATAATTACCCTATTTTGACCTGTCGTTGTCGTCTCATTTATTATAACTATACCTTTATAGTCTAACACCTTTTTACACGAATTACACTTTCACAGGGTCCGGGTTTCAGTGATAGCTTGGGCTAATTGGTGCATAATATTGGTTTTCGGTGCATGTATAAATCATTATGCTGGTCTCACACCAGGAGGTGGTGGTGATCAAATATAGATAAGTGTGCGGACCCCTCGTCATTCGCGTAAATTAATTTTGTGTACTATGTGAAACATAGGTTAATGTTTGTCACGAACTAATATATCTATTTTACTCTGGTAGGAATATTAGCTGACTTGCATTCACAAATTATTGCTTTTCGCGTATATGTTTCTCATAAATTATTGTCAAGTGGTAGACCATTAATCGATAAAAATGGTTGATTAAGCAATCACAAGAGCTCATTCGTCTGCTAGACAGACTAAGTCGACTATTAAACTCAACCCAGATATGTGATTATTTTCTGTGGTCTCATTCAAGCTGCAAGAAGCAGCACTTGTTTATTTCCCCTCTCACTGCTCCGGCAGTGAAAATGGAAACACATCTTAAACTCAACCTCTGTAACCATATTTTGACTGTTCTAGTTCCATCTCTCACTTGGCCACATGTATGGGTATGTATATATATATAGACATGTACACATGTATATATATATATATATATATATATATATATATATATATTCCTTAAATAATAAGTTCTACATTTTTTTTGATTTCCTTTAATTTTGTATCCTTGTCCATCCAAGATGGCCTCTCTTAGACTCCATTTGTGTGCTCATACATCAAAGCTGGCCTCTCTTAGACTCCATTACCCATAATTCATTCGACAGGAAGTATCAGCTTCCCTGCCACGTGACTTTACCACGTCACTCCTACAGATTCCATTAAATTCAATACTTATCAGGGTCACTCCTACAGATTCCATTAAATTCAATACTTATCATTGAATATTAGATTTAATAAATTAAAATATTATAATATTCTTTATACTATTCTTTGGAAACATTTTAATGATGAATAAGAAGAATTATTTTAAAGTTTTAAAGATATTTGATCATTTTTAACTAAACTTGTAGATCTGCTGTTTTTGAAAGTTTGTGTTTTCTTTTCAATTTATTTTGATGTACTTTATCTAACTCTAACTCTTCACAACGAATATGTTTATTTTCATTTTTTCATTGTTATATTTTAATTTTACATATTTTAATCATAATTCTTTCATATATACTGTATCTTCGCGATGTTCCGCCATGCGTGGTTATAGGTATATGAATGTATTGGAAGGTTTAAAATTGTTATATATATTTATTTATGCGATGTTATGCCATGCATAGATATGTACAGTATATAGATATATGAATATATGTATTTCTTTATTTGTTTTCTTTTTGTACTTTCACTTTTGTTGTTTGTCTATTTTCAGAACAAAACACAGCTCACGTTCTAGGCCAATTCGTATTACGCTGTAAATAGTTTGACCTCTGAGGTAAGTGGGGTACAACCCCACAACTGATTTACATATTAATACGAATCCTGGAATGCATTTGTTTGTTTTTAGTTTGGATGAAAGATAAAATAATAAATCAGTGAAGAGTCATTCATTTTCACAGTTGTCCTAAGCTCGGTGGAAATAAATGTACCCTTCAGAATAGAACCTCAAATAAATATTTCCATATTTTCTTTTACATTTTCATGTTCCCATTGTGTTTAAATCTGATTTGTTTCTTTTCCATGTCACCTCCATTACCCATTGAATGTGACAAGGGGAGAGATGTGTAGATGAATAATTGATTTGATTTATTGAATATACATTAGATTGAAAACATTTGATTGAAAATTACACAAACAGTTTGTATTTAATTCAGGCTGTACTTAACCCATTTAACATGATTCCTCCTACCAAAATAAACCCCATATACATACAATCAGGAAGTATTGCAATCGGGAAGTATTTCTTGGGTTTGGACCATCACACGTACGTTTTTCCCTAAATAAAGCACCAGGTTGTAGGTTGTACATGGCAAAACCACACTGTTCAAATGTCCCTCCACTGGACTGAGGTAGGACTACTACTTCCAGAAGACCGCTGGTAAGGTTGTTAATATTTGCCGTGGTTCTCCCCAGGGTGAATCATGAGTGCACGTCCTGATGGATCTGAGATCCCACCGAGACCCAACCACTCACTGCTTCAAACGTCAGTATGAGGGGTACTAATAACAGACCACTGGAGAGGGCTGCCAATGTAGCAGGCCCCTGGTAAATTGAAGATGGTGTATGTGGTGGGTAGCTTTTCAGCATGAAGGTATGAAAGATATATACTGTCTTTCTCAATATAACAACCATAGCCGGTTTGAGTAGTTTCCGATTTTGAAGCCATCCTGACAACAGGATGGTCCTTGACAGTGGACATTGACAGTGTGTTGTTTGCCATGTGCTGAAGCTCGAGTTGTGCTGCTTTTACACGGGGAGAACTTTGTGTGGTGTCTCGAAATCTCATGAAATATAACCCTGTTTTACTTCCTAATTGAATGAATAACCATTATATACAGTCCTTTCAAAGAAGTAAAAACATTTCTAAGTTATATCTGAAGAATAAATTTAAGTTAATAACTTATACAACCCCTTAAAAAAAATGTTTTTAATAATATATATCTATATATTAAATACATAACTAACCATTTTTTTTTAAAAAAGGTATTAAGCCACTCTGTCACAATGTAAGGTTTATTAATCTACAATTCGATTTAAATTATACAGTCCTTAAAATATATTTGTACTTCCAATCCATTTGTCCTTAAGCCAATCTGTATCTTGACATGTCGTAGGGAAACACTTTGATGCATTTTATTTTTTTTGTGATGTCATATACTTGAAATCATGAACATAAAGGGAGAATTGATAACTATGAATTATTGCTTGTTTGTTAATGATTTGTTGGTATAGGACATACATATGCATAAAGGTTTTTAACATCACGTGAAGGCCATCTTTCCACCTTGGACATTACACAAAGGCCAGACTGCCCCAACCCCAGTGCAGTCATGAACTTTAAACAAGAACTGTCTGTGGCCAAGGCGTCGCTTGCCCATGGAAAGTTGTGTCTATCCCATCATGAGACCCTGTCTTGTTATGGATTCCTGGAGCCTCCCTATCAAAATTGACTCTTGCCCCATTGGATATGATTCACCAGCAGCTACCAGCCTGGGCCCTCTGACGTCCACCTACTGCCGGGAGCTATGGAGATAGCTTTGAAGCGATGCTGCAGGGTCAAACATGCCCCCCTCCTCCTCCTCCTACTGGAGATAACGGACTGTTGCTCCTTTTATATATCTGAATCTCTCTCCCATAATCCAGTTGTGACATTTTATTCTAACACTAAGGTTAGAATAACCTTAGTTTTTGTTTCGCCTCTATATCTCGCAACTCTGTGCAAATTCAATATAACTGCAATTAATAACTGTAATATAACTGTAATTAATAACTGTAATTACTATAACTCATATTTAATAATAATTACCCTATTTTGACCTGTCGTTGTCGTCTCATTTATTATAACTATACCTTTATAGTCTAACACCTTTTTACACGAATTACACTTTCACAGGGTCCGGGTTTCAGTGATAGCTTGGGCTAATTGGTGCATAATATTGCCCTAATTATTCTAAGTTATCACCTACCTAGGGCTATGTTGCAACCTTTTATAGCGCTACCATGAGGCTGATTTGAAACATTTGGGGTGGCAGTTCTTCCTTGGCCTCCTGGGAGTTTGCGTGCAAAGTTTCACGCCGATTGGTCCAGCGGTGCCTGACATTAGCCGTTTACAGATGGACAGAGAGACTAAAAAGACCCTATCCCTGCTACAGCCCTCCACCACCCCTGCGTAGACGCCCAGTAGACACTGTAGTTTCTGACAGTTCTGCACGGACCCTCACACCCTCCAGGCCCATATGGGTCCATGTCTCTTCACTGTGTCTCCACTGAAGAGACCATCTTTCCCATAGACCCGATGACCCACCTCAGTTCCTCAGAGTCTGGAGCTTATCAATTTATTTCGAATCAGAATATGCCATTGGATTCCCCATAAATCTAAAAGAGGAACATTCAAGTTTCTACCTTGTTTAGTCAAACAGATGTTTTTGATATTCAGCATAGTGGCATGGCTGCCATTTTTGAGCTGGACATACAGCAGATTTGGATTCAGCACTTTAAATAAGCGTATTTTATGAAATTTTGCGTGGAATATTTTGGTTTCATTCTGGTCGGTGCAGAGCCGTTCAAATGCGATGCGACCGAGACGCTTACATGTTTTTGAATAAGTGGTCTGCGCGTGTCATTATTGTGTGGTGCGTTGTGCGTGCACGTTAATGTGTGTATGAGAGAGAGAGAAAGAGATAAAGAGAGAAAGAGTAGTTGTGTGACTTGTGTGACCCTCGACACATGATTTGAGAATCCCAGGCTCAAAGTATTAGTATACCACCACCAACAACAATAACAATGATAGTAAGAGCAGCAACAGTGCTTTCTGCACATGATGAAAAACAACTTTTTTTGGAGCAGTGGATACAGCTACGGGGCTAAGGGTGTGTGGTAAACAAATTGTCAACACATTGCTGTTGTCCGAGGTTATCCAACCTAAGGCAAAGTTTGCATAATGACCGGGTGACTAAATATACATTTTCCATGGAAAACCATCAAAAGAAAGGTGACAATGCTTGTAAGTGCAGTTGTACAACAAGCAGTACAGAGGAAGGATGAGAGGGAAGGGAATGGTTAGAAGAAGAAAAGTAGAGAGTACATCATTTGGAGGATTTGCTGTCAGGAAGACAGTGACTGTCTGAAGAAGAGACTTCACCAAAACACCCGACTCAGAGATCTGAGACTCTCTGCTGGCATCTAAAACGTGAGATCACTTTAACCTTGTGTTCATTAGAATAGTTATTTTCAGAAGAGTTGTTTATTTGTGTCAATGTTACATTGCACTTAAATCCAATCCAGCCAATAGTTTTTTTTTTCTCTTCTGAACCAGTTGCAGCGCACACGCACAGCCTTACGATGAACGACACACAGGGAAATGGCACCGACTCCTCCATCCCCTTCATATCCTCAGAGATCGACACCTATCTGGCACTAGGAATTGCTGTCAACTCTATCAACATCATCCTGGGTCTCCCCATCAACAGCTACGTTGTGTGGCTGATACTGAGTGGAGCTGGTGGGACGATAGCCTCAGAGTTCTGTTATCTCAACCTGACTGTTTCTATGATCATCTCTTCCCTGGCCTCTGTCTTTTACATAGCATGGCTCTTCACGTACAATATTATTGTTGGCTTTATTACAGGCTTCGTTATTATTTGTTTGTTCTGGTTCTCTGGTCCATGTTTCCAGTGCTGTATCTGTGTGGAGCGTTACATAGCGGTGGTTCACCCTGTGGTATTTCTCAGGTACAAAGCTCTTCAGTACAGGGTGGCCTGTTGCTGCGTTGTCTGGCTGATGAGTCTTACATTCAGCTCGTTACAGTTTTGGTCAATTGAAGTGGCCAGTTACATCTCTCTGTGCGTTAGCATTGTGTGCATTTCTGTGATGTCTTTCTGCTGCTTCTCGGTCCTCAGAGCTCTGAAACAGCCTGGACCAGGAGAAGGGCAGAGGGACAGAGGGGAGGGAAACGACATGAAGAGAAGGGCTTTTAAAATCATTCTGATCAGCTTGATAGTAATGGTAGCGACTATACTGAACCATATTACTTATGTTCTAAGTTTTCTGACTAATCCCATCCAAGTTGCTACGTTCATCACAAGTACAATCGAAATGACGTCAGGGTTTGTTCATCCGTTGCTCTACATCTACAAAGCTGGGAAACTGCCATGCAAGGGGTTCTGAGAGCAGGATAGATCTCTTACCAGACCTGTGTGTAATAGTATGTTTTAAATTGAATCTATATCTCCCACTGTGTCAGACGAATGGATTCAAATTATTCAGCTATTTGTTAAGTTGTTGTTTATTTAATTACTCATGGTACAGAAACATTTATTATGAAAATTACATTATAATTATAACATTATTGTTCAGGATGGTACAAAAAAATGCATGTAATCCTATTAATTGTTGTAAAAGTGTAAGCTGAAACTATCACTTCTCAAGTTCACTCTGATAGCAGGTGATTTGACACACTTTCCCTGAAATGATTTGCAGTGAATATTTGTTCTATCATGTCTATTGATCAGAGGTGTGATCAAATGGTTGTAGCTTGCAGGTGCACGTTCAGACATGAGTTTGATGTGGTTTAATTACTTCCCTGGATGTAATGGTTAGTGTAGAGTTTGGTACAGGATCTAAGAAGAGTGTCTGATGTAACCTGCTGATGAACACCTTTTAATCCATTCATTTTAAAATACATCTACATTATGATTGTGATTGCAAACAAAATAAAAATCTAGTAATTGTGTTGCTGTGTTTTGTCTGCGATTACCACAAAAAGGACAATATCATTAGATTGTATTATCAACATCAGTGGTTTAAAGTAACTAAGTATATTTACTCAAGTAAGTTACTTAAGTAACATTTTTGAGTATTTTTACTTTAATGGGGTATGTCCAATTTTCAGTACTTTTACTTCTACTCCACTACATCTCAGAGGCAAATATTGTACTTTTATTCCACCACAAGTATTTGAACACTTTAGTTACTAGTTACTTTGCAGATATACATTATTACATTATAAAACATACATTAACCACTTTAGCCCTATTTCATATCTAAGCTATTTGAAAATAGCAGATCTACAAGCGCGATGCAATGCGTTGTGAGATTGTAGATCTGCTATTTTCAAACATTTTAGCACTTTTACTTTTGGTAGATCTGCTATTTTCAAACATTTTAGTACTTTTACTTTTGGTACTTTAAGTACATTTTGATACCAATACTTTTACTCAAGTAAACTTTGAATTCCTGACTTTTACTTGTAAAATCAAGAAGTACAATGGATACAAGTTTACCGTGGTCAAGAGCATTCTGCCAGGCATCAGTCATGTCAATCAAAACAGTTTCAGTGGAAAGATTTCTACAGTAGGCCTATGCATGTTGGGCATGGGTTAACAGATTATTCAAAATCTGAAAGATCAGATTTTGCGAGAGAAATAAGCAGGGATGCATCGGTCTTGGGACGTGGTAACACGCTGTGAAACCCCTTTTTTGAGCAGGAGCACGCACACATATCGATTTAAAACAACCCTTAATTCACACCCCAACAAAGTTTACAAAGGCTCCCGACTGCCGGGTGTCACACCAGCATGAATTAAGGAATGAGCCTACAGTAGATGCATATCAATTGTGCATTGTGTGACCTAGTGTAGGTGTTAAGCGACCTAAAATCGCGTCCCATCAGTAACAAAATCACCAATACAACACTGGAAATAAGCAACCAGGTCTATGAAAACAAGCCCAAAAGAAGCGACTATTAGAGAATACATGAGCACTTTAAACCTATTTGCATTGGCTATTTGAAGATAGGCAATCTGCTATTTTAAAAAGATTCTTGTGCAACATGTGGAATATTTTATAAACATTTTAACAACTGGGGTCCCTGGCAAAAAAAAAAAATCAGATGGGTGTCCGTGGACAAATACAAGGATTTGGGGGTCCTTGACATGAAAATGTGTGAGAACTACTGATTCAAACAATAATGAACAACAACAGCAGCTCCAATGAGTCTCGCTCCAGTTCAAACAGGTTGTCAGGTGGAGTCAGAACTTTACATACTGATCTCATGTGTCTACGGGTCATTATGCCTACTGTTGTTGTAACATGCAGGTGGTGGATGCATTATGGAGCAGCACATCAATCATTATTTGAACGTCACACACAAATCAGTGTTGACAAATTATGCGAGAGAAATAAGCAAACAGCTCTATGAAAACAAGCCCATGAGAAGTGACTATTATTAATGCTACATGAGCACGTTAACCCGAACATGCATCGGATATTTAAACCTAATATGCATCGGATATTTCAAAACAGAAGCTCTACAAGGTCACAACGTGCAGCGGTATTTTCCCAAAACAATTGTGGGAACAAAGTGACACGTTTTGAGTATTTATTTTTACATTTTGACAACGCAAATCTGGTACTGGGGTCCCTGGCCAGTGGTGGAAAAAGTACTCAAATTCTTTACTTAAGTAAAAGTACCAATACTGCACTATAAAAATACTCTGTTACAAGTAAAAGTCCAGGATTCAAAATGTACTTCAGTAAAAGTACAAAAGTATTGGCATCAAAATGTACTTAAAGTATCAAAAGTAAAAGTACTAAATATTTGAAAATAGCCGATCTACAAGCTCGTAGATCTGCTATTTTCAAATAGCCTATGTATACAATAGGGCTAAAGTGGTTCATTTATGTTTCATTATATCATAGTTTATATCTGAAAAGTAACTAGCAACTAAAGTTTCCAAATAATAGTAGCGTAGTAAAAGTACAATATTTGCCTCTGAGATGTAGTGGAGTAGAAGTAAAAGTATTGGAAATTGGAAATACTCAAGTAAAGTACAAATACCTCAAAATTGTACTTAAGTACAGTACTTAAGTAAATGTACTTGGTTACTTTCCACCACTGTCCCTGGCACAACATATGTTTCGATGGGGGGGGGGACAAACAAGGTTTAAACAAGGTCATTTTGGCACCCTGCAATTGCCAATATTTACAAGCAACGTTACAGAAAAACAAGTCCTAAGTCGATTATAATAAGCAGACCTGGCAACACTGAAAACACTGAAACAGATGCGTTGTTTCAGAAAAGAACACTACATGGTGGCCAAAAAAAGTAAGGCTTAGGCGAGGGTAGTTAATTTGTTTAGCAGCACATTTCAACAAGTGCTTTACATAAAACATGAAGCATTAAGACACAGAGCATAACACATATAACAGGACATTTGAAAATAACTAAAATAAAAGGCAGTGGCAAACAACCATTTAGACCTGAGGCCGGTTCTAAAAAAAACCTTTTCAACATTATAAAAAAAAAAGCTATAATAGCAACAACTACATAAAGAAGTGTTCCTGGCTTCTTACAGGTCTAAATGGGTTAAAACCCTATAGTAGTACTATTGTTTAGAAACATACTAGAAAAGTGCGCTCCTTGGGGCGCAGATACAAGGCCGGGTTACCTACCCAGGGCTGTGTTGCAACCTTTCATAGCGCTACCATGAGGCTGATTTGAAACATTTGGGGTGGCAGTTCTTCCTTGGCCTCCTGGAGAGCTACTTTTTAATTTACATGAATGGGAAAAGTGGGTTTGGCTGTTTTTTTCCGCCAAGGAAACAAACCTACAAAAATATACATTTTTACATTTTTGTTTTGTCTTCTGAAATAATTGCATGAGTCCTTAGCAGAGACACTCATCCATGCCTTCATCGCATCCACAGGGCGGCATTGGCTCAGGGGTAGAGTGGCCGGGTAGAGTGAACTGGAAACCGCAAGGTTCCCAGTTCGATCCCGGGCTGGGGGGCTCCCCCAGAGTTAGTGTCGAAGTGTCCTTGAGCCCCTAATTGCTCAAGGACACTTGAACCCCTAATTGCTCCCGATGAGCAGGTTGGTGCCTTGCATGGTTTCCTCTGCCATCGGTGTGTGAATGGGTGAATGTAATGCAAAAATATATGTAAAGCGCGTTGGATACAAGCGCGATATAAATATAATTTACCATTTACATCCAGACTCGACTACTGCAATAGCCTCCTTTGCGGTGCCACGTCCAAAGTTCTCAAAAAACTTCAATGTGTAACTCTGCTAACAATACTGATCACCACCTACAAGGCCCACAATAACCAGGCTCCCTGCTACCTCCTCCAACGCCACGCCCCCTCCCGCTCCCTCAGGTCTGGTGATGTCAACCTCCTGGACTTCCCCCCAAAAAACTAACAAACACACCTGGGGTCACCAGGCTTTTTCAGTTGTAGCCCCCTTCCTTTGGAACCCACTCCCACATCAAAGCCCCCACCCTTGCCGTTCAAAGCCTCCCTCAAAACCCACCTTTTCAGACTTGCTTTCCCCGCCTAACTCAGACCAAATCTCCCTTTCTGCTTTTAGTCTTAGCTTAATGTTTGTAGCCTTTTAACTTTTTCACTCCTAATAAAGTTGTTTATTTTGATTTTTTTTGTAAAGCGACTTTGAGTACTATGAAAAGTGCTGTAGGGCTGATGCATTATTATTATTATAATTATTATTAGCTTTAGTTGGGAAACACTGCCCTAGGATGGTTGAATTAAAACAAATGAATGTGAATACAATTAGATACCTTTACAAACAGATTGGTGAAGAAATGTCTCAGTAAAGATTTTTTATAACTTTGTTTGAAATATCCCCCGACTATAAATGACAATTCTCCAATTTATGACTTTCAAGCACTTTCCTCACAATTTATATCAAATCAGAATATGCCATTGGATTCCCCATAAATCTAAAAGAGGACAATTCAAGTTTCTACCTTGTTTAGTCAAGCAGATGTGTTTTTGATATTCAGCATAGTGGCATGGCTGCCATTTTTGAGCTGGACACACAGCAGATTTGGATTCAGCACTTTAGATAAGCATATTTTATGAAATTCTGCATAGACTATTTCGGTTTCATTCTGGTCGGAGCAGAGTGGTTCAGATGCGGCGAGACACTTTGACGCTTTCTTTTTTTTAAATAAATGGTCTAGGCCTACGCGTGTCATTATTGCTTTCTATGTGTGGTGTGTCGTGCGTGCGCGTTAGTATGTGTGTGAGAGAGATAAAGAGAGAAAGAGTAGTTGTGTGACTTGTGTGACCCTCGACACAGGATTTGAGAATCCCAGGCTCAAAGTATACTAAGAGCAGCATGCATGATGAAAAACAACTTTCATTGGAACAGTGGATACAGCTACAGGGCTATGGGTGTGTGGTAAACAAATTATCAACACATCGTCGTTGATCGAGGTTATCCAATCAGAGGCAAAGTTTGCATAGTGACCGGGTGATTACATTTCCATGGAAAACCTACCATCAAAAGAAAGGTGACAATGCTTGTAAGTGCAGTTCTACAACAAGCAGTACAGAGGAAGGATAAGAGGGAAGGGAATGGTTAGAGGAAGCAAAGTATAGAGAGTACATCATTTGGAGGATTTGCAATCGAGAAGACAGAGACTGTCTGAAGAAGAGACTTCACCAAAACACCCGACTCAGAGATCTGAGACTCTCTGGTGGCATCTAAAACGTGAGATCACTTTAACCTTGTGTTCATTAGAATAGTTATTTTCAGAAGAGTTGTTTAGTTATGTCAATGTTACATTGCACTCAAATCCAATCCAGCCAACGTTTTTTTTTTCCTCTTCTGAACCAGTTGCAGCGCACACGCACAGCCTTACGATGAACGACACACAGGGAAATGGCACCGACTCCTCCTATCTGGCACTGCAAACTGCTGGCAACTCTATCAACATCATCCTGGGTCTCCCCATCAACAGCTATGTTGTCTGGCTGATACTGAGTGGAGCTGGTGGGACGATAGCCTCAGAGTTATTTTATCTCAACCTGACTGTTTCTATGATCATCTCTTCCCTGGCCTCTGTCTTTTACATAGCATGGCTCTTCACGTACAACATTATTTTTGGCTTTATTACAGGCTTTGCTTATATTTGTTTGTTCTGGTTCTCTGGTCCATGTTTCCAGTGCTGTATCTGTGTGGAGCGTTACATAGCGGTGGTTCACCCTGTGGTATTTCTCAGGTACAAAGCTCTTCGGTACAGGGTGGCCTGTTGCTGCGTTGTCTGGCTGATGAGTCTTACATTGAGCTCGATAAAGTTTTGGTCAATTGAAGTGGCCAGTTACATCTCTCTGTGCGTTAGCATTGTGTGCATTTCTGTGGTGTCTTTCTGCTGCTTCTCGGTCCTCAGAGCTCTGAAACAGCCTGGACCAGGAGAAGGGCAGAGGGACAGAGGGGAGGGAAATGACATGAAGAGAAGGGCTTTTAAAATCATTCTGATCAGCTTGATAGTAATGGTAGCGACTATACTGAGCCATATTACTAATGTTGTAAATTATCTGACTAATCCCATCCATGTTGCTAAGTTCATCATAAGTACAATCGTTATGACGTCAGGGTTTGTTCATCCTTTGCTCTACATCTACAAAGCTGGGAAACTGCCATGCTTCAAGGGGTTCTGAGAGCAGGATAGATCTCTTACCAGACCTGTGTGTAATAGTATGTTTTAAATTGAATCTATATCTTCCACTGTGTCAGACGAATGGATTCAAATTATTCAGCCATTTGTTAAGTTGTTGTTTATTTAATTACTCATGGTACAGAAACTTTTAATATGAAAATTACATTATAATTATAACATTATTGTTCATGATACAAAATATGCATCTAGCCTAATCCTATTAATTGTTGTAAAAGTGTAAGCTGAAACTATCACTTCTCAAGTTCACTCTGATAGCAGGTGATTTGACACACTTTTCCTGAAATGATTTGCAGTGAATATTTGTTCTATCATGTCTATTGATCAGAGGTGTGATCAAATGGTTGTAGCTTGCAGGTGGTTAAGTTCAGACATGAGTTTGATGTGGTTTAATTACTTCCCTGGATGTAATGGTTAGTGTAGAGTTTGGTACAGGATCTGAGAAGGGTGTCTAATGTAACCTGCTGATGAACTACTTTTAATTCATTAATTTTTAAATGCATCTACATTATGATTGTGATTGCAAACAAAATAAAAATCTAGTCATTGTGTTGCTGTGTTTTGTCTGCGAGAACCACAAAAAGGACAATATCATTAGATTGTATTATCAACATCAGTGGTGTAAAGTAACTAAGTATATTTACTCAAGTACAGTACTTAAGTACAATTTTTGAGTATTTTTCACTTTAATGGGGTATGTCCAATTTTCAGTACTTTTACTTCTACTCCACTACATCTCAGAGGCAAATATTGTACTTTTATTCCACTAAAATTATTTGAAAATGTTTAGTTACTAGTTACTTTTCAGATATAAATGATTACATTATAAAACATACATTAACCACTTTAGCCCTATTTCATATCTAAGCTATTTGAAAATAGCAGATCTACAAGCTCACAGGCCTAGTCAGTTTGGAGGTATAGAGCACAATTTTAAACATGTTGCACAAAATCATTGCCAACTACCACATATAACGTCATTGTGAAGCAGACTAATGACATTGTGAAAAGAAAGACAAGTTAAAAAAATGTCTGAAAAGAAAGCAGATCTTAACTTTTCGCCAGTAGATCTGTCTTTTTCCGCTATTCATCATACTTATAGGGCTTGAGTGCTTAAAATGTCTCACAAGTGTGTGCGTGCATGCCAGGGATCTCCGGTTTTGTCAGGTGTAAAAAAGTGTGGCTCTAAGGGGAAAATGGCAGGGAACCATGCATTGCTATAAAGTATTAACAACAATCTGTCTGGGGGACGTACCATTGGTGCACAGGCATGACGTAGCACTGTGTGCAAGTGGCTTTCTTAACCACTTAAGCCATATTACATATAAATGATATATTTCACAAATAGAGAAAATGGCCACAAGGCTCACAACGAATCACACCACTTAGATCTGTTATTTGAGCTATTTTCTGAATAGAAAATGCACAAACTTGACAAAATGTGTCCAAACTAGGGACGCCTGGGGGTTAATATACATCTTTAAATGAAGTTAAATTGTGATAATATCAAACTGAAGTATCAAAAGGTTGGTAGTCACCGTCATATACCAATGCCTTATACCTAAAGAATAAGTACAGGGCGAGGCTGGAGCCAAGTGCCTCTATATCTCTATCCACCACTATATAACCAAGAGCAGACAGATGTGTAACTCATTTACATATCACTGAACCTTATGTTGCATTCAATCTAGCCTCGATCTCCAGGCTTTTATCGTTTCGTTCTGCTAAGAAATAAAACCCTGGACCAGCGCGTCGGTGTACCCGATATAGGAAGTGTTTCATTTCCCCAACCAACCAGAGTGCAGTGGGCGTCGCTCGTAATGTTGTGTTGACGGGGCGGGGGTTGACTGACAGATCGGTGAACCAATGGGATCACACGCATTCTCTCGCCGGAGATGTTAAACCCACCCCTCTAGGTACGAAAACAGGAGGGCTAGTGCAGCCTACATTCAATCTAAAGAGAGGACAGAGGTCTCTCTGTGCCCAGTTAAGATCCGGCACATTACCTCTGGCAGTTGAGGTGGGTAGATATACTGGCATGCCTGAGGAGCAGCGATTGTGTGTTCTTTGTGACCTGAGAGTTGTGGAGGATGAGTTTCATTTTGTTTTTCACTGTCCACTTTACAGTGATGTAAGAAATTCTTTATTTGAAAAAAAATGCAGGCTAAGAATCCAGATTTGTTTTGGATGTCTTAATGTTTTATGTTAACTTGGCTGTTCAATAAGGACATATTTGTTTTAGGACAATTCATAGACAAGGCATGGCAGTTGAGTTGGAGGACGATGTACCCGTAACCCACAGCTTGGACAATCAATATGTTCATGCATTCTGTTTGTGGTGTATCTTGGTGTATGTACATTGTGTGAGTGTCTTATAAGCCTGTGCGGGCTGGGCATCTTGTGGTGCAGGACACTATAATACAAATCTATCTATCTACATAATCTTAACCCATCAAACAAAATATTGTAAGTACCAACAATCTAAAGCAGTGGTTCTCAACCTTTTCGGGATCAGGCCCACATGAAAATCTCAAAAGCATTTGCGGCCCACCCATCTGACCACTTAACATTTGGCTGCCGTGTTGGGTGGGCCGTGTGCATTTTCAGAGCATGTTTGTTTTAATGACCAATCGATCAATATGTATTCCGGCTTGGATCAATGGTACTGGTATTGTTTTCTTTAATCTGCATCACAATGAAAACTACATTTTTTGGAGTTTGGCCAGGTATTTGGGGGCCCACTTGCAATATCCTCCTGGCCCACCAGTGGGTCCTGTTCGACAGGTTTGGAATCACTTGGTATATGGCATTTATAAAAATAGCCGTCCTAAAATGTTGATGACCTCACAAGTATAGCAATAAAATATGTGCGCACGTGCGATCCAGTAGTTCAGTGACATGTCCTCACCAGTACAGATTTATGGGCTCACATGATTAAAATGGCCGTCGGGTCAGCTAGGGGGGCGGGGCACCGTCTCCTAAGACAGCCATAAAACGGCGTGAGGGGGTTGATGAATGGAGCGGAGCCTCGCGGTGGGCATGCGGGCCGTCTGCTTCATGGCAGGAGGATAAATCTGTGGAATTGAGTGTGGAACACTCTTAGAACAGAAGGTTCCATGTGGAAAAATTAAGAAGCCACTTCAACCTATAGCGTCACTTTCAACCTGGTATCACTGTTTTTGGCACAAACATTTTTTTTTTCAAACAAATGGCTGATCTACAGTACAAACAGCTCTTTATTATAATTTTTAATACTTTTTTATTTGCACCTGATGAAGATCCTGTGTAGGTCAAAAAGTTGTGCTCTAATCTCTAATAATACAATCACCTTAAAGGGGCGGGTGGAGTTTGGTATATTATCGTTTTATCTGCTATGTTGCAGCTATGTTCTGGCAGAAAGCCTGTCCAACTTCCGCCACATTTGGCCTAAAAATCGATCATACCTGTAGCCTTTGGACTGTGTACTTTTCATTGCTCATTATACATTTCGATGTGTTGTATGGCCCATATTTTGCCTCAGTAGTAGCGCACCACTCTATCCTGTAAAATCCTCAATCATGTGTCCAAGTAAAGTAATAGTATGCGGAAGTGCCTTTTACACCTGTCTAGTAGTGATGCGCGGGTCAGGTTTTCATAACCCGCCCGGGAGCCAAACCCGCCCCAACCCGTCCCGCAAAAATGAATATAAATCAACGACCCGTCCCGCCCCGCAACCCGCCCCGCAACCCGCCCCCAAAAAAGAGAAATCAAGTCCATTCAATTTGCTTTTTTCCATTTCCTTTTTCGGACTCTTGGACACTGCTGGGAAAATAGTGTCGATTTCTGAA
The DNA here is from genome assembly GCF_963454915.1 of Gymnoscopelus microlampas. Classification (NCBI taxonomy): domain Eukaryota; kingdom Metazoa; phylum Chordata; class Actinopteri; order Myctophiformes; family Myctophidae; genus Gymnoscopelus; species Gymnoscopelus microlampas. The sequence goes on along the minus strand of NC_139942.1, from coordinate 12,249,557 downwards.
ATGTTATTTGTTATTATGTTATGTGTCCATTATCCGAAAAAAAAAAAAAAATGAACTGAACTGAGAGAGGGGGACGGAGGGGGAGAGAGAGAGCGCGCAAGAGACGGTGTGTGTTGGTGGGGTTTTTTTTCTTCCGTGGGTTGACCCGCTTCGCCCGCCCCGCGATAATTGCGTCGTAATCTATAACCCGTCCGCCCGCCCCGCTTGTTGAACAGCGGGTCGGCCCACGCATCACTACTATCTAGGCTATAGGTCTGTGGCGGTGATAATTATACAACAGGTAGTTCCGACCAAGCAATCTGATTGGTTGAAATAGCTTTCTAGCCGTGCTTCAAACCATAATCACATTAATAAATCACTCCGCAGTGCAGTCCAGTCCGCACCTGATTAGCACAGCTGTGCCATATGGCACAGCTGTGCTGTGAAGTCACTCTGTCCCACGGTAGGAAAACAAACAGACAGTAGCCTGACCCACCGCCGCCACCGGAGAACAAACAGCTATGCAAAATGGACTATGTTGTTAATTTGGTGGATTTACGGTTGATCAATGGTTAGAAGGTTATAAATATCCTCCTGTGTAAAGTAAAATGACTCCCATTTCGTTAACAGTCCAGTAGGCTATATGCTCCGTCGTACGACCGTGTCACGCGGCCAAAATAGCCGATCTACAAGTTCACAACGCGTCGCCATCGCGACGCGTTGTCAGCTTGTAGATCAGTTATTTTGGCCGCGTGACACGGTCGTACGACGGAGCATATAGCCTACTGGAATTCATTCCACTGCGCAAGCATTGATAGCTCAGCTGTGTTGATGAGACGGTGCCTCAAACTCAAAGCACTGCTACAGGGACTATTTAATGTCTCTCAGTCAAAAACTCTTCTCTTTACAGGGAAACGGACAATAGCGAAACATTTTTATTATTAATTGCCCCACAATATGAATACATTTGGATGTGTTTTGTTGGTAACTGTTGTATAATCGCAATATTACACTCGAGGGTGTGCTTTACCTTACATTATTGGCACTTCAGTGATGCTGGCGGAACTCGGCTTCGCCTCGTTCCTGACCGCATCACTGGCGTGCCAATAATGACGGTAAAGCACACCCTCTCGTGTAATATTGCTTAAGTCACACACACTTCAACTATGGATTTATCAACCCATGTAGCGATCAGCGGTTTCACTGTGTGCTCTTCAATGACATTATGCGTCTACTCTGGGCACATGGCCAGTCCGTCTCTGTCTCCGGCTTCAGACAGCAGCCATAAATTTCACTTTGAAAAGTTAATCTGTGTAACTTAAGTAAATATTGTTTACTCTGTCGCTACCAGTGAATATTTTTTTCTCCAAAGTCAACGCGACAGAATTGCTGGTATTTAACGACGTGGATTGCTTGCCACTGCAGGTTTCAGGGCATATTTTCCTCCCAGACAGCAGAAACACATTCGTTCTGAGTTATATATTACCATTTTGTTTCCTGCCTCGAAGCCAAATGAAGTGTAGCATACCTGTGAGATGTGAGTGGCATTTGACCTTTTTTGTATATCCCTCATCAGAACACAAGTACAATCCTCAGTGTTCATACAGTATATAGGCCATCCATTTTTCACTCAGTGAAAAAGAAACACCCTTCTGCCTATAATCCAAACGTGTAGCCAACATGTGAGGTGTGAACGGCATCGAAATGTTAATCTAAATGTGAGCGTGTGTGCGCGTGTGTAAGCACAAGGACACTTGAGCTTTGGAACACCATATACCACCCACAGTTATGAGAAGGAAAATGACTTCATTTTATCATTGTAATAATAGTATATAGCCTATAAGGTTGGATGACAGACGGATAATGAACGTCTACACTGTCTGTCTGTCCAATAGGAACTGCATGGTGTAAGAGATCCTAGCATCCCATTAACACTGATGTTTACCTGGTATCCTAGTATCCCATTTACACTGATGTTAACCTGCTATCCTAGTATCCCATTTACACTGATGTTAACCTGGTATCCTAGTTCCTTTGAAGCTCTACATAGTTTTTCGTTGCACGCTTACGTGATCATTTACCCTTTTTGTTGACAAGGGTCTGTAGCAATTGATGCGTGTTAATGTATTATGAGTGGTTACATTACTGTAGGTTCATAATGTAACATTACATTTTGCGAAAGGCCGTTATCACGTTATGCACTCATGGTTTTATTACATTATGAGCAGACCATTACATTATGAACCTTTTTAATGAAAATATTACACTATTAAGTGTTATTACGTTATTACATTATGAGTTGCTACGGGGTCAACAACACTCGTAAGCAGTGGTGGAAAAAGTACTCAAATGATTTACTTAAGTAAAAGTACCAATACTGCAAAATAGAAATTATTGACATCAAAATGTACTTACATATTTGAAAATAGCCTAGATATAAAATGGGGCTAAAGTGGTTAATGTATGTTTCATAATATAATCATTTATATCTGCAAAGTAACTAAAGTTTTCAAATAATTGTAGTACATAAAAAGTGCAATATTTGCCTCTGAGATGTAGTGAAGTAGAAGTAAAAGTATTGGACATTGGAAATACTCAAGTAAAGTACAAATACCTCAACATTGTACTTAAGTACAGTACTTAAGTAAATGTACTTAGTTACTTTCCACCACTGCTCGTAAGTCGCTCTGGATAAGAGCATCTTCTAAATCAGTATTTCAGTCGACCTTATAGGTCTACCCTTTTTTTTCCTCAAATAGAAAAAAAACGTACAACCAATAAAGTAAAAATGTAAACTTTTATTATGATATATTTTAGTTAAAGATTATATACTGTATACACTTGACATTTTTAAATAAACAAACTCGTACACATGACAATAGACCCATAGACAATAGTCATCGACGCTGGGTCTCACTCAGTTAACAGACTATATCATGTCAATAAATGCAAGTATAAATGTACAATCTATCACCACTGACTATATGCATCAGGATCAGTGGGGGAGATTAACTACAAGTGAAAGTACTGGAACAATATGCTTTTAAAACACTGAAGTATAAAAGGAAGCAATCCATGCATGTGATCATCCATGTATGTGAACAGAAATGTATAATCCTATCCTGTGCTTCACAATGAAAATATTTGAAGCAGAAAAAAAAAAGAGAAAAAAAAACACTGAAGTATTCAAAAGAGCACATTTCAAAGTATTTGTTTGTGATCAATGCATTGCTGTATTGACATTTAGACATTTTCCAAAAAAGAAATACAGAAAAATAATCAAAAATGTTCAAAAATAGCTAAAATAAACAAAGCGTATAGATAGATTTCTATGAAACAGTGGTTAATTAATGTACTTTTCCCCTTCATAGCCAAAAGTACAATATTTGTCTTGTATGTGTATGTGTGGACTGAAAGTCGGTCATAAAAAATAAAAATAAAATCTCAAGTACAGATTAAGTATTCCAGTAAATGCACATTGTTAAAGTCCAGCGGTGATTAATGTACATGTTAAAAAGGTGTAATACAAATGTAACAACACATCAATCGCAATGTGTATTACTGCACTGTTCAACATCTCATCAAAACACAAAACTTACATTAGAGGTGGAAGAAGTACTCATATTTTTTACTTGACATTAACTCCACAAAAAAAAATCCCAGAAAAAAAAAGTTTTCAATGACGATTTATGTACTGTATGATGTGTTTAATTTATTGTGGAGTTAACCACTTAACGTTGTTTTTAGTGGGCGGGGTTGAAATCATCACTTGACACACACTGGGGTGACACTGTAACTATACTCCAATCATAACTTTAGTGCTGTCATCCAACCATGATTTCAGCTCCACCGCTAATGCTGCGTTCACACTGGCAGCTACAAAAGATACAGTCTATTATTCATTTTCAATTGAAGGCAGCGACATGAAGATATAAAATATACATCCGTTATGTTTGTAGCTGCTATAAAAGCTATAACGGCTACAAAAAAGTTGAGCTGGTTGCAACTTCAGCTACAAAGATGCAAAGCAACAAATATGCTGTGTATCTTTTGTATTCGTCAGTGTGAACACAGCATTATAACGGAGGTGCCATAAATCTGACGGCCCATAGTTCCGAGTGCATTACCATTTGACGGCATGCATTTAAACTGAGCCTAATCCTAACCTCTCAAACAACTATGCCTAAAGGCCAATACATGGTACTTCCGACATCGTAAAAGAAAAACTTCCAGTTCAGACAGGCTTCCCGAGCTAGTTCGGAGAGTATGGACATCTGGGGGCACACGAGACCGCCCATCAGAAGTTCGGAATGACGTCAATGTGTTAGTTATTTGCATTTGTAGATATCACCTCCCTTTACGAAGAAACGTTTGGATGTTGGAAGGAGCATGTATTGTGCTTATGCCCAACTGTAGACTAATTTAGACCCTCCAGAAAAACACGGGCAAAAATCCTTGATTATGCAGGCTAAAATACTAGATTTTGCGATGAAATATGCAGGGTTTTTATGTGATTTTGTGCGAAGAAATATGCGGAAAGTTGCGAAATATGCGGAAAGCTGCGAAATATTCGCCGCATATTATGCGATGTATACGCATCTTATGCGATGTGCCGTTTTTGTAAAACAAAAAGGACCCCCGCATAATTATGCGCCATTTGCCTGATTATGCGGTAAATTATGCGATCGCATAATCGCGTTTTTCTACAAGGGGATACTGGTGGGCTGTAACTAATGGGCAGCCAACTAACGGGCCGCCCCCAAAATGCAAAGGAGGCAAGTTGTATAATGGCAGCCTTCTTTGTTGACATGGTATTGCAATGACAGTGAACTAACTGAGCTTGGTTTTAGCTTGGTTTTACACTAACGTCATTCAACAGTATTACTCTGCAAAGAATAGCTGATCTACAACACACTTTTATGATAGAGCATAACACACAGCACGACCTCACAAAGAGACTTCATGTCAAGGAGAAACAGAGAGGGATCTGAACAAACAGACATTGCAGTCATGCCGTTTTGAAATGGAACAATGATTTTCACATTTGGTGATTTAGGTTCATATATCAACATGAATCACCAAATGTCCACTATGACACAACACTAAACACCCACAGCATAATCCCCTAGCACAGTGGTTCTCACACTTTTTAACTTAAAGGACCCCCATAACTTTGAGTGTGCACAAATGGAACCAAATTGTTCCATTTGTACACTCTGAGATACAGAGCTATAAGGCTCCATTTGGAACCTCCTTCAAGGAACCCAGAGGGTCCATGGACCACACTTTGTGAACCACTGTCCTAACCCATTCCCATATTATTGATATCAACACAATACAAAAACTTGTGTGCCCACGTGCATCTTGGGAAATCAACATAGCAACGAGCACGCGCCCTGTGTGTAGAGCAGAGAGGACAGACTGAATGCTGCTCGTTTTGTTTAGTTTCTTTTTTAAGGCTTTGAAACCTTTTTTTCTTTTCTTTGACAGAGCAACTTTCAGTTTTCACAATATTTGACCAGGAGTAACATATTAACATTCCCCCTCCCGTTCCCTCAGGTCTGTGCGTCTAGCCTTCGCCGAGAGGCGCAGGTAAACACCAACTAAACATGCTCATCTGTGAGCAGTGCTACTGCTACATCTGTGACAAACCAGCTTCACAGGTGGGTGGAAACACTGGAAATCATGTGAGAGAAGGGGTTGGTTCACGGTTGGTCTCGCAGTAGACAGACAATTCACTGCTTAAACCCAGTGGTGTACACTGAACCCCAGTACTCAATCCCATGGTAGTGGAGTCAAAGTACCGATACTCCTGGTCAAATGTTGCTCAACCCTTTTTTACAGTGTTCAACAGTTTGACAGCTCACGCGTTTGATTTGTCTGATGTGAGTTTACTGTTGAAAAGTAAATGAGTGTTAATGTGCACTTTCTTCAACCTGAATAACTTAGTACAATATACAATATGTAATAATAAACAATATGTAATAATAATAATGTGCCCTTCCTAGAAATGTAGTGGAGTCAATAGTTTATGAAATCATCAAAATATTCTTACAGCACCAAAGTCAAAGTACTGAAATTGCAATCCTTGTTGAAAATAGTATATCTACAAGCTGTGAGCTTAAGGTTTGTATTGATATTCTAAATCTGCTAAGCAACTAGTAGCTTAAGCTGTCAAATCAATGTACCGGTGTAAAAAGTTCAATTTGCCTCTTGAGATGATGTAGAAGTGTACAAGTATATAAAAAAACTCAACGTAGTGGTTTACAGTGGTTAGCAGAGATAAGTTTAATATGCTAGTTTACTTTCTACTGATTATTTATTTGGCTTCGGTGTGCTTGTACAGCTTCAAGGTATTTGCAGATGGACCCCCATTATATGCAACAGAAACCAATTTGTGCTCGGATAGCAGGGACCCCCATAAGCTCTGGTCCAGAGCTAGGAACCCCATAACAAAAGTCTAGACCAGCGGGGGACCAAACCCAATGTCTATGTTCTGTGACCCACTGTCTTTGACTGTGTTTATTTAGACACCACAGTATACCGGTTCAATAGTGCTGCGATTTGCCCTACATCCATTCTTTCAGCATTCTAATGCGGGTATTCGAGATAGCCATGAAATTTATTTAAAAAAAAAAAGGACATGGCGGGTCACGTAAACCAACCAGGTCACCAAAACAGCCTTTTTCCATCTCTGCAACATCGTCCCATGCTGCTGCAGACACTAATTCACTGCTTCTCACATCGAGACCAGTCAACTGGAATAGCCTCCTATACGGTGCCATCTCCAAAGTTCTCAAGAGAACTACTCAGTATGTGCAAAACTCTGCTGCCTACTTGCTCACCAGAACCCGATTCAGAGATCACATCACACCAGTCCTCCACGACCTTCACTGGCTCCCAGTGAAACACAAAATAGATTTTAAAAACACTGCTCACCACCTACAAGGCCCTCAATAACCAAGCCCCCCCTCTCTCTGACCTCCTTCACCGCCACACTCCCTCCTAAACGACGAACTTGGGGTGACAGGACTTTTTCCAGTTGCAGTGCTTTTGGAACTCACTCCAAAGTTCAAAGTATGATGCTTTCTATACCTGGAAGCTTTCTCCATTCAACTGAATAGTGCTAATAGTTGCTACTACTACTGTACTTTGATTAGGGAGGTCGTTGGTAGCAGTGCTGGCTTACTTAGACAATAATATAATTGATGTGAAAAGTAAATGATTCATGCTGGGGAATACATGTCTCCATATGTATGTAAAGACTCATATTTTATATAAATCTATACAAAAAGGGGAGACCTGGTTAATCCTACCAGAGCTGGAGAACAGGATGGATCTAAGAACGACGACCCAGGACAACGGAATAACGACGACGACAGTAGTGCAAATGAATGTAGAACCTTTTAAAGCTCGCCTAAAAACTGAGGCTGGAGAGAAAATAAACTCAATCGGTGCTCAATCGGCTACAATGACCAAATACCAGCTAAGCTTTCTCCATTCAACTGAATATTGCTAATAGTTGCTACTACTACTTTGATTACGGATTTTCAGTTTCAATACAAATGCATTCCATGTACAAGACAGTGGCCGCCTCCTCTCCCAAAGTTTAACTAAGCATAATACTGTGTATAACCCAAAGTCTATACTTCGGGTTACTAAATAATTTCATATGGACTATACCAAATAATTACAATTATCTCAAATAATTGTGATTTATGTAATAATAGTGAGAGGTGTGTGTTCCCATTCCATCAAATGGGCCCATTCAGGTACATCAAATGGGCGTGGCAGGTGATCCCACAGGGAGGGAATTAAGGGCAGTAAAGTCAATGAGCAGCTAGAGAGCCGCCAGACAAGTACAGCAACGAACCTGCTACATCTACCTCTGGATTCAACTGGTAAATGACACCTGGATTAAAAGTTCTCAGTTGCCACGACTGAATTATGTCATTTGGAACTTCCATATAAGTCAGCATAAGGGCTGTCACGATTACAATTTTAACTTGACGATTCATTGTCACTCCAATAAATTGCTGACAACCCAGAGAGGTCTATGTGGCACACCAACAGCACATACTGTATTATAATTGTATCAGACTCCATGTTTAATATCAAATCTATGTAGCTATATCTCCATATTTAAAATAATGAATAATGAAGCTTGCACTAAAACAAATTTCACCCACTTGATGCAACAATAAAGTTGATTCTTGAACGGCGTGTCTGTGAGGTCGTTGGTAGCAGATAATGGACGTGAAAAGTAAATGATTCATGCTGGGTAATCCATATGTAAAGTAAAAACATTCATGTACTCCACAATAAACATAAATGCATCTATGCATTACTCCATATTTAATATAAATGTATTTATGCATGACTCGTATTTTATATAAATCTATATACTACAAAGGTGAGACCTGGGGAGGGGAGACCTGGTTAATCCTACCAGAGCTGGAGAGGGGAGGATCTGGCAACCCTGAAGGTCCGAGGCCAGGACCTTCAGAGTCATCTGACAAAACACATGAGGACTCATACAGGCGAATGCAGTGGTGTCCGTTAAGTGGGCCTGGAGCAGAGAGAGGCCAAGATCAAGAGTCGGAGAACCTCAACTCTGCGATGACGGAGAACAACGCATTATCGGACGCTCTCGAAGAGACTGGCATCGCTATGCAGAAGAGCATGTTTCATACGGAGATGGACCGATCTCTCTCTCTCTGGTTAGTTTAAGGGCTTTTGGTTTCGGGCAGGGTTGTGTGTCATGGGTGAAACTACTGTACAGTGAAACATCATGTATCGTGAAGGTAAGAGGTGGACTCAGTCGTCCAATACAGGTTAAACAGAGGATTAAGCAGGGCTGTCCGCTCTCTGGAATGCTATACAGTCTTTCTATAGAACCTTTTTGTGCAGGCTGCGGAGCAGGCTAACTGGGCTTTGTCTTCCAGGTTTACAACACAGCGCTCCAATAACTGTCTGCTTATGCTGATATTAGTTTTTATAAAAACAAATGGGTAGACATTCAGCATATAGTCTCAAGCTTGGAGCTGTATGAGAAGGCTGCCCAGAAAGGCTGAGAATGACAGACCAGATTTCTTTGAAGAGCACACAGAGCTTCCAGGACGACTGCATCAAGGAGCTACTGGGCGCCATCGTCATCACCCGCTACAACAACCGCACCTACCGCATAGACGACATCAAGTGGGACAAGTCGCCCAAAGACACCTTCACCATGGCCGACGGCAGTCAGACCAGCTTTGTGGAGTACTACAGGAGAGGAAACTTCGGCCGGAGGATGAGAGATGAATTCGGAATTTGAGGAGCATCCAGCAATATGCAATGGATGTGAAGAAGAAGATGGAGGATTTTAAGCTGAGGAGGAGCCAGCAATATGCAGTGGATGTGACTCTGGACTCGGTGGGGCAACATACTAGTTAAGACCACCAAGGAGAAGTCGGCCAGCTTCCTCCTCAATGGAATAATAGAAACCAATCTCTGGACACCAGAGGGGCGCTTGTTCGCATCATCGACATCTCACTGTCCAGGCTAGAAATCGATGGTTTGACCGTGGCATGTGACATATCTGAGGACGAGGAGCTGTTCATGGACCAGGGAGACTATCAATTTGATATCCATAGACTGTCCTTGTCACAGCCACCTAGACAGTCCTCATCAGGGGTGAAGCCGGCCTCTCTGGGTTCTATTGTTCTACTGAATTTGAGGCGTTATATTGAAGAATACAGAAGGAAGGTTAATGAAGGAAACCCAAAAAACGTTATTTAAAAAAGAAAGTATATAGAACACAACCACACAGAACACAGCACCCTCACAGATCTAGACACTATTGATCTCTGGTCATTCTTCATCCAGAGAGGAGAACTCCAGAGAGAACAGTAACACGTGGAATTCTCAATGAAGTACAAAAACACCATTCTGTTAGCTGCTGCTCTTAACAGTTATTATTTCCCCCCTTTCTCTTCTGGACGAGTGTACATTTCCCAAGTTGTCATATAACTTTGTTGCATTACTATTACTTAAACTGTCACCTGATTGGGTGATATGATTTCAAATCAATAGCTTAAACTTTTTTTACACTGCCCTCATACTGTATAATATGAGGGCTGTAAATATTACAGGACCACTATTTTTTGTATGACACCACTGTACAATGAGGTTAGTTTACACACACACACACACACACACACACACACACACACACTACAGTTACACGTTCATTTCACCTCATCTCAACACTTTCTTTTTTATACCAATATAGGACCAGTTCATCTCGCTCTCTTTGTGAAGACTCAAAGATTCTTTGCCATGACCATCTCAACATTCCTACGGAGGAGATGGTGTTTGAGCACCGAACTAACTTCACTAAGTTATTGAAGTTTATACTTGACTTCCCTACGCGGCTATATTTGGACTGGCGGGTCGAAGCCAGTGTTATCCGGTCTTACCGTGTCTGAGATGTTATCTCATGAGGTTGAGGATGTGAGGCCTCAAGCTATTAACAGCACGAAGCTGTTAGGCTACTTGCCAGGCTCCTCTGTGGCCGAGTGTCCCGCCTCCATCAAAACGGGATTTTTTCATTCCGAGGAGAAAAAAAAAAGCTCAAAACCTTCAACAATATCTATATATAATAAACCGCTCACAAAATGTAAGGAAACTTGAATTTGGGCCATTATATCTCCCCTTTACTAATACCAATCAGTAAAGTGTTATATATCATTTTTATCGGTGATTAGTCACCTTTACAACGAGGTACAGCTTGTAAGCATCGGGCATTCGTGGAATGAGCAACACAGGCAAACGTGTGGGTAGCGCCGAGCAAAAATGTGCCAAAATGGCCTGTTATACTTTTCTGCCGACATTCAATGTCGTGACATTCATGACATTCAATGGGCTTCAGGTGTGTGCCAGTCACAGGTATGTGACTGCCTCACAGGTGAGTGACTGGCACCTGCACATGGGTTCTGCAACTTTGTTGAGTTTGTGTATGCTCCAAGCAGCAACACTGCCCCCATGGAAAGATGCCACTTTTGTCAGGATAAGGCCCGTGCAACAGGGCAAGTGAAGCTGGTGTTCCGTTATGCAGAGTGACAGCAATATTTGGTGTTAGCCCTGGTACCATTTCCAAACGTAGGACTAAGTTCTGTGAGACTGGTTAAGTCAACAAGGAAGACAACAACCCAGACCCCTTGCTTCACTGAGGAACCATAGATTTACAGGCAAGATATGCACAACGGTACCAAAGACAGATGTCAAAGTTGCAGGGCCCATGCTCAGGTGCCAGTCACACACCTTTGACTGGCACACACCTGCCTGCAAATGGTACCAGGGCTAAGACCAAATAATGCGTAATCTGCGTAACGGAACACCAGCTTCACTTGCCCTATTGCACAGGCCTTATCCTGAAGGGACAAATGTGGCATCTTTCTATGGGGGCAGTGTTGCTGCTTGGAGCATACACAAACTCAACAAAGTTGCAGAACCCATGTTGCAGAACGCAAAGTTGCAGAACCCACCTCTCAGCAGGTGTGCGCTGGCAGGTCGCTCAAAACAAGAGATTACCAGCAAAAGCATATTGGGTGATTCTGGCTCATTTTTGCTCGGTGCTACCCACACGTTTGCCTGTGTTGCTCATTCCATGAATGCCTGATGCTTACAAGCTGTACCTCGTTGTAAAGGTGACTAATCACCGATAAAAATGATATATAACACTTTACTGATTGGTATTAGTAAAGGGGAGATATAATGGCCCAAATTCAAGTTTCCTTACATTTTGTGAGCGGTTTATATCGTTGCTGTCCGGCAGAACCCAGCTAACTCCATTGTTCCACTTTTGCATTTTATTCCATAAATCAGTGCTATTGAACATCCTTTACATCTGTGTGTTGATAAAAAAAAATAAAAAAAATATCTGCAACGAGCACCATATTTATATGTATATAATATATATATTATATATAAAACACATATATATATATATATATATATATATATATACACACACATATATACATATATATATATAATACGCGTTAATGTTTTTTTGTTAGTCAAACCTCGACGTAAAGACGCCCCCCTGGTTAATCCTACAAGAGCTAGATGACTGAAATGATTCCTGCCAGTGCACCCCCAAAGATGGACATCACTCCTTCATTCTCTGCAAAGGCAAAGAAAGCCGCCATGGTTCAGATGGAGGAAATATCGATATGCGTATATTATCGTTAATACCTTATATTAATGTATTTTTGTCAGTCAGACCTCGATTAAAGGTTATTAGTGAATGTAAAGAACCCCCCCCCCCCAGGAAAGGGGAAACCTACATTTCCCAAGTTTGTTGGCGGCTAGCACATCCCGTTTTTTTGGGGGGAATTCGTTTTTTGGAAGGGCTTTTCATGCCTCTTATCTAGAGAGCGACGGGGAAAGCAGGCCGACAGGAAATCGGGAGAGACACGTGGCATTACACGCGTTAGTGTACATCCTGCCGGAAACCTAAAAGAAGAAGAAGAAGGATGAACGGTCGCATGGTTTAAACGGCACCAAACAAACAACTCAGTCAGTAGTCAGATAGATATGTAGCGTGTGTTACACACTAGTTTTGTGCGTTTTTCAGCATTGCTCGTTAAGAAATGGCTCTCGGCTTTTGGTTTCGGGCAGGGTTTTATGTCATGGGTGAAACTACTGTACAGTGAAACATCATGTATCGTGAAGGTAAGAGGTGGACTCAGTCGTCCAATACAGGTTAAACGGGGGATTAAGCAGGGCTGTCCGCTCTCTGGAATGTTATACAGTCTTTCTATAGAACCTTTTTCTGCAGGCTGCGGAGCAGGCTAACTGGGCTTTGTCTTCCAGGTTTACAACACAGCGCTCCAATAACTGTCTGCTTATGCTGATATTAGTTTTTATAAAAACAAATGGGTAGACATTCAGCATTTTTGTATTTTTGTCAGTCAGACCTCGATTAAAGGTTATTATTGAATGTAAAGACGCGCGTGACACGACCGTTTCACCTGCTACAAACCCAGCAAACGCTCCACAGAAACACATCACTGGAACTAGCTGCGGTGAAAACTAAACTCCAACAAGTTCAACAGGAACTACAAACTTCAACAGACTTTGTCAATACAACATTGACATCAGGGTCCAACTGCATCATATTTCCAACAATATGTCAGACAAACAAATACGCATCCATACGATTCTATATTGCCTGGACATGATTTATGAGTTATTAACACTGGTTTAAATGTCAAATGCAGTGTTAGAAGATGACTGGCCTGACACAGGGACATCTACAAACGAAGACTCAGCATCACCAGCAAATGATGCCCATACTGTAATACATACTTGTATCTATGTATGAGACTACAGTGGTCCCCTATTCATTCTGGCGCGATCTTCAAAAGGCTGCCCCCGGAGCGAGGCCTCCGCAGGACAAGATCTCTACTCCGTGTTGAAGATCAACACAGATACAGGACGGCTAAGATGGCTTCCAACTTGTCACTTTCAGTGGAGGAGTCAGTCAAATAGTTCAGCAGCAGCAACAGGGATGAGTTGTACTGTATAAGCTGGGTACATCATGACAAGACTAATAATATATATATATATATATATATATTTATACATGGTCAGCGCAATGGAAGAGTTGCCTGATAAAGCGCTGAGCTTCGTGAGTGGGTGCAGTGCTGATGGTCTTCGGGACTTTAATGCCCAGTTGAACAAGTTGGATCTAAAGGGTCCAACACCCCTGGAGTCCCTGCCCACCTCCCTAAAGGAGCTTTGCAAGCTCATCACATTCGATGTGAACCCCAGCGGAGATGCTGCAGAGAGATAAAGTAATCCTGTGATGTTGCCACTGGTTGTCACAGTGCAAGGCCTGTGTTATTTATTCTGATCGATTGTTGTGGTTATTTGTAGTGCCCATTTGTCAGTTTCTTTTTGGGGGGGGCTTTTCATGCCTTTTAGCTAGAGAGCGACCGGGAAAGCAGTGCGCGCATATGCATATATATACACATACACACATATACATACATATATATATATATATATATATATACACACACACACACACACACACACACACACACACACACACACACACACACACACATATACATATACATATACACAGGGGTGCACATAACTTTTTAGGTCTGGTACGCAGAAGAGCACCTGGACATGTGACTTGGTGCGCATGGCGCCCGTCCCGTTTTGTCAACGGGGGGGGGGGGGGGTGGGGGGGGGGGGGTTCAGCACGGTGCCCACCGGACAGTTGTGTCAACGGGGGGGGGGGGGGGGGGAAGGACGCTCTGCTTCTAAATGCCGCCGATTTTCGCCGTTTTTTTTTCTCACGCTGTTAGATAAAGCCCCCAAGGCTGGTGCCCTGTGCTGCTGCGCTGATTTTATCCGCCAGATTGGGACGTTCACGGCATATTTTGCACCATTACGGTGCGTTCATCATCGGTGACGAGTGCCTCTAACAGCCGCTGCTGGCTGCGTGCACGCAGCGAGGCAATGCGAGGCGATGCGAGTCATATCTCTACCCCTGTGCCTAATGGCTGTACATGGGGCCGACGGGTGCTTTAGAGTGATTGTGTGAGTGTGGCTTCAGGAAGTAAATTCCTAGCCTCGATCTCCAGGCTTTTATTTTTTAGTTTTGCTAAAAAATAAAAGCTTGGAAATTCCTGTCCCAGCTGTTGGTGCGCAAAAGCGCCTCGCGTCGCCTGATGTGGTGCGCATTTTTTATTTTGGGTGCGCACCAGTTATGTGCACCCCTGCATGCATGCATGCATGCATGCATGCATGCATGCATGCATGCATGCATACATACATACATACATACATGCATGCATACATGCATACATACATACATACATATATATAGAGATGACATGACGACAGAAGAACCAGAGGACGACTCAGGCTTTTTTGGCTATGGCGTGTCATAGGTTTTTAAAATCATTTGTCGGTTTTAATATTTGTTTTAGTAATGAATGATTTGTATTAAACTTTTAAAACCATAATGTGTGTTTTTCAGCACTGTAAATTTAAGTGTGTTGATTGTTTTCAAAAACTAACAAATAGTGTCCCATGACTTATCTAAATAGCAATTTACTATTGCCTTAAAAAAGGTCCATAATGTTAACTGCCCACATCATTATAATGTATGTATACTATAAATATTATTTCTCTGTTAAAATAAGTGTTAAATAGCTATATATTGTGATAGTAATCATACAAACAATATTAAGACTGAAAAATTACTTTTTTTAGCTATATAGTGTGATAGTAATCATACACATATTTCATATAAAATCTATGTAGCTATAACTCCATATTTAATATAGATGTATCTGACTCCATATTTAACATAAATCTATCCATGTCTAACTCCATATTTAATATAAAGTGAATGGGGAAAGCTGGTTAATCCTACAAGAGCTGGAGAGCAAGTATGACAGCCATCTGAACTCTTGGACCACTTCCCTCAAAGCTACCCGCAGGTCAGTGCCTAAGGCAGTGTGCATTTCCCAAGTTGTTGGTCTGCTGTAGGCATTTTGTCCTGTAACTTTGTTTTATTACGATTACTTAAACTGTCACATGGCTGGGTGATATGATTTCAAATAAATATCTTGATTATTTAAAACTTTTGCCTCACTTTTTTTTACACTGCCCTCATACTGAATATAGTATGAGGGCTGTAAATATTACAGGACCACTATTTTTGTACGACACCACTGTACAATGATGTATACTAGATTAAGTGATTAAACCTACTAATGTATTAGTTGACAGACACACACTACAGTTCTAAAGTATACAAGTTCATTTCACCTCAACATTTTTTTTAACCAATATACCTGTAGGACCAGTTCAACTCTCTCTCTTTGTAAAGACTCTCAAAGATTCTTTCACATGACCATCACATGACCCTCATTGGAAACAAGTCCGCAAGGACTTTTATGAACGGACCTGTTAGACAAAGTATTTTAAATGTAACTGTGCTGTTTTACATTTTTTTTGCCTAATAAAATATTCAATCAATCAATCAATCAATGTGCCCACGGAGGAGATGGTGTTTGAGGCCGCCAAAGTGTGGTTGAACAACTGTCCTACACGCAGACAGAACTTTGAAAAGGTCAGTCACTTCTTAGTCTCACATTGCAAGACGATGAAAGGTCTTTGCCTCGGCTCCCAAAAAAGTATTCATTCATTCATTCATGTATGACTCAACAATTAACATAGATGCATCTATGCATTACTCCATATTTAATATAAATGTATTTATGTATGACTCTGTATTTTATATAAATCTATATCCTTACAAAGGAAAGTGAAACATACAGCTAGGAAGGTCAAGAAGCGCACCACATATGTAGACACACTGCAGCGCAACAGTGGAGCTAGCAACACTGCAGAGCTCAAGAACCTGATGCTAGATAGGAGGGTGTTGGCTGGAATCCCGTCTAGACGGAACGATATCCGGGCGCTGCAGAAACGTCGAGTTAAACCCTGGTCCACCGAGTGGCCAGGGTTCGGACATCATACTACATCGGCCGATGCTGCCCAGTCAACACTGAATATAAATAGATACATTAACAGCAACAGCGGAAGAAAAACGATCAAATGCATTCATAAGATGCGTTTAATGTTAATAATCCAATCAGTTTAACCTCCCCCAACTTAGTGACATACCATGACCACATCATAGTCCTGCCAGTGCAGAGACCTCTCCAGCCTCATCGCTATATGCATCAAAGAAAGGGCCTTTCTTTGAGGCTACTGCAAATCCATTTCAAAATAAGTGTCAATTTCATGAACAATGCTTTTGTAATACATTAAACTAAGGGTGGACAGCTCTCATAAACGGACAGGAATATCAGTCCAAACTTTCATGCCTTAAGTATTTTACTGTACTAATTATTCTAAAAGATTTGTTTTAATACCCTAAATTGATTTGATCCCACGCTCCCTCACTTCAGCCTCTTAAATTCATTATGCTAATTCCATTCATTTCCAGCTGGAAAGATTTAGCACCCCGCATAGTAATGGTTCATCTCCAGTCAGTCAGCTAATTATTGGGATTTATTGAAAACAACCTCAGTGGTGTGTTGCCTATCTATCTATCTATCTATCTATCTATCTATCTATCTATCTATCTATCCATCTATCTATATTAAAGCATATCAAGGCACACAAAGAAGTTGGAGAGGAGCGGAGAAGGCACAGAGATCGCGAAAAAGATGCTGAACGCCATCTCAAGCGGACACCTTCTTCCCTCAGAGGACGATGAGGGTTCTTCAGAGGAAACTATACCCGTCATTTGAAAGATGAAAATTCCTTAATCCACAAGAAGTAAAAGAGGTAGCGATGGAGTGTTAGGGGCTCCGAAAAAAAGGTCTGCCATGAAGTGTTAGGGGCTCCGAAAAAAGGTCTGCCATGAAAAAACAGAAACCGAACAGAAAAAAAAACAGGTAAAAAAAGGTTCCAAGTTCTTTTACTGGTTTTGTGCAAACCAGTAAACACATGGATTAGAGCAGAAAGCTCATCCGACCTATACGGAGGAATATTTGATGGAGTTGCTGAAAGCAGACTCCAGCTCCAGTAAATGGCTCTGTTCAAGCACATGTCACCATAGCCTAAATTACATAATCAGGCTAAATCTTTACACTCTCTCCCTTTCTTTCCCCGCAACAAAGCAGGTCCCGTGGAGTCATTTTAAAGCATAAAACCTGGGCTTCAGAGTCTGGGACAAGATGAAGAGGGTCTCCTACACTCCTGTGATTCTGGACCCCAACACTGCCCATCGGGTATACATCCCGTCTGATGACCTGACCAGTATGAGCCGAGGAGACAAAACGGCAGCTTCCTGACAACCCAGAGAGGCACACCAGCAGCACATACTGTAATATACTTGTATCCATGTATCAGACTACATATTTAATATCAAACTATGTAGCTATAACTCTATATTTAATATAAATGTATCCATGTATCTGACTCCATATTTAATATAAAGTGCATGGGGAAACCTGGTTAATCCCACCATAGCTGGAGAGCAAGTGTGACAGGTTACCACCAGCTCAACCTACGTATTCTGTCTCAAATGACGTCTCTTTACCGTTTAATTTCTCTTTTTTTCTGAAAACAAAAATAATGAAGCTTGCACTAAAACAAATTTCACCCACTTGATGCAACAATAAAGTTCATTCTTGAACGGCGTTTCTGTGAGGTTGTTGGTAGCAGTGCTGGCTTACTTTGACAAATATATGAATTGATTTGAAGTAGGCTAAATGATTCATACTGGGGAATAAATGTCTCCATATGTAAAATAAAAACATTCATGTATGACTCCACAATTAACATACCGGTAAATGCATCTATGCACGACTCCATATTTAATATACATTTTCACAAAAGGATCTCACAAATGTGAAGGACAACTTGAAGAGCACAACGCAACGAGCACACACACACACACACACACACACACACACACACACACACACACACACACACACACACACACACACACACACACACACACACACACACACACACACACACACACACACACACAAGTTCTAAAGTATACAAGTTCATTTCACCTCAACAATTGTTTTAACCAATATACCTGTAGGACCAGTTCATCTCTCTCTCTTTGTAAAGACTCTCAAAGATTCTTTCACATGACCTTCTCAATGTGCCCATGGAGGAGATGGTGTTTGAGGCCGCCAAAGTGTGGTTGAACAACTGTCCTACACGCAGACAGAACTTTGAAAAGGTCAGTCATTTCTTAGTTTCAGTCAATCATCCAACTCAGTGGCCTTGAGGTTATTGGTTAACATATGGTGGCTGTGAAGCCAGAGTCTTCTTCATGTTGAAGACCACTGCTCTAAAACAGAGTAAGAAAGGTAAAACCACAAAAAAAAAAAAAAGGTACCAATAGGTTTCAATTCTAGCTGCCAAACCAATGGGTCTTAACCGTCTCTTGTATTTGACTTTTGTTCTCACTTGCAACCTTTCCTCTTCCCCTCAAGCAAGGTGCGTAATGGTTCAAATGACTACATGTGTATAAGTGACTTCCTTCTTTTCTTTTAAAACTTTTTACACACTACTGCTATGCACCATATGGCTGTAAAGTCAAACCCTACAGCAATACATTTAAGTGAGTATTTGAATTGGCCAGACCAGCAATTAGAATACAACAGAACTTGAAGCTGCTTGAAGATGCTTCTATAAAATGAAGCAATGGATTGGCACACACATTCAAAGTGAAGGCAGTTGAGAACTTCAAGGAAACAGCATGTTAACAAAAAAGTTGGTTATTTTTTTTCTCTTACACCAACTTCTACCCCCGTCTGGGACCCTAACCCGATGCAAGGTCGGGGGGTTTCCCCTTTCACAACATTTTAACCTCCCCCCACAACATAGTGAGATACCAAGCTGGAAGGATCTGGCAACCCTGACGATGGATTAACTCCCATTGCTGAAGCAAGAGCTGGACAAGGCAGCAGAGAGCTGGCTGACGTCAGTTTCAAGGGTGCAGTATGTTAGTCCGACAGCGCATTCCTCCGACAGCGCAGCGCTCCGACGTTTCCAATACTAAACCCGAACCAAACCCGCACCCTAACCCTAACCGCACGCGGATGCCACATAGTCGGAGAAAAGGTCTGTCGGATTAACGCATGCCTCCCCAGTTTCAAACTGGAACCGACGGAGCAGAAGGTACGCCTGGTTTCAAGGTCCAAGAGAGTCCTTTAATCAGAGGTTAAAGGACCAGGAGGGAGACCACCAGAAGGAGGTGGCCGAGTTGAAGTTTAGAGTGTCCCGCCTCCATCAAACAGGGGTTTTTCCATTTAGAAAAAAAGAAGAAAAAAAGTCAAAACCTTCAACAATATCGATATGTGTATATCATTAGTAATACCTTATATTAATGTATTTTTGTAAGTCAGACCTCCATTAAAAAGGTTAATATTGAATGTAAAGAACCCCCCCCCCCCCCCATGGAAAGGGGAAACCTGGTTAATCCTACAAGAGCTAGATGACTGAAATGATTCCTGCCAGTGCACCCCCAAAGATGGACATCATCATTTTGTAATAACGTGAACATCCTTTTTTTGTTCCATGACAAAAATATGAAGGACAGATAATTATATTGGAAAATATTTTTGGTGCGCGGCCTGTGAAGACAGCAATAATTGTTGCAGTGGCACAGTCTAAGCTGACCTTCATTCAAGAATATGTTCTATGATGAGAGGTGTATTGAGATAATAAAGGAACATCCGCACTCTCTTCAGTTATATTCTTGATTTATTTTTTAGGGTGGACAGCCGCAGCAGACAGTCTATCTGGAGAAACGGACGCGTTTCGGCACGTCGGCCTTCCTCAGCGTTTCAAACTGAGAAGTATTGTATTGAGTGTATTGAGAAGCACTCCTTCATTCTCTGCAAAGGCAAAGAAAGCCGCTATGGTCCAGATGGAGGAAATATAGATATGCGTATATTATTATTAATACCTTATATTAATGTTTTTCAGTCAGTCAGACCTCGATTAAAGGTTATTAATGGATGTAAAGAACCCCCCCCCCCCCCTCCCCCAAGGAAAGGGGAAACCTGGTTAATCCTACAAGAGCTCAGTACCACGGGAAGTAGGGGTGCTGGGGAAGCGGCATTTTCTGGCTACAACTACACTCTGTATTAGTGGGAGTTTAACCTGCACAGTATTAACCACTTCAGCCCTATACCGTGTCTATTTGAAAATAGCTGTTCTACAAGCTCACATTTGAAAAATTATGAAATGGGTTTCTGCATAATGAGCACTTTAACTTTTGGTACTTTTAAGTATATTGATGCCAATACTTTTGTACTTTAACTCTTCATACTTTTAAGTATATTGATGCCAATACTTTTGTACTTTAACTCTTCATACTTTTAAGTATATTGATGCCAATACCTTTGTACTTTAACTCATGGAAAGGACGATCAGGACTTTGTTGCATTCAATCGAGCCTCTCCCCCAGGCTATGCGTAAAGCCCCATTCTAAGCATGGTGGTGGTGGGCTGGCTGTTATTCACAGAGAGCATGCCTGACCCCTTTAATTTGAGTGTGTTGTATAGTCACACTGGCTGGGTCTACCCAGATTGTCCTGATTTACCGTCCACCTAAAGTCTCCAAAGACAATAAGGCCACACGTTGGATTTGGTACGTTCCACTGGCACACATCCTGCCAACCTGGGATAGGCTCTATTCACAGCAGCCATATTATGAAGACATTCACAGGTGTTACCAATGATACTAATGAAGGCTCTGTTCCATTCTGGTCAAACAGAGTCAGGGTGCTGATATTGTGCATGTTGGCTCACTGGAAACCTTCCAAATGGCCCCTTACAGGTGTGTAACTCTGAGAGTGTACAAATGGAACCAAATGGACCCGTAAGGGTCCATTTGGTTCCATTCATTCAGCCTGAATGAATGGTTCAAGCTGAATGAATGGTTCCATTCATTCAGCCTTCATTAGTATCATTGGTAACACCTGTGAAGGAAGTGATAATATGGCTGCTATGAATAGAGCCTATAGACCATATTCACACGGCGGCCATGTTTCTATGAAGTCAATGAAAGTAGCCACTCCGGGTGGCGGCACTTTCAATGTTAAATTCCAATATGGCCGCCGTGTGAATATGGTCTATTGCCTGGAACAAGCCATCTCCTAACCATCATGCCATAGTTTCCTCACTACCCAAGTAACACCCTAAGCGCGCCATCACGTTCAGAAACATCAAGAGTGTGAGTGCACCAGCCCCTATATTGCCCCGATAGCCACTCGCATGGCTCCGGTTCCTCCCAACACCAGTGGTGTCAATTCAGCAAGGGCTAAAAGGTATGACATTGTGTAATTCTGGCCATTAGAACAGACTTGATTATACAGGAAAAAGGTTTTATCTCACCGCACATCTCGTCAGCTGCAGGCAGGTCTATGAGTCATAAAACCATATGTTTTTATAAGGTCAATGGCCTTATTTAAGAACAAAAAAACGTTTAATTAATAATACCAATGGCCTGTGTTATATTGTTGCTTTTCTGTATCCTTATAAGGTGGAGACTGGTGTGAATGCTGTGTGACTGGGTGTGGCGCTGGTGTGAAGTGGCTGATTACATTCAGGTTGTCCAGATTGACAGGTCCAGCCTCTGGCCCTGTTCCCCTGCTCTTATTCGTCGCCCCTGTTGTCTCCGCCCTAGCCAGGGTTGGCTGTTCTCTGGAGCTCACCTACAAAAGGTCATTCTGTCCTGACAGTCATGGGGGACTGGTCGCTCTCATTTGAAAGAGCAAGCAGAGATTCAATCCCTCTGTCTCCCCGAACCAATGTAGTCTGTTTGTTTGTTCATTTGTCCTTCAGTTACTTCGTTTGTCCTTCAGTTACCTTTGACTCATTTAGTTATTTTGTTTGCCCTTCAGTTACCTTATAGTTAAACCTGTTGTTTTTTTACCTGTATTTTGAGTTAAGAGTTATTCTTTGTATTTGCCTATTTCATTAATTCTTGTATTTATCTGTTCACTCGCCTTGTAGGGGTGTTTGGTCCTTTTATTTGGTTTAACCACTTCGTTATTTGTTTCTGTTTATTCATTAGTTAGGTAAGAAAGTTTAGCAATTGTATATTTTTCTTTGGTTAGGTTTAGGTTAGGGGGTAATTTTCTTTATCAGTTAGCCTTTTTACAAATGTAAACCGGCACCCTGAAGTTCTTTGGCACTGGTGAAAAAAAGGACAAAAAGAGTTTGAAATCTCTGCATAAAAAAAGGAAAATAAAATCAATTCATTTTTGAAAGCGACTTGGTCCTCCATTATTATGTCACCTCCCCTACCCTAGACAGGGGGTCGTAACACCATTGCATAATGTTATCTGCCCACATCATTCTAATATGTATACTATAAGTATTATTTCTAAGTGTTAAATAGCTAAATATTGTGATAGTAATCATACAAAAATATTAGACTGAAATTTTATTTTTCTTGCTATATATTCTGATAGTAATCATACATATAATATACAATCTATGTAGCTAATGCTCCATGTTAAATATAGATGTAACTGACTGATGTAGTTGATTTAATAAATCTATTCATGTATAACTCCATATTTAATATAAATCTATCCATGTATAACTCCATATTTAATATAAATCTATCCATGTATAACTCCATATTTAATATAAATCTATCCATGTATAACTCCATTAATACAAAGGGAATGGGGAAACCTGGTTAATCCTACAAGAGCTGCCCTAATACTGCATATAGTATGAGGGCTGTAAATATTACAGGACCACTATTTTTGTACGACACCACTGTACAATGATGTATACTAGATTAAGTGGTTAATCCGAATGTATTTGGTTCACACACACACACGCGCTACTGTTACAAGTTCATTTCACCTCATCTCAACACTTTGTTTTACCAATATAGGACCAGTTCATCTCTCTGTCTCTGTGTAAAGACTCAAAGATTCTTTCCCTTGACTATCTCAATGTGCCCGCGGAGGAGATGGTGTTTGAGGCCGCCAAAGTGTGGTTGAACAACTGTCCTACACGCAGACAGAACTTTGAAAAGGTCAGTCAGTTCTTAGTTTCAGTCAATCATCCAACTCAGTGGCCTTGAGGTTAACATATGGTGGCTTTGAAGCCAGTCTTCATCATGTTGAAGACTACTGCTCTAAAACAGAGTAAGAAAGGTAAAACCACAAAAAAAAGAAAAAGGTACCATTTGGACTTTTGTTCTCACTTGCAACCTTTCCTCTTCCCTCAAGCAAGGTGCGGAATGGTTCAAATGACTACATGTGTAAAAGTGTCTTCCGTCTTTTCTATTTGAACTTTTACACACTGCTGCTATGCACCATATGGCTGTAAAGTCAAACCCTACCGCAATACATTTAAGATGTGAGTATTTGAATTGGCCAGACTAGCGATAAAATACAACAGAACTTGAAGCTGCTTGAAGCTGCTTCTATAAAATGAAGCATGGATCGGCACACACATTCCAAGTGAAGGCAGTTGAGAACTTCAAGGAAACAGCATGTTAACACCCCAAAAATCGGTTATAATTTTTTTTCTCTTACACCAATCCCCGACTGGGACCCTAACCTTTAATCCCTGCGTATCTATAAACCTGTCCAGTCAACACTGAATATAAACAGATAAATTAACAGCAACAGCGGAAGAAACAACACGATCAAATGCATTCATAAGATGCGATTAATGTTAGTAATCCAATCAGTTTAACCTCCCCCCACAACATAGTGAGATACCAAGCTGGAAGGATCTGGCAACCCTGACGATGGATTAACTCCCATTGCTGAAGCAAGTAATGTATTTGTCAGTCACACCTCCATTAAAAAGGTTAATATTGAATGTAAAGAACCCCCCCCCCCCCCCCCCATGGAAAGGGGAAACATGGTTAATCCTACAAGAGCTAGATGACTGAAATGATTCCTGCCAGTGCACCCCCAAAGATGGACATCATCATTTTGTAATAACGTGAACATCCTTTTTTTGTTCCATGACAAAAATATGAAGGACAGATAATTATATTGGAAAATATTTTTGGTGCGCGGCCTGTGAAAGTGTGAAGACAGCAATAATTGTTGCAGTGGCACAGTCTAAGCTGACCTTCATTTAAGAATTATGTTCTTTGATGAGAGGTGTATTGAGAAGCACTCCTTCATTCTCTGCAAAGGCAAAGAAAGCCGCTATGGTCCAGATGGAGGAAATATAGATATGCGTATATTATTATTAATACCTTATATTAATGTTTTTCAGTCAGTCAGACCTCGATTAAAGGTTATTAATGGATGTAAAGAACCCCCCCCCCTCCCCCAAGGAAAGGGGAAACCTGGTTAATCCTACAAGAGCTCAGTACCGCGGGAAGTAGGGGTGCTGGGGATGCTGCCCCTGACTGCACTATATGTTATATCTTTCAAGCCGGAACGCCTGTGTAATTTTAATGTTTTTTTTCCTAATAAAGATTTGTTGTTTAAAAAAAAAAAGAAAAGTACAGCTAGGAAGGGAAAGAAGCGCACCACATATGTAGACACACTGCAGCGCAACAGTGGAGCTAGCAACACTGCAGAGCTCAAGAACCTGATGCTAGACAGGAGGGTGTTGGCTGGAATCCCGTCTAAACGGAACGATATCCGGGCGCTGCAGAAACGTTGAGTTAAACCCTGGTCCACCGAGTGGCCAGAGTTTGGACATCATACTACATCGGTCGATGTTGTTCATTGGATAGATATATATGTATATATTTATATATATTTATATATCTCTATATCTCTATATCATTATGAGGAGCCTTTGATCGACTTCCATGAGTGGAACCAGTACAGTTGGACCAGTACCCACTGCATAATGTAGCTATTACTCCATATTTAATATAGATGTATCTGACTCCATATTTAATATAAATCTATTCATGTATAACTCCATATTCAATATAAATATATCCATGTATAACTCTATATTAATATAAATCTGTCCGTGAATAACTCTATATTTAATATACATCTATCCATGTATAACTCCATTAATATAAAGTGAATGGGGAAAACTGGTTAATCCTACAAGAGCTGCCCTTATACTGTATATAGTATGAGGGCCGATCGTGTGACAACATCGATGTGTGGATGGAGGAGATGGAAGAATGTTAACTGAAACCAACATTGCCGTCGGAACAGAGCTTGGATGACTTGTTTGAATTCATCGCAACACCAGTAAAGGCCCGTGAGCAAGAAGTCCCAGACATAAGTCAGTGTAAACTCAGCCTCATCGTTAATTGCATCAGAGAAAGGCATAATCTGAGCTCACGTTTCTTTGAGTATCATTACAAAACAAAGACATCAGTGAAGAGCTTCTGACAGCAGGACATGTTTTTCTTGGCTTTATCAAAATTGGCCGATACATCCTGTCCTACACCAAAGAAGTTGTGCAGGTACAATCAGAATCAGGTTCTGAATCAAGAAGCGGCATTGTCTGGCTACAACTACACTCTGTATTAGTGGGAGTTTAACCTGCACAGTATTAACCACTTCAGCCCTATACCGTGTCTATTTGAAAATAGCTGTTCTACAAGCTCACATTTGAAAAATTATGAAATGGGTTTCTGCATAATGAGTACTTTAACTTTTCGTACTTTTAAGTATATTGATGCCAATACTTTTGTACTTTAACTCTTCATACTTTTAAGTATATTGATGCCAATACCTTTGTACTTTAACTCATGGAAAGGACGATCAGGACTTTGTTGCATTCAATCGAGCCTCTCCCCCAGGCTATGCGTAAAGCCCCATTCTAAGCATGGTGGTGGTGGGCTGGCTGTTATTCACAGAGAGCATGCCTGACCCCTTTAATTTGAGTGTGTTGTATAGTCACACTGGCTGGGTCTACCCAGATTGTCCTGATTTACCGTCCACCTAAAGTCTCCAAAGACAATAAGGCCACACGTTGGATTTGGTACGTTCCACTGGCACACATCCCGCCAACCTGGGATAGGCTCTATTCATAGCAGCCATATTATTAAGACATTCACAGGTGTTACCAATGATACTAATGAAGGCTCTGTTCCATTCTGGTCAAACAGAGTCAGGGTGCTGATATTGTGCATGTTGGCTCACTGGAAACCTTCCAAATGGCCCCTTACAGGTGTGTAACTCTGAGAGTGTACAAATGGAACCAAATGGACCCGTAAGGCTCCATTTGTGTTCAGGCTGAATGAATGGTTCCATTCATTCAGCCTTCATTAGTATCATTGGTAACACCTGTGAAGGAAGTGATAATATGGCTGCTATGAATAGAGCCTATAGACCATATTCACACGGCGGCCATGTTTCTATGAAGTCAATGAAAGTAGCCACTCCGGGTGGCGGCACTTTCAATGTTAAATTCCAATATGGCCGCCGTGTGAATATGGTCTATTGCCTGGAACAAGCCATCTCCTAACCATCATGCCATAGTTTCCTCACTACCCAAGTAACACCCTAAGCGCGCCATCACGTTCAGAAACATCAAGAGTGTGAGTGCACCAGCCCCTATATTGCCCCGATAGCCACTCGCATGGCTCCGGTTCCTCCCAACACCAGTGGTGTCAATTCAGCAAGGGCTAAAAGGTATGGCATTGTGTAATAATTCTGGCCATTAGAACAGACTTGATTATACAGGAAAAAGGTTTTATCTCACCGCACATCTCGTCAGCTGCAGGCAGGTCTATGAGTCATAAAACCATATGTTTTTATAACGTCAATGGCCTTATTTAAGAACAAAAAAACGTTTAATTAATAATAAGGGTCAAGTTTAATTCCATGCAAGTTGCAACGTTGATAATGTGTTGATTAAATAACGTTTAGTAACAAAACAGATCGGCCGTTGTCAATTATTGTAGCAACTAAGTGCAGAACCCCTGGATCGAACCCACGACGACCCTCTGTCTACCAACCCAGCACGCAACGGGCCATGCTACAAGTTTTTTTTACAGCCAGCTATGAGAAGAAGTCCAAATTGGAGTTTAGCATCTACCCGGTAGAGGTTAAAGCCTCAACCTGTGATTTCTTCAACCTGCAACATAATGATAATACAATACACTTTCAGTAACACAAAGACCCCCCCCCCCCCATGGAAAGGGGAAACCTGGTTAATCCTACAAGAACTAGAAATAACGGCAAATTTTCGCGCATAAGTGGGGCGGGGGCGAGTAGAACTAGCCCCCGCCAGGCAATTTAGGCAATTTAGAGTTGAATGGTAGTACTTTGTAGTGACTTTTTTTTTCGTCCCTAACATTCATCGAGCTCTGGACTTAGTACATTTTCTCAGGCAGTGACTCGGACAGCTCCTTTGACTCCAGGCAGATGGGCCAAGATGGTCCAGAATATTCCTCTTAGAGTACAAAGAGCTCCTGGAGAATGAGAAATACTGTACAACTACAGATTGATAAATTATCCCGTCTAAACGGAACGATATCCGGGCGCTGCAGAAAACGTTGAGTTAAACCCTGGTCCACCGAGTGGCCAGGGTTTGGACATCAAACTACATCGGTCGATGTTGTTAATTGGATAGATATCTAGAGATAGATATATAACATTATGAGGAGCCTTTGATCGACTTCCATGAGTTGAACCAGTACAGTTGGACCAGTACCCATTGCATAATGTTATCTGCCCACATCATTCTAATATGTATACTATAAGTATTATTTCTAAGTGTTAAATAGT
Source organism: Gymnoscopelus microlampas (assembly GCF_963454915.1). Lineage (NCBI taxonomy): Eukaryota > Metazoa > Chordata > Actinopteri > Myctophiformes > Myctophidae > Gymnoscopelus > Gymnoscopelus microlampas. The sequence continues at coordinate 12,221,311 of NC_139942.1, read as the reverse complement.
TAAATATTGTGATAGTAATCATACAAAAATATTAGACTGAAATTGTATTTTTCTTGCTATATATTCTGATAGTAATCATACATATAATATACAATCTATGTAGCTAATGCTCCATATTAAATATAGATGTATCTGACTGATGTAGTTGATTTAATAAATCTATTCATGTATAACTCCATATTTAATATAAATCTATTCATGTATGACTCCATATTTAATATAAATCTATCCATGTATAACTCCATATTTAATATAAATCTATGCATGTATAACTCCATATTTAATATAAATCTATCCATGTATAACTCCATATTTAATATAAATCTATCCATGTATAACTCCATTAATACAAAGGGAATGGGGAAACCTGGTTAATCCTACAAGAGCTGCCCTAATACTGCATATAGTATGAGGGCTGTAAATATTACAGGACCACTATTTTTGTACGACACCACTGTACAATGATGTATACTAGATTAAGTGGTTAATCCGAATGTATTTGGTTCACACACACGCGCTACTGTTACAAGTTCATTTCACCTCATCTCAACACTTTGTTTTACCAATATAGGACCAGTTCATCTCTCTGTCTCTGTGTAAAGACTCAAAGATTCTTTCCCTTGACTATCTCAATGTGCCCGCGGAGGAGATGGTGTTTGAGGCCGCCAAAGTGTGGTTGAACAACTGTCCTACACGCAGACAGAACTTTGAAAAGGTCAGTCAGTTCTTAGTTTCAGTCAATCATCCAACTCAGTGGCCTTGAGGTTAACATATGGTGGCTGTGAAGCCAGTCTTCATCATGTTGAAGACTACTGCTCTAAAACAGAGTAAGAAAGGTAAAACCACAAAAAAAAGAAAAAGGTACCATTTGGACTTTTGTTCTCACTTGCAACCTTTCCTCTTCCCTCAAGCAAGGTGCGGAATGGTTCAAATGACTACATGTGTAAAAGTGTCTTCCTTCTTTTCTATTTGAACTTTTACACACTGCTGCTATGCACCATATGGCTGTAAAGTCAGACCCTACAGTAATACATTTAAGATGTGAGTATTTGAATTGGCCAGACTAGCGATAAAATACAACAGAACTTGAAGCTGCTTGAAGCTGCTTCTATAAAATGAAGCATGGATCGGCACACACATTCAAAGTGAAGGCAGTTGAGAACTTCAAGGAAACAGCATGTTAACACCCCAAAAATCGGTTATCATTTTTTTTCTCTTACATCAATCCCCGACGGGGACCCTAACCTTTAATCCCTGCGTATCTATAAACCTGTCCAGTCAACACTGAATATAAACAGATAAATTAACAGCAACAGCGGAAGAAACAACACGATCAAATGCATTCATAAGATGCGATTAATGTTAGTAATCCAATCAGTTTAACCTCCCCCCACAACATAGTGAGATACCAAGCTGGAAGGATCTGGCAACCCTGACGATGGATTAACTCCCATTGCTGAAGCAAGAGCTGGACAAGACCCGTAGAGAGCTGGCCGACGTCAGTTCCATACTGGAACCGACGAGCAGAAGGTACGCCTGGTTTCAAGGTCCAAGAGAGTCCTGGATCAGAGGTTAAAGGACCAGGAGGGAGACCACCAGAAGGAGGTGGCCGAGCTGAAGTTTAGAGTGTCCCGCCTCCATCAAACATGTAAACAGGGTTTTTTTCCATTTGGAAAAAAAAAAGTCAAAACCTTCAACAATATCGATATGCGTATATCATTAATACCTTATATTATAGAATACAACAGAACTTGAAGCTGCTTGAAGATGCTTCTCTAAAATGAAGCATGGATTGGCACACACATTCAACGTGAAGGCAGTTGAGAACTTCAAGGAAACAGCATGTTAACACCCCAAAAATTGGTTATCATTTGTTTCCTCTTACACCAATCCCCGACTGGGACCCTAACCTTTAATCCCTGCGTATCTATAAAACTGTCCAGTCAACACTGAATATAAACAGATACATTAACAGCAACAGCGGAAGAAACAACACGATCAAATGCATTCATAAGATGCGATTAATGTTAGTAATCCAATCAGTTTAACCTCCCCCCACAACATAGTGAGATGCGAAGCTGGAAGGATCTGGTAACCCTGACGATGGATTAACTCCCATTGCTGAAGCAAGAGCTGGACAAGACCCGTAGAGAGCTGGCCGACGTCAGTTCCATACTGGAACCGACGGAGCAGAAGGTACGCCTGGTTTCAAGGTCCAAGAGAGTCCTGGATCAGAGGTTAAAGGACCAGGAGGGAGACCACCAGAAGGAGGTGGCCGAGCTGAAGTTTAGTGTCCCGCCTCCATCAAACATGTAAACAGGTTTTTTTTCCATTTGGAAAAAAAAAAGTCAAAACCTTCAACAATATCGATATGCGTATATCATTAATACCTTATATTAATGTACCTCCATTAAAAAGGTTAATATTGATTGTAAAGAACCCCCCCCCCCCCCCATGGAAAGGGGAAACCTGGTTAATCCTACAAGAGCTGGGCACACTGGTAGCAAAGAGAATTAGAGAAGAAGAATGCTTGGGAGGTCATGTGAAGGTCAAAATGAGAATTAGAGAAGAAGAATGCTTGGGAGGTCATGTGAAGGTCAAAATGTGAGTACACTCAAAGATAGTCACCATCAAAAGCAGTAGTTCACCCACAACATTACTTATCTTCTATCAATTACACACCCCATTGAAGCCTTGATTATTATTATTTTTTGAGTCCCCGCCGGTCATCAAATTATTGGCTTAAGAATGCGACATAAAGATGTCCACGAATTCAAGGCTTCATGGGGTGTGTAATTGATAGAAACTAAAGACATTTTTTGAGTGAACTACTCCTTTAAAACAGTGGTTCTCAACCAATACTCATATTTGAACTGGGGACCCCCCCCCATTATGTCAAATTTTGTAGATAAGGGCTAAAACATCTTGTCTTTCTTTTCCTTCACGATCCACCAGGATCATGTTTGTGAATGTCTCCCCGGAGTGTGGGAACTTTGAGGAGACATTAAGCTCGCTGAGGCTAGCCAGCAAGGTGAGTGACAATAACTGGTGCCCTTGATTCCTGATTTATTAGGTTTTTCCTCAACAGCTGATGAGGTTGAACCGTTGAAATGCTTTCCCGGCATTCACACTACATACATTTTGTTTTATATAAGTTTGTTGGTTGATCGTCTTTAACATTTCACATTTCTTTCTTCCAGATGGACTGACATAATTCTTCTTGCCATGTTTTTGTATGTTTAGATTTTAAAGTTGTCCCAGGTTTTGAAATAAAGGACTTTTAATTTAATCACGAGTGTCTCGGATGTATTTTTCTTTTTTGAGTGCAACACGACTAAGACGTTTTTTTTGTCCACTTCCATACAGCATACTTTGCTAAACAAATAGCAAAAAGTAGGTGTTCTACAAGCTCATAGCACCGCATTGTGAGCTTGTAGATCAGCAATTTTTGCTCTTGAAAATTGTGCATTTCATTAACAAAAAAAAACTAAAAAATATGTTTTTGCCTATAATGACATGCCCAGAATGTGTACGCCAGGGATAATGTGTTGAAGTGAGCTGGACAGTCACTGTTACTTTATTATATTCATTTATTTTATCTCTTCACATTATGAGGAGCCTTTGATCGACTTTCCATGAGTTCAACCAGTACAGTTGGACCTGTACCCATTGCATAATGTTATCTGCCCATATCATTGTAATATGTATGTATACTATAAGTATTATTTCTAAGTGTTAAATAGCTAAATATTGTGATAGTAATCATACATATAATATAAAATGTATGTAGCTAATACTCCATATTTAATATAGCTGTATCTGATTGATGTATTTGATTTAATATAAATCTATTCATTTATAACTCCATATTTAATATAAATCTATCCATGTATAACTCCATATTTAATATAAATCTATCCATGTATAACTCCATATTTAATATAAATCTATCCATGTATAACTCCATATTAATATAAAGGGAATGGGGAAACCTGGTTAATCCTACAAGAGCTGCCCTCATACTGTATATAGTATGAGGGCTGTAAATATTACAGCACCACTATTTTTGTACAACAACACTGTACAATGATGTATACTAGATTAAGTGGTTAATCCGACTAATGTATTTAGTTCACACATACGCGCTACAATTACAAGTTAATTTCACCTCATCTCAACACTTACTTTGTTTTTACCAATATAGGACCAGTTCATCTCTCTCTGTGTAAAGACTCAAAGATTCTTTCCCTTGACTATCTCAATGTGCCCACGGAGGAGATGGTGTTTGAGGCCACCAAAGTGTGGTTGAACAACTGTCCTACACGCAGACGGAACTTTGAAAAGGTCAGTCATTTCTTAGTTTCAGTCAATCATCCAACTCAGTGGCCTTGAGGTTAACATATGGTGGCTGTGAAGCCAGAGTCTTCATCATGTTGAAGACTACTGCTCTAAAACAGAGTAAGAAAGGTAAAACCACAACAAAAAAAAAGGTACCAATAGGTTTCAATTTTAGCTGCCAAACCAATGGGTCTTAACAGTCTCTTGTATTTCTTTTGTTTGTGAGACTTTTGTTCACACTTGCAACCTTTCCTCTTCCCTCAAGCAAGGTGCGGAATGGTTCAAACGACTACATGTGTATAAGTGTCTTCCTTCTTTTCTTACGTTTACACACTGCTGCTATGCACCATATGCAGGGGTGCACATAACTGGTGCGCAGGTGCGCATGCGCACCCAAAATAAAAAATGCGCACCACATCAGGCGACGCGAGGCGCTTTTGCGCACCAACAGCTGGGACAGGAATTTCCAAGCTTTTATTTTTTAGCAAAACTAAAAAATAAAAGCCTGGAGATCGAGGCTAGGAATTTACTTCCTGAAGCCACACTCACTCTAAAGCAAAAAAGCGAAAGCGAAAAAAAAGTCGGCGAAAATCGGCGGAATTTAGAAGCAGAGCGTCCTTTTTTTCTCGCACCCCCCCGTTGACGAAACTGTCCGTGCTGACCCCCCCCCCCCCCCCCCTCCGTTGACAAAACTGTCCGGGCTGAACACCCACCCGCCCCCCCCCCCCGTTGACAAAACGGGACGGGCGCCATGCGCACCAAGTCACATGTCCAGGTGCTCTTCTGCGTACCAGACCTAAAAAGTTATGTGCACCCCTGACCATATGGCTGTAAAGTCAAACACTACAGCAATACATTTAAGATGTGAGTATTTGAATTGGCCAGACCAGAAATAGAATACAACAGAACTTGAAGCTGCTTGAAGCTGCTTCTATAAAATGAAGCATGGATTGGCACACACATTCAAAGTGAAGGCAGTTGAGAACTTCAAGGAAACAGCAGGTTAACACCCCAAAAATTGGTTATCATTTTTTTCTCTTGTTTGTTTTTATCCCTGAGTATCTATAAACCTGTCCAGTCAACACTGAATATAAATAGATACATTAACAGCAACAGCGGAAGAAACAACACGATCAAATGCATTCATAAGATGCGATTAATGTTAATAATCCAATCAGTTTAACCTCCCCCCACAACATAGTGAGATACCAAGCTGGAAGGATCTGGCAACCCTGACGATGGATTAACTCCCATTGCTGAAGGCAGTTCCAAACTGGAACCGACGGAGCAGAAGGTACGCCTGGTTTCAAGGACTTTAACTCTTCATACTTTTAAGTATATTGATGCCAATACTTTTGTACTTTAACTCTTCATAGTTTTAAAGGCATTGTAGGGAACATTAAGCCTAAATTTAAAAAATATTTATATATATTTTTTTTTGCATTTTTTCCCCTCTATCAGCCACTATATAATGATGCTGGGGGGTTTTCCTGCAGTGAAACACAGTACTCTTTCTGAAAAACCTATTTTCCCTATTGTTGTTGTTGTTATATTTGTCCGGTACGTAAGGAAGTCTATGGAAGTCTATGGAGGCATCACCCCCTGGTGGCCGGGAAACGAACTGCACAAACAATAACAATGCAGGGAAAATAGGGTTTTCAGAACCTTCAACAATATCGATATGCGTATATCATTAATACCTTATATTATAGAATACAACAGAACTTGAAGCTGCTTGAAGATGCTTCTCTAAAATGAAGCATGGATTGGCACACACATTCAACGTGAAGGCAGTTGAGAACTTCAAGGAAACAGCATGTTAACACCCCAAAAATTGGTTATCATTTGTTTCCTCTTACACCAATCCCCGACTGGGACCCTAACCTTTAATCCCTGCGTATCTATAAAACTGTCCAGTCAACACTGAATATAAACAGATACATTAACAGCAACAGCGGAAGAAACAACACGATCAAATGCATTCATAAGATGCGATTAATGTTAGTAATCCAATCAGTTTAACCTCCCCCCACAACATAGTGAGATGCGAAGCTGGAAGGATCTGGTAACCCTGACGATGGATTAACTCCCATTGCTGAAGCAAGAGCTGGACAAGACCCGTAGAGAGCTGGCCGACGTCAGTTCCATACTGGAACCGACGGAGCAGAAGGTACGCCTGGTTTCAAGGTCCAAGAGAGTCCTGGATCAGAGGTTAAAGGACCAGGAGGGAGACCACCAGAAGGAGGTGGCCGAGCTGAAGTTTAGTGTCCCGCCTCCATCAAACATGTAAACAGGTTTTTTTTCCATTTGGAAAAAAAAAAGTCAAAACCTTCAACAATATCGATATGCGTATATCATTAATACCTTATATTAATGTACCTCCATTAAAAAGGTTAATATTGATTGTAAAGAACCCCCCCCCCCCCCCCCATGGAAAGGGGAAACCTGGTTAATCCTACAAGAGCTGGGCACACTGGTAGCAAAGAGAATTAGAGAAGAAGAATGCTTGGGAGGTCATGTGAAGGTCAAAATGAGAATTAGAGAAGAAGAATGCTTGGGAGGTCATGTGAAGGTCAAAATGTGAGTACACTCAAAGATAGTCACCATCAAAAGCAGTAGTTCACCCACAACATTACTTATCTTCTATCAATTACACACCCCATTGAAGCCTTGATTATTATTATTTTTTGAGTCCCCGCCGGTCATCAAATTATTGGCTTAGGAATGCGACATAAAGATGTCCACGAATTCAAGGCTTCATGGGGTGTGTAATTGATAGAAACTAAAGACATTTTTTGAGTGAACTACTCCTTTAAAACAGTGGTTCTCAACCAATACTCATATTTGAACTGGGGACCCCCCCCCCCATTATGTCAAATTTTGTAGATAAGGGCTAAAACATCTTGTCTTTCTTTTCCTTCACGATCCACCAGGATCATGTTTGTGAATGTCTCCCCGGAGTGTGGGAACTTTGAGGAGACATTAAGCTCGCTGAGGCTAGCCAGCAAGGTGAGTGACAATAACTGGTGCCCTTGATTCCTGATTTATTAGGTTTTTCCTCAACAGCTGATGAGGTTGAACCGTTGAAATGCTTTCCCGGCATTCACACTACATACATTTTGTTTTATATAAGTTTGTTGGTTGATCGTCTTTAACATTTCACATTTCTTTCTTCCAGATGGACTGACATAATTCTTCTTGCCATGTTTTTGTATGTTTAGATTTTAAAGTTGTCCCAGGTTTTGAAATAAAGGACTTTTAATTTAATCAGGAGTGTCTCGGATGTATTTTTCTTTTTTGAGTGCAACACGACTAAGACGTTTTTTTTGTCCACTTCCATACAGCATACTTTGCTAAACAAATAGCAAAAAGTAGGTGTTCTACAAGCTCATAGCACCGCATTGTGAGCTTGTAGATCAGCAATTTTTGCTCTTGAAAATTGTGCATTTCATTAACAAAAAAAAACTAAAAAATATGTTTTTGCCTATAATGACATGCCCAGAATGTGTACGCCAGGGATAATGTGTTGAAGTGAGCTGGACAGTCACTGTTACTTTATTATATTCATTTATTTTATCTCTTCACATTATGAGGAGCCTTTGATCGACTTTCCATGAGTTCAACCAGTACAGTTGGACCTGTACCCATTGCATAATGTTATCTGCCCATATCATTGTAATATGTATGTATACTATAAGTATTATTTCTAAGTGTTAAATAGCTAAATATTGTGATAGTAATCATACATATAATATAAAATGTATGTAGCTAATACTCCATATTTAATATAGCTGTATCTGATTGATGTATTTGATTTAATATAAATCTATTCATTTATAACTCCATATTTAATATAAATCTATCCATGTATAACTCCATATTTAATATAAATCTATCCATGTATAACTCCATATTAATATAAAGGGAATGGGGAAACCTGGTTAATCCTACAAGAGCTGCCCTCATACTGTATATAGTATGAGGGCTGTAAATATTACAGCACCACTATTTTTGTACAACAACACTGTACAATGATGTATACTAGATTAAGTGGTTAATCCGACTAATGTATTTAGTTCACACATACGCGCTACAATTACAAGTTAATTTCACCTCATCTCAACACTTACTTTGTTTTTACCAATATAGGACCAGTTCATCTCTCTCTGTGTAAAGACTCAAAGATTCTTTCCCTTGACTATCTCAATGTGCCCACGGAGGAGATGGTGTTTGAGGCCACCAAAGTGTGGTTGAACAACTGTCCTACACGCAGACGGAACTTTGAAAAGGTCAGTCATTTCTTAGTTTCAGTCAATCATCCAACTCAGTGGCCTTGAGGTTAACATATGGTGGCTGTGAAGCCAGAGTCTTCATCATGTTGAAGACTACTGCTCTAAAACAGAGTAAGAAAGGTAAAACCACAACAAAAAAAAAGGTACCAATAGGTTTCAATTTTAGCTGCCAAACCAATGGGTCTTAACAGTCTCTTGTATTTCTTTTGTTTGTGAGACTTTTGTTCACACTTGCAACCTTTCCTCTTCCCTCAAGCAAGGTGCGGAATGGTTCAAACGACTACATGTGTATAAGTGTCTTCCTTCTTTTCTTACGTTTACACACTGCTGCTATGCACCATATGCAGGGGTGCACATAACTGGTGCGCACCATTAAGCTCGCTGAGGCTAGCCAGCAAGGTGAGTGACAATAACTGGTGCCCTTGATTCCTGATTTATTAGGTTTTTCCTCAACAGCTGATGAGGTTGAACCGTTGAAATGCTTTCCCGGCATTCACACTACATACATTTTGTTTTATATAAGTTTGTTGGTTGATCGTCTTTAACATTTCACATTTCTTTCTTCCAGATGGACTGACAGGACTGGTGTTATGTGGTTCTATTATTAACGTGTATGTTTAGTCCCAGGTTTGTAATAAAGGACTTTTAATTTAATCAGGAGTGTCTCGGATGTATTTTTCTTTTTTGAGTGCAACACGACTAAGACGTTTTTTTTGTCCACTTCCATACAGCATACTTTGCTAAACAAATAGCAAAAAGTAGGTGTTCTACAAGCTCATAGCACCGCATTGTGAGCTTGTAGATCAGCAATTTTTGCTCTTGAAAATTGTGCATTTCATTAACAAAAAAAAACTAAAAAATATGTTTTTGCCTATAATGACATGCCCAGAATGTGTACGCCAGGGATAATGTGTTGAAGTGAGCTGGACAGTCACTGTTACTTTATTATATTCATTTATTTTATCTCTTCACATTATGAGGAGCCTTTGATCGACTTTCCATGAGTTCAACCAGTACAGTTGGACCTGTACCCATTGCATAATGTTATCTGCCCATATCATTGTAATATGTATGTATACTATAAGTATTATTTCTAAGTGTTGAATAGCTAAATATTGTGATAGTAATCATACATATAATATAAAATGTATGTAGCTAATACTCCATATTTAATATAGCTGTATCTGATTGATGTATTTGATTTAATATAAATCTATTCATTTATAACTCCATATTTAATATAAATCTATCCATGTATAACTCCATATTTAATATAAATCTATCCATGTATAACTCCATATTAATATAAAGGGAATGGGGAAACCTGGTTAATCCTACAAGAGCTGCCCTCATACTGTATATAGTATGAGGGCTGTAAATATTACAGCACCACTATTTTTGTACAACAACACTGTACAATGATGTATACTAGATTAAGTGGTTAATCCGACTAATGTATTTAGTTCACACATACGCGCTACAATTACAAGTTAATTTCACCTCATCTCAACACTTACTTTGTTTTTACCAATATAGGACCAGTTCATCTCTCTCTGTGTAAAGACTCAAAGATTCTTTCCCTTGACTATCTCAATGTGCCCACGGAGGAGATGGTGTTTGAGGCCACCAAAGTGTGGTTGAACAACTGTCCTACACGCAGACGGAACTTTGAAAAGGTCAGTCATTTCTTAGTTTCAGTCAATCATCCAACTCAGTGGCCTTGAGGTTAACATATGGTGGCTGTGAAGCCAGAGTCTTCATCATGTTGAAGACTACTGCTCTAAAACAGAGTAAGAAAGGTAAAACCACAACAAAAAAAAGGTACCAATAGGTTTCAATTTTAGCTGCCAAACCAATGGGTCTTAACAGTCTCTTGTATTTCTTTTGTTTGTGAGACTTTTGTTCACACTTGCAACCTTTCCTCTTCCCTCAAGCAAGGTGCGGAATGGTTCAAACGACTACATGTGTATAAGTGTCTTCCTTCTTTTCTTACGTTTACACACTGCTGCTATGCACCATATGGCTGTAAAGTCAAACACTACAGCAATACATTTAAGACGTGAGTATTTGAATTGGCCAGACCAGAAATAGAATACAACAGAACTTGAAGCTGCTTGAAGCTGCTTCTATAAAATGAAGCATGGATTGGCACACACATTCAAAGTGAAGGCAGTTGAGAACTTCAAGGAAACAGCAGGTTAACACCCCAAAAATTGGTTATCATTTTTTTCTCTTGTTTGTTTTTGTTTTAATCCCTGAGTATCTATAAACCTGTCCAGTCAACACTGAATATAAATAGATACATTAACAGCAACAGCGGAAGAAACAACACGATCAAATGCATTCATAAGATGCGATTAATGTTAATAATCCAATCAGTTTAACCTCCCCCCACAACATAGTGAGATACCAAGCTGGAAGGATCTGGCAACCCTGACGATGGATTAACTCCCATTGCTGAAGCAAGAGCTGGACAAGACCCGCAGAGAGCTGGCCGACGGCAGTTCCAAACTGGAACCGACGGAGCAGAAGGTACGCCTGGTTTCAAGGACTTTAACTCTTCATACTTTTAAGTATATTGATGCCAATACTTTTGTACTTTAACTCTTCATAGTTTTAAAGGCATTGTAGGGAACATTAAGCCTACATTTAAAAAATATTTATATATATTTTTTTATGCATTTTTTCCCCTCTATCAGCCACTATATAATGATGCTGGGGGGTTTTCCTGCAGTGAAACACAGTACTCTTTCTGAAAACCCTATTTTCCCTATTGTTGTTGTTGTTATATTTGTCCGGTACGTAAGGAAGTCTATGGAAGTCTATGGAGGCATCACCCCCTGGTGGCCGGGAAACGAACTGCACAAACAATAACAATGCAGGGAAAATAGGGTTTTCAGAAAGAGTACTGTGTTTCACTGCAGGAAAACACCCCAGCATCATTATATAGTGGCTGATAGAGGGGAAAAAATGCAAAATATATATATATAAATATTTTTTAAATTTAGGCTTAATGTTCCCTACAATGCCTTTAAGTATATTGATGCCAATACTTTTGTACTTTAACTCATGGAAAGGACGATCAGGACTTTGTTGCATTCAATCGAGCCTCTCCCCCAGGCTATGCGTAAAGCCCCATTCTAAGCATGGTGGTGGTGGGCTGGCTGTTATTCACAGAGAGCATGCCTGACCCCTTTAATTTGAGTGTGTTGTATAGTCACACTGGCTGGGTCTACCCAGATTGTCCTGATTGAACGTCCACCTAAAGTCTCCAAAGACAAAAAGGCCACACGTTGGATTTGGTACGTTCCACTGGCACACATCCCTCCAACCTGGGATAGGCTCTATTCACAGCAGCCATATTATGAAGACATTCACAGGTGTTACCAATGATACAAATGAAGGCTCTGTTGCATTCTGGTCAAACAGAGTCAGGGTGCTGATATTGTGCATGTTGGCTCACTGGAAACCTTCCAAATGGCCCCTTACAGGTGTGTAACTCTGAGAGTGTACAAATGGAACCAAATGGACCCTTACGGGTCCATTTGGTTCCATTTGTACACTCTCAGAGTTATGGGGGTCGTGGAACCCACTGTGCTACACTAAATGGAACAGCGCCTTCATTAGTATCATTGGTAACACATGTGAAGGAAGTGATAATATGGCTGCTGTGAATAGAGCCTATTGCCTGGAACAAGCCATCTCCTAACCATCATGCCATAGTTTCCTCACTACCCAAGTAACACCCTAAGCACGCCATCACGTTCAGAAACATCAAGAGTGAGTGCACCAGCCCCTATAAGTCACTCGCATGGCTCCGGTTCCTCCCAACACCAGTGGTGTCAATTCAGCAAGGGCTAAAAGGTATGGCATTGTGTAATAATTCTGGCCATTAGAACAGACTTGATTATACAGGGAAAAGGTTTTATCTCACCGCACATCTCGTCAGCTGCAGGCAGGTCTATGAGTCATAAAACCATATGTTTTTGTAACGTCAATGGCCTTATTTAAGAACAAAAAAACGTTTAATTAATAATAAGGGTCTAGTTTAATTCCGTGCAAGTTGCAACGTTGATAATGTGTTGATTAAATAACGTTTAGTGACAAAACAGATCGGCCGTTGTCAATTATTGTAGCAACTAAGTGCAGCACCCCTGGATCGAACCCACGCCGACCCTCTGTCTACCAACCCAGCACGCAACGGGCCATGCCACAAGTTTTTGGGGCGGTGTAGCCGCCCCCTATAAGTGAGTTTTCGACACCGATCAAAAGATTTGTATACCCCCTAACCCTTCCATTGTTAATGCAAATCGATACTTTTGCAAAGTCAGCCAATCACATTACAGTTAGTGTCATCACCACTAACTGTAATGTGATTGGCTGACTGACAATGTGCAGCCCTATGAATAGCAGTATGGACTTTAAAAAAAGTCATTTATCCTTTTTTTAAAGTGAGTCATGTTGTGATGACCACACACCGCCCACTTCACACTGGGTGTGATTTTTTTTTTACAGTCAGCTATGAGAAGAAGTCCAAACTGGAGTTTACCATCTACCCGGTAGAGGTTAAAGCCTCAACATAATGATAATACATTACACTTTCAGTCACACGTACGTGTACATGCGTGTGTGTGTCACTAGTCTTCTAGCCTACTAGAACATATCAGATAGGCCTAGGCCCTATAGGAATATAGTGATTATAAAGCTTAAAAAAAAAAAAGGCAAAAAAAACATCATACGATACATTTATCATACCATGACAAATGCCCCCAGCCCATCTAAACTACCTCCATACAGGATAGGTTGGAGCTTGTATAACAAAATTAAAAAAACAATGGAATTGTTTATATTGTATAGCGAAAAGAGACGATCTGTAATCTCTCAATGCTGCAGATTGCTATAAAACCCTAATTGTCTAGGATATGTCATAAAGGCAAAGGTTAAAGCCTCAATATGTGATTTGTTCACCTGGCAGTATGTAGAGCAGCAAAACATCATTTTACATATTGTGTTCATTGTTTAGGAAACAGCGCTATTTTGGGAGGGGGGGCTCCTTTCATACCGTTTCACCAATCACACATTAGGACTCGTAAGATTTGGTTTTAATCCGTCACATTTATAATAAAAAAAAAGGTGCTGTATAAATGTAACGTCTATTTTTAGAAAGAATTCCATGAAAAGAAAAAAAAAATCCATTAATTAGAGGGGGCCAAAATACTTTTAAAAAGTACTGAAAATAGCAGATCTACAACCTCACACGTGACGTGTTGTTAGCATGTACTGTATATCGGGGAATTTTCACTAGTGTATGTCCGGGGGAGACGTCACAGGTCCCTTTTGGGTCTCGAGCCAAAAAGGTTTGGGAACCACTGGGTTAAATTGCTCTCATTCGTGTACATGCACAACTCCTTGCACATTCGACTGTGATATTGCTTCTATTGATTAGTTGTGTCCTTTAGGTCAGTGGTTCTCAAACTTTTTCATGTCAAGGACTACTATTCAGAATTATATAGATCAGACTCATCAAATAATGAGGCGGACATGTCAAATTTCTTTAACGGACTTAATGCTCCTAGATTAACCCCAGAACATCACAACACATTAGAGACACCACTGCAACTTGGTGAGATAACCAACTCTATTAATTCAATGCAAAGTGGAAAATCGCCAGGAATAGATGGCTACCCTGCTGAGTTCTATAAGAAGTTTTTTAACCAATTGGCACCTTTACTTTTAGAAATGTTTGAAGACTCCTTTCAGCAAGGTAGATTACCACCAACATTTACTCAAGCCTCTATATCACTTATCCTTAAGAAGGACAAAGATCCAAATCTATGTAGTTCTTATCGCCCCATTTCCCTTCTTAATGTGGATGAAAAGATACTTGCAAAAGCCTTGGCTAGTAGACTTGAGACCATAGTACCATCCATAATCTCTGATGACCAAACAGGATTTATAAAAAACCGACACTCATTTACAAACATACGAAGGGTTCTTAATATTATTCACTCCTCGACTTCGCTGTCTAGTCCTGAGGTAGTTATCGCACTCGACGCTGAGAAAGCTTTCGACCGAGTTGAATGGGGTCACTTATTTTTCACTTTAAAAAAGTTTGGATTTGGCGAGAGATTTATTTCCTGGATACGGTTAATTTATACTTTTCCGCAGGCACGAGTGTCCACCAATAACCAACAATCTGACTTTTTTCCACTATCACGTGGCACAAGACAAGGATGTCCGATCTCTCCCCTCCTCTTCGCAATAGTTATTGAACCTCTAGCACTTGCTCTTAAGGCTAACAAGCTGTTTACAGGTATTAAAAGAGACGGAATTGAACACAAAGTATCCCTGTACGCAGATGATCTGCTCCTTTTTGTTTCGGACCCAATAAGATGCATTCCACAGATCTTAAGTATTCTCCAACTATTTGGCACTTTCTCCGGGTACAAGTTGAACGTACAGAAAAGGGAATGCTTTCCTGTTAACCAACCGGCCAAAATGATACCCCAATCCATAATCCCTTTTAATTTATCTAGCAAGTTCAAATACTTAGGAATTATTATTACCAACTCTATCCCCTCTCTCTGTGAGGAAAACTTTACGGTTCTAACAACAAAAGTAAAAACTGATTTACACCGATGGAACACCTTACCTCTTTCCCTTGCAAGCCGAGTGCAATCGATTAAGATGAATATACTCCCCAGATACCTGTACTTGTTTCAGTGTTTACCCATTTTTTTTACCCAAACAGTTCTTTCGCCAATTGGACTCATTAATTATGAACTTTATATGGAGCGGGAAACTCCAAGAATATGTAAACCTCTACTTCAGAGGGAGAGATCAAAGGGGGGACTCGGTTTACCAAATTTTCAGTCTTACTATTGGGCAGCAAACATGTACAAGATCGTACTTTGGATCTCAAATACAGAGGATAGTTGGCTCCAACTCGAATCTAACTCCTGTCATTCCTCGTCCTTAAAAGCTTTAGTATGCAGTAAACTTCCACTCAAACCTAGACAGCACTCTTCTAACCCCTTTGTTATTTCAACTTTAAAAATTTGGCAACAAATTAGACAACACTTTGGCTGGACATCTCTATCCCTAGCCACACCGCTATGCAACAACCAACAATTTCAACCCGGAAAAACCGATGGAAGATTCTCCAGCTGGGCTTTACAAGGGCTGTCTTGCCTAGGAGACTTCTATATGGACGAGACATTTGCCAGTTTCACACAGCTACGCTCCACATTCAACCTTCAACACTCTGATCTATTCAGATATTTTCAATTTCGTAACTTTGCTAGACACAATACTTTATCATTTCCACAGATTCCGCCGGCTTCTGGCACTGACCATATTCTACCAGTTATCCAATTGTCAAAAGGCCACATCTCTTTTCTATACGATCTTTTATCGGCACCGACCCCTCCCGCTTTGACTAAGATCAAAGCGGGGTGGGAATCCGAACTGGGCATCACTCTGTCAGATACATTTTGGGACACCGCGTTAAAAACTATTAACTCAGCCTCCTCTTGTGCGAGACTATGTCTCATCCAATTCAAGGTACTTCACAGGATACACTATAGCAAAGCTAGATTATCCAGAATATACCCAGATCTCTCTGATGCATGTGACAGATGTTCTCAGGCACCAGCCGATCTGACTCACATGTTTTGGTCATGCCAAGGCTGACGGAATACTGGAGATCTTTCTTTGATACTATTTCCGAAATGTTAGCACTGAATGTGGATCCATCACCTTACATTTCTATTTTTGGCGTCCCAGAAGAGGGGACCCGAATGAACACCAGACAAAAGAATATAGTTTAATTTGCTTCTTTAATTGCTCGTCGTCGAATCCTCCTCCTATGGAAAAACCAGTTACCCCCTTCAAACGCATCCTGGCTGCGGGATTTAATGTCTTTTCTGAAACTTGAAAAAATTAAATTTGCTGTTCGCGGCTCGGTTGAAAACTTTTACAAACACTGGCAGCCCCTCATCTCTCACTTTGATGCATTACAGAACATTCCACTTGATTAGATGGACCATCTGAAATCTGGGGGTGTGTACTGTGAGGTACCTGCAACACATGAGGCGCACGCAACATTTGAGGATGAGTCAATATGCTGTTTTCACTCTTTTCTGTTATCTCTCTTCTTTCTTTCTCTTTTCTTTATTTTTCTTTCTTTCCCTTTTCTGTTCTCAATGCTTTTTGTTCTAGTTTTCCCTTCCCTCCTCTTTTAATTTTAAGGGGTGGACAGGTGGGTGGGGAGGTAGGGAGGGGGTACTAGGAGGTAGGAGGATAGCTGAAGGGTACGCTTTTAAAAAAATAGAAAAACCACAGGAAAGCACTAACCTTCAAACCACTGGTAAACCTACCGGTAATTGTTACTATGCAAAGTCACGTAATCACATATATAATGAACTATGTATTATATCATATATCATGAACTATGTATTCACATATATAATCAAGTGATATATAATCAAGTGATGTATCTTTGCAAACTGTGGAATAAAACTTAAATATAAAAAAAAAATCAACATTAGAATGCGACATTCTGATCTATGACCTCATCAAAATGTCCACATTGTGAATTTGTGATGATGTCATGTTATTATGGATATCATCTATTGTTTTTGGTCAATAATTAATCCTTAGAATGAGGCTGGTAACAATAATGTTCTTTTCATTTGATCTATTATACAAGTTTAAAAAAAATGTGTTTAAAAACTTCAACTTGACCTTCTGATCAAAAGGACTGATTTACAGCCGGATTTACTGTCCTTTGATAGCAAAAATGTGAGATCAAATAAAAGGAGTGAAAAGGATGAATACAGTCAAAGGGGTAGATAAGGAGAACGATGGAAATGAAGACTAAAGTGTAAATACAATGTCAAAACAACAGTTGAGTCAATCTGGTAGAGTTGTTTTTAACTGTACTGTGTTCTTCATGTTCTCTCAACTGTCCTTCTGTTCACTGTTTATTGTATTGTCTCTCAATGACATGGGAGACATAGTGTTTCTGATGTTTAATGAGACTGCATTCCACATTAAAGTCTGATTATAAACATGATCTGAAGTCATGGTTGTTTTTATAGTGAGAGGTAGCGGATTCATACAGTAAATTCATGTGTGATTCTAGTCTAGTCTTACTGCAGGGTGTGAAAAAAGAAAGAAAAAAAAAAAGAAAAAAAAAAAGAACCAGGTATCACAGTTAAAGTAGACTTCAGTGAACATTCTACTAGATTAGGAGTGTTCTCAGAGCTTCATTCAGAGACTAAATGGCTTCCACGTCGTCTCTTTCAGAAGAGGATTTCTCCTGCTCTGTGTGTGGTGACATCTTTAAAGATCATGTAGCCACAGCTTCTGCAAAGCCTGTCTGCAGGAATGGTGGACATAAAACCCTACTCATTTTCAAAACTGCCCTAAAGATACACCTTCAGGAGGCTGCAATTCGAAAATGGCCCCTGTCTAAGTCTTAACCTACCCCCCCCCCCATTTATTTTTTCTCTTGTACATTTCTTTTCACTCTTCATACCAGTAACCTGTAAGCTGATTGTATGACATTCTGTATAGTAGTTGTGTATATCTGTGTCTCTTATATGTCATCATGATTTGTGTGCATGGGGATCTCATCTTAAACAAGCTTAGTGCTTAATGAGCCTCCCAGTTTAGTAGACCTTGTATTGTGATTTTTTTGTACTTCCATGTACTGATGTTCTCATGTCTTACTAAATAAAGTACATCAATCAATCAATCTGGGAGTACAGATGGAAGGGTAGATGAAAGCCTTCCCGGACATGGAGCTCCATGCCATCATGGCTGACACACTGCACCACATTTACTCAAGTACTGTGCTTAAGTACAATTTTGAGGTACTTCTACTTTACTAAAGTATTTCCAAATGTCAATACTTTTACTTCTACTCCACTACATCTCAGAGGCAATTATTGTACCGTTACTCCACTACAATTATTTGAAAGCTTTAGTTACTTTGCAGATATACATTATTATATTATAAAACATACATTAACCTATATGGGTAGCTCTATTTTATACATAGGCTGTTTCAAAATGGCGGCAAACGATGGACCATTGACGCTTACTTCGCTGAGGAAGGCGGAGGGAGCGGCTAACATGGCGGTGCAGCAGCCGCAGACGGGCACCGAGGAGTACGAAAAGTACCAGGAAGAAGTGGCACGTGAACTCAGGGTTAACAAGGTGTGGGCGGAAACGCATGGCGGCAACCAATGGACCATTGACGCCGAGGAAGGCGGCGGAGGGAGACGCTGGGCCAAACGGTCCGGAAGAGTCCGATGGCGACCAACCTGAGCAGGCATAAAATGTCAACCCGAGCACGTGGAGTGACCAGACCACTGTATCTCCTCAAGAAATGCTCCTCAAGCTCACCACACGTTGCATCGCGACGTGCCATTTTCAAACAGTTAGTACTTTACCTTTGGTACTTTAAGTATATTTTGATGCCAATACTTTTACTTAAGTAACGTTTTGAACACAGGCCTTTTACTTGTAACAGTATTTTTTACATTGCACTACATTGATACTTTCACTGAAGCTAAAACATGCAAGTACTTTTTCCACCACTGTCACTGAGTAAGAACATTATCATACTGACACTGTAAGAACACCATCACGCTCTTCTTTACCTGTTAGATGCGTAAATAGTATATATCACCTGCACACTTCTGGCTACATATTGCTAAGCTAATGTACCGGTCTAAGACACATTTGTTTCTCCCTCTTTATTTGTAATCATATTATTTTAAGTATATTATTATTTCTTCTCTAGGTCTAGGATTTAATGGTCCCAATCAACATTTCGCTGCTTGTACTTGTATAAGTCAGTGACAAATGCAACTTTCTTGATTCTTCTTATACAAATACATTTTTGGATACTTTCACTCCACTACATTTCAAAGACAAATGCACTGTTGACTCCACTAGAAAAGGTGCACACGCATGCACACTTTATATGGAGTTTTGAACAAAAACTACAGATTTCACACATATTTCACCTCAAGCATATTAACAGCTGCAACCACATCATAAACACAACCTCATGAGCTGTCTGGCTGTCTAAATCTCGCAAACAGCTGGAACGATCAGCACCAGATTTCTTGTGCACATGCCAGTAGGCCATCTCTTTTCACAGATGCTTTATACGGAAGTCTATGAGAATGATTTGCACTGTTGACAGATTTTGCAAGAGAAATAATGCATCCGGATCTACAAAGAACAAGCCCAAAGGAAGAATGACTAATGGGCCACATGATCGCACACACAGGGGGTCCCCAGCTAAATGAGTTCATATTGCTTCAGATTCAGTTAATAGCCAACATTTGACACACATCTTGTATGGGGTCCCCTGGCACAACACATTTTCAGACAGAAGTGCACGACCGAATACATAATGTTGGCCCAAATAAGCAACTACAGTTTCGAAACTAGCCCCCCCCCCAAAAAAAAAAAACACAACCGCCAATATTTGCAAGTAACTTTACAGGGGGAAAAAACAGCTTCTAATAAGCAGACCTCGCAATACTGACATAGCTTCAAAGGGAGGGGGGGGGGGGGGGGGGGCAGTAGGCCTGTCGTCGATTGGACATTCGGCGGTGGGACTGTCTTAAACAAACACAGCCTTGCGTGCAACACTCTAGAATAAGTCAGCCACAGTGTTTGTGTAACACTGGTAGAATCTTGTGATAGAAAATGTCTTCCCCTTTTCCCCTGATGGGGTGTCGCCCCATCGGACAAACCACCACTGTGGTTTTGGGGAGGGGGGGGGGTTTGTATACCTCGCACTTGTGTCAGAGGCAAATATTATACTTTTTACTCCACTGCAATTTGAACATTTTAGTTACAAGTTACTTTATAGATTTAGATTACAAAGCATACATCAAATTAAGCCCCGTCCTTTTTCTATTTGTAAATAATCTACAAGCTCACAGCATGTTATTTTTTAGAAACATTGAGGTTGTTTTTGTGTGCTAAACGGTCCATTTATAATGAACACTTTTACTTTACTACTGTGAGAATATCTTGATGCCAATACTGTTGTACTTTTACTTAAGTCACATCTTTTGTACTTTCACTAAAGTCACATTTTGAATACAGGGTTTTTGCTTGTAGCAGAATGTTTCAACATTATGGTATTGCTACTTTTGCTCAAGTGCCATTAACGTGTTTCACGTGTTTTACCGCTATGGCGCAACGTGCCACTGACGTGTCGAAAAAATAGTTTAAAAAATAATAATAATTCTGGCACTCGTGAGTTAAGAAATAAAAAATAATAAAACCTTCAGCAACACCAACAAAATGGAGTACTTCTTCCACTAGTCTCACATAGTCAGACAATTGGATATCTCTGCTTATACTAATCGCCTGGATACATTTAAATTCAGCTTGGATGGCCGGCGAAGGCAGGGCCGGCCGGACTACCACCTCTAGCCCACACAGAATTAGGTCACACTTATGAGTGTCAGTAGGCAGAGATCTGTGAAAGTCTGACTACATGAGACTATTTCATTGCCGTCGGGCAGAAACCTCTCATCTCCATATTCTAACTTTGTGTTTTTTTTTGTAAATTAACCCTTTAAGACCCCCAGAAAAGCAAAGATTTTAGTTACATTTTCGCTTTAAAAATGTATTCAAAGACTTCCACAAAAAACAGCAGATCTACAAGCTCATAGCGCGGCACCGAGTGCCGCACTGTGAGCTTGTATATCTGCTATTTTTGAATAGCCAAAGGAATCTAAAATGACACAGATGTGGTCCCGGTCTTGAAAGGTTAAATTCCCTACTTGATCATACTACAGTGTTACACAAAAACATCTAAAGTAGGAGATCTGCAAGCTCCAAAACGCGGCATGTTTTGAGCTTGTAGATCCGATACTTTTGCCATTTTTTAATTTGAATCCTGAAAAGTAACAGTTCTGGACATATGAGGTTTCCACCCGACAGACTATTATTTTGTTCACAGAGAAGAGAAGCTCTCGGTTCACACACCGAGAGCTTCTGGAACCTTCACACTAGGATTTCCTAGTAGTTTTTTTAAGGTCTCAAAGGTCGATTTAAGCTCTTCTGAAGAGCTCGACTTTTCAGGGCATAAAGGAGGCCAAAGGTGCCGGTACTCGCACGTGCCGACAAGACACTCTGTACCTTCCACACGATGACACTCGAGGACAATGACAGTGTCCACCACCCAGTACCTCCACAGTGTCAGTGACAGCATCCACCAGCGGGGCAGAGAACACCTTCATCTTCACGAGGACAACGGTCGCCATGGCGTTGTGATGAAGTTCCATTTCCACTTCATCCTCTTGTACAGTACAACCTGGGGGGGGGGGGCAGAGACATGAGCATGTGATGGAAGAAGTAGGCCCTACACAAATTTTTATTTTTTGGTCAAACTTTTTGTAACAGCTCTCAACGCGTCACGGTAGCAGATCTACAAGCTCATGACGCGCCGCAAAAGCGGATCTACAAGCTCACAATGTCCGTTTGTGTGCTGTAAGTGTGACGTTGAGTTCTGGTTAAAAAAAAAGGAGAATATTTTGGACTATGAATTGTTAATCTGCAGAGCAAGAAATTGAAGATACATCACAAATGTTTGGAGTTATGTGAAGGCAAGGTAACTACATAATAAGGCATTCTAGTCCACTGTTGTCCAAACCTTTATGGCTTCAGTGCCCCTTTCCCTGATTTCTGAATCCAAGTTCCCCCTTTACCCAACTACACCATTTTGCTTACATAACTGCCAGCTGAAACCATAGCTAGCATTTGCTCCGAGTGAGTGATAACCCACCTTTTGATGTGAGGGTCCAGATTAGCCAACGGGAATCCTGGATCCCTGCCCTCCCCATGCAGCATCATCGTCTTGGGCTCTGCAGTGTTGCTAGCTCCACGGTCACGCCGCAGTGTGTCTACATAGGTGGTGCACCTCCAACTGGTTCCACTGTCACACCACAGTGCGTCTACGTAGGTGGTGCTCCCCCCTTCCCCTCCAAGCTGGGCCATCAGTTCTGCCACACAGTGCTCCAAGCAGCCACCTTTTAAAGAATAACATTACAATTAAGTTACAACAAGTTCTGCAAAAAGTAGCCGTTCTATAAGCTTACAAGGTGCTGCAATGAGACGCGATGTGAGCTTGTAGATCGGCTTTCTGCAAAGACATTTGGTATAGAAGGAAAAAAGTAGGGGACAGAGTGGTACAAGGGTTTTCTTCTTTCTGTTTTGTTAAAACTCTACTATAGTGTTTTGTTCAGTAACAGGGGTCTCCCAGTACCTTCAGCCCTTTAGTAAACAGAAAATATTTTTAGTTTGTAGGCCTGTAATTATATGTACAACAATTTTTACATAATCGTCTAATCGCAATTATTTGAGATAGTCGCAATTATTTTTTGCATAATCGTCATGATCATTTCCATTTCGAAAGTAATAGTAATTTTTTTTTAGTAATTTTTATTCATTATGTTCCAATGGTCAACGACAGAAACAGTTAAATCGTTAATCGCAATTGTTTGTGTGACAATAAATCGTCAACTTAAATTTGTAATTGTGACAGCCCTATTAGTTTGGGATACCAATGTCTCCCAATCAATCATTCACATGCGTGTTCACACCTGGTCCATATGTTGAAGAGTGTCCCTAGTTTTATCACGGACCGCTCCACCTCGTCTGCTGATAGCCTGCAGAAGATGACCGCTCCGTTGATCCAAAGAGGCCACGATGTGGACTGGCGAGCTCTGGAGGCGTCTCAGCCCGGGGCTCAAGAAGAACTTCTTCCCTGCGGCTGTCAAGAGGAAACGTATAAATATATATGCATTAACCTGTAAATAACTATGCTTGTTTTTAGCTCAGTTACTTGCACAAATGCACATGGATAAGTGTACATGATGTACCGTATCTATGCACATATTAGGGATGGGATGTTTATGCGGATAGCGGTTGAAACAAAACGAAACGTGCGTCACTACAGTACATGTTTAGTTCTTATTAACCAAATGTCAAGTGTCATCACTACCAATTTCATTTGTTTATTCTTTATAAGGTCTCTGGAAGAATTGTTATCCTGACTAGAGCGATACCTCCGTTACTGAACAAACACTTCAGCAATTATTACCAGAATATAGAGCTATTTGACACTTATAAAAAAAAAAAAAACTTTAATCAAAAGGCTTCTAAACCCCTTAGCTGATCAAAAGACATCTAGCAAACCACACAGCATTAGAAATCATTTACAGAAAGAAAACATGTCACACCAACTTTTCAGTGCTTGTATACCTGTATGAGGGAGTGACAAAAGAAACCCTCCAGTCTCTTGATTTGTGATTCCAAAGAGGCGGAGGATCTTGCCTGGAGACTGAACAGGTAAAGTGATACGCTGAAATCCTGCAGCCATCTGAAATATAGACAATAAAGATTTTATGTTAGATACATCTGAAGTATACAACATACACAACACATTGTGTTAGATATTGTTGCTGTAAGTCCAAAACCAACTGTACATTAAACCGTATATACAGGGTCCTCCAGGGCTAATACTACACTGCCGTTTCCCCCTTTACACCAAATATCTTCACTGAAATTAGCAGATCTACAAGCTCACAACACGTCACAATGTGAGCTTGTAGGTCTGCTATTTTCACATAGCCTAATATATTAAGCATATTCCATTTTGTGTAGCAATGTCATTCCACTCAGCAAACATGCACAATGAAAGCAGTAGCCTGACTCAATGGAACACAACCTTAATCATCATTGGTAACACCTGTGAAAGTTCATTTTTTGCCAATATGGCTGTGATGCATAGAGCCCATTTCATCCAATCATGAGAGAGAAGTCACACAGGATAAACAAGTGAAATTGGAAGTAAATAAACGAACAAATTGAGCAGACAGAATTGGAAATGGAACACTACATGTGAAGCTTATAAATGGGCTCCCCTCTCCTGATACAATTGGAGTTGTTAAAGCACTGGAGAGACCCCCTGCCCCGTTACTAAACATTCTACAGCAGGGGTCTTCAACAGGGGGGTTGGAACCCCTAGGGGGTCCTCAGAGTTACTACAGAGGGGCCGCCAAATCTTTTTTTACGCTAACCACTAACCCTAGCACCCCTATTCTGAGGGGAACATTAGCCGAAAATAGCCAATCTACAAGTGTGAACTTGTGGATCAGCCATTTTCGACAAAGAGGTTTGGTGTAGAGGGACAAAGGAGCAAACCGAGTACAGAGCCAAAGATCAAGTTTACTAAGCATTGAGGGTTTACAGTAAAGTGGTTAAATGTCTGAAATAAACTAAAAACATTAATTTACACAGCACTGATGATAGTCAATGGGTCATGGGGGTCCCTGGCACTCCCTGCTTCATCTCTCAGATAGCCAACATGGCCAAGATAGTCCTTGGCCTGAAAAACCTTGAAGACCCCAGTTCTACAGCACTGTTTCCCAAACACCCCTTTGTGGATTGTGGATCAATTTGTCCGAAATTATTTTTAAAAGATTTTAAAAAAAGATGTCCACAAATTAAAAAAATGTATGACTTGAAAACAAATAGAAACATACTTTCATGAAGAATTATTATTTTTTCTTAGAAATTCCCTAAATTGGAAAACACACGTTTAAGCTACGAAAATAAAAAATAACTTGACATAATACCATTTGTTTTAACCAAAACACATACAGCACCTTTAACTAGAAGTAGCAACACCATAATGTAGAAATACTCTGTTGCATGTAAAAGGCCTACATTTAAAATGTTACTTGAGTAAAAGTACAAAAATATGGGAATACAAATACTGTATAAAAATCAGAAGCAGAAATTAACCAAAATGAAAATGCAAAACTGCTGCCTTTGAAATTAAGTTGCAATATTTTATAAAACTCAAAAATGTAATCAGTTCATCATTCAATTTAAATAGTCAATCACTGCATATCATTTTCAATTTACAAATTGAATCCCCTGATCTTCCGTCCCCTATTCAGTATATAGTAATATCCTTTAATGTTCCCTTTACCCTCTGAGGTCCTCTAATGCTGTGGTTCTTAAACCTAAATTCATGCATTTGACTGCAGGCCCCCCCTGAAAATATTTTGTGGCAGGGAATGGGACCCCTATACAAGATTCCAATATATTCCACGTTTATTCAAGATTTGTTTTAATTTGCAGATCTAAAAGCTCATAATGCGACACATTGTGAGCTTTTAGATCTGACATTTTCAAATAGCCGATGTATATAGGTTTTAAGTGGTTAAAGTGATTTTGATACTATGGTAACTAATTTTGCTGGGGACCCCCTGGAATCCCCCTCAAGGACCCCCGCACCCCAGTTTGAGAACCACTGCTCTAATGCCTACCAAACTGATGTCCTTGAAATTCAAGCTTGAGAACCACTGCTTTAAATATCCCAACAATAATGTTCCAATGTGATCCAACAGTATCCAGTAACCAAAGCCCCAAACCTTCTTTGTCACAAACACATCTTTGTATTCTGCAAAAGTTCTAAAGAAAACAAACAATGCATTGCATAAAGACAAAATAAAATCCTCTCACCAAACCTTTGTTAACAGGTTCCAGGAGATTCCTTTGTTTCCTTGTCATTTGCTGTTTCAGTTCATATTCACAATCACAATATCTAAATATTTCCATAATTATTCCCTTATTTATGATACGTTTATCAACCTCAATATGTAATGATTTAAAGTTGTGATTTTGGATAAAGGTAGGCTGCAAAGGTTGTTTTTTTTAACCAAACACTCTTCCACACACACACACACACACACACACACACACACACACACACACACACACACACACACACACACACACACACACACACACACACACACACACACACACACACACACACACACACACACACACACACACACACACACACACACACACACACACACACACACACGTCACTTCCTGGAAGTGAGCTTTTTCCCCCACAGCGCCCCCTATGAACTGAACCCTGTACTACACTAAATCAATTGGATATGTACACAAAACACAGATATTGCACATTTTACTCCTCCATTATAGTCATTTGAAAACAAGTTACTAATGTTTTTTTATTATTATGAAACCGCAGGCCTAATCTATATGAAACAAACAAATACAATAGCAGATCTAGAAGCTTACAAGTTTTTAAATGGGAGTAATGTAAGCATATGGATGCCAATACTTTTGTTCCTTTACTCAAGGAAAATGTTGAATGCATGACTTATACTTAAACAAATAATAAAAATCCATCACTGAAGTAGAATGCCAAAGCAGCAAACTAAACAACACAGAAAAATAGATGCCAACTAGAACCGTAACTGGTTCTGACTGAAAAGAAGAACCATTTTGGTTCAAGAAAGAACCTTCCAGACCAAGACCAGACCATTCATTACCACTTAAACCTATACTTCATAGACCGGTGCCTCCTAGGGTTCTACACTTTATCCAGTAAAGACCCCACCCCCACCACCCACCCAGACGACTCTGAAGTGACAATTTAAGGACTTTTAAGACCTTTTTAATAAAACAAAAATAGACAACTACAGCATCAAAAGTAATCAACAAACTATACTATAAAAACTGGTCCAAAATAATATAAGAAAGAGACCAAGGCCGGCCTGAAATGTTTGCGAACCACTGCTCTAGAACCATATAAGGAACATGAAGAACCATTCAGTAAAAACAACCTGTTTCAGTTCAGCAATCTGAACTGAAAACCAAAAGGTTCAAAGAATGGTATAATGTAATACTTTATATTGACTCTTGTGCACTCTACTGACCTTTTCTGATGATTTTCTGTGAGTTTCTGTGAGTCAGGAATTCCTTCCTGATTGTGGTGAAAACATGCACTGTAATGTCTTGCAGACTGCCATATATATGCTAGATTTCCATTATAGAGTAGCCTGTGACTGGCACCCCACTGGAACAGCATGTTTTACATACATTGTGTTCATTAGGTCCATAAAATAGGCTACCCTGCAGAGGTGAGTGCTGTAATAATTCAGAACAAATCAGATCTGGGATACAATATCATGGGTCCATTGGGACCGGGGAAGAGCTCTATCTAACTTATCTAATGCGTGTGCCTTGATTGGACCAACCTGTGTGTGTGTGAGTGTGCGTGTGTGCCAGAATCAGAGCTCATTGAGTGCACCTGGGGTCGGGTGTGGCCTTCTCTCTGCAGTGGTGAAAAGTAATGAAGTACATTTACTCATGCATTGAACTTGAACTTTTCTTTACTTGAGTATTTCCATTTTCCAAAACGTTATACTTCACTACATCTCAGAAGCAAATATTGCACTTTTTACTCAACTACAATTATTAGAAAATGTTACATTGTAGATTTAGTTTATTATTACAAAACATACATTGACTAATTAAGCCCTATTGTATAATTAGTCTATTATTAAAAAAATAGCCGATCTACAAGAGCTTTCGACAAATTTTGAAAACTTTGGAGAAAAAAAGAAAACACTTTTGCACAGTGAGCTTGTACAGTATATCTGCTATTTTTGAAAAAAAAAAATGACAAAATTAGAAAAGAATGTCTGAAATGGGAGTAGTGTAAGCATATGCATGCCAATACGTTTAACTTAAAAACAAAATAAGCCTCGATCCCTGAAGTAGAATGCCAAAGCAGCAAACTACACAGAACAATAAAGGTGCCAACTGGAACCATAACTGGTTCTTCAGAGTGATGCCATAGACATAGAAGAACCATTCTGGTTCAAGAAATAACCTTTCAAACCAAGGTTATTTAACTAACCAGGCCATGACCACTTAAAGCCTATATAACTACATTGACCGGTGCCTCCCAGGGCTCATACAGTATTTTGATGCCAATACATTTTTTATACAGCACTAGCATTTTTTTTAAAAGAGGGCACCCGAGAATGCTCCTTTGTGCTTTGAAAAATGGTCTGAAATAAGGTTGTACATTTGACATTTAAGTCCTAATTTCAACTATTACTATAACATTTGTGGATGTCATTATGACATAAACGATAAGTTGAAGGGTACATTTAGCAGGTTCAAATCATGCATACTTTACATTATTTCATACAAATTTCTAAAGCATTATTTTATTTACTTTTTCATATTTTGGAAACAATTGGGTCATTGGATTGGAGGACATTAATTTTGGGCTTCAGAATTTTTTAAAAATGAATCTTCTATTTGACAATTGTCTGTGACAAATACATGCTCAAGACCACAGTCTTAGTCTTATAATAACTTTTAATAACAGAAAATGAAATATTATTTGAATAACTTTGAATATGTTACACATGAGGATGGTTGGTAGGTAGTGTGGAAATTGAAAATGGACCAGGAGGCAGCAGTGCTGTTCAAGGTTTTATCAATCAAGGTTTTATTTTGCAAGGAGGAGCTCACACAAGACTCACATCTCACCAACATCAACCCAACCTGATTATCAGTTTTCAAACATCTTGTATACCTGGTCAACAGCTAACGTGACCAATCAGGAAAGACTCTACTCAGTAGACTCTACCAGACTCTACCAGACTCTACCCACTTAGACACAGGTGGCATTGATCACACCTCAATTACACTTAATAATACAACCATAACATCAATATAACCAGAAAATCACATGACAACTTAAAGGTAGGGTAAGTGTTATTTTTTGGTTAAAACAAAAAAGTATTTTGTTAAAAGGTTAAAGCTCTATATTCTGATAGTAATCATTGCTATAGAGTGTTTGTTCAGTAACAGGAGTCTCCCCGTCTCTCCAGCTCTTTAATAAACAGAAAATACATTTTTCGGTAGGTGTCAAAATCTCAGCCAATCAGGAGAAAGTACCCATTTTTAAGCTTCATTTTTTATAGTGTTCCAGTTCCAGTTTTGCCTGCTCATTTCTTAGTGTCATCACTTCAATTTTAACTTGTTTAATCTGTATCCTGATTGAGTTCTCTGTCCTGATTGGATAAAATTGGAAATTAAACTGAAACTGAAACGAAAATGCATTTTCTGTTTTATAAAGAGCTGGAGAGACAAGGAGACTCCTTTTACTGAACAAACACTCTATAGCAATGAGTACTATCAGAATATACAGTAGAGCTATTTAACACTTATTTTAACCAAAGAAAATCACTTACCCTACCTTTAAACTGGATAAACAATCCTCCTTCTTAAAGGGTTATGTCGAGGAATTAAAGTCTGTAGACAAAGAATAGATTAAGTGAATAGGGAAAACATGAGCAAGAGGAATCTGAACCTTCCTCATGCAAACATTACACAATCAATGACCTCACACATGAATATGAATGTGATTACATGTTTGGCATTGTGGGAATGGAGAAATGAGCGTCCATGACATTTTTCACCCCTTTTCCCTTTGGCTCACACATCTCAGGTAACCTTGAAAAATAATAAGGTTTTCCTTACCCCTAAAATGCTCAATAATGAACTGGTATGGTTGGAGGGCTATAGTGCGTGCCAACGACTCGTCACCACGGGGGGGCGTGGCATAGTAGCTGCAGACATACTTGAGGGGGGCAATGTTATGTCAACCTGTTTTATACCCCTCAAAGATGTCCGCCGCTACCAAATGACACTTGTTGACGCCCTTCAGGATTTTTGGCACGCTCTATAGACACCACCGGAGGATGCAGGCATTCTGATGGTGCATCGAGTGCATCCACCTTCGGGCTCAGTGGTCAGTCAGCAGCTTGAACTTCCTTCCCTGCAAGGAGTAGCATAGTAGTAGTAGAATGATGACCTCTCCAATTAAAAAAAAAAAAAAAAAAAGATAACCGCTCCGACTACGTGGCTTTCGTGTGCGGTTAGGGTTAGGGTTAGGTATAGGGTTAGTAACCTGTACCTTTTATGTCCATACAGAGATATCTGTATGTCTTTCTGTCTGTCCTCGTCTCTTGTATGCCTACAACAGAGATCCCTGATGTCATCAGTATATGACCATATATGGGCATATTAGTCGGATTGGGGTTCACTGGTTCTGGACAACCAACCAAGTCGATCGTCAGACGGTTCTCAAGTTATGCAAAGGGCAAATACACACACACACACACACACACACACACACACACACACACACACACACACACACACACACACACACACACACACACACACACACACACACACACACACACACACACACACAGGTTTGTGTGATTTGTAGAAAGATACATTTGTACAAGTACACCACCTGGACATGATGCTAGTATGTCGCAAGGACTTACCCCCAATCCAACCCTTGATGCTGATGCTAATCGAATCCCGACCTCCCAATCTCAGGGCAGACACTCTAACCACAAGGACACTGAGCTGGTGGGTACCCATCCTAACTATTAGGATCAGTGTGTGATGTTAATACATTTACCATCCTAACTATTAGGATCAGTGGGTGATGTTAAAGAGCACTGGGGGAGAAGTTGTCTGGTTAAGTGTCTTGCTTACTACAAATAGTTGCCTGTGCAAACAGGCCAAATCAGACTTATTTTAAAGAATACTGTGAAACTGACGCTGTCAGCATGTCTTTGTGTATATAGTCAAGTAGATCACATCTGTGGTTTGTATCTAGAACAATTTCTTCATCATTTTGCTGTGTTTCTCTCAAGGTCAACATTCTCAGCCTTCAAGAACAACATTATTTTGATATAAATAAAGCAACTGAATGATTTCCTTGACCTCAGAAACCGCTAGTGTTAGTTATTTGTCTATTGAGAAATTGTACAATTTGTTAATAATTTGTTTTACTATTTTATTATCCTAGAAAGTGACATGACATCTTTGTCTCTGTGAGCGTGAGCGTGTGTAACTGTCTTTTGCGCGTCTTGAACTCCGTCCCATCCAGCCGTTCGACTTTAAACTCGGAACGCGTATCACAGAGGACCCGAGGGAGTGCAGTGCCCAGCGTGAAGTTGGTTTGACCGGCAGTTGTATTGTCCAGAACCGCCGATCCAACCAATATGAATATACTGTATGCCCATGGAGGTGCATATGATGCCATCAGGGATCTTCGTAAAAAAGGGACACAGACAGACAGACAGACAGACAGACAGACAGACAGACAGACAGACAGACAGACAGACAGATAGATACAGAGATATCCATATATGGCCATAAAAGGGACACTCTGACAATGGGTACAACGGGTATTGCATAACTGGATGGGGGCATGCATTGGGGCTTTCTGAGTTTTACTGGTACCATTTTGGCTTGTTAAGTAATCATTACTTTGTGGGTATGTAATGACGTAAAGACATCACAATGCAACGTCATCATTTTTTGCCAATAAATTGATCTCTATGTATCAACTTCCGATGAAGTTTTAGTTGGCATTGCTGATAACATTTGCTCAGATGCTATTTTAGACAGTCAGCTCTTAAATGGCTCAACCAATTCAGTTGGACCAGACACAGTTCTGCTGTTCCATTTGTCTGGATCTACTCAAGCACCCGGTGACTGTTCCCTGTGGACACAACTACTGCAGTAGGTGTATTGAGGGATACTGGAGCCAAGATGATCAAAGAGAAAGATTCAGCTGTCCACAGTGCAGCCAAATGTTCACCCCAAGACCTGTTCTGAAGAAAAACAACATGTTGGCGGACATGATGGATTTACTGAAGAAGACGAGACTCCAAGCTGTTCCTCCTGATCACTGCCATGCTGGACCCGGAGATGTGGCCTGTGATGTCTGCACTGGGAGAAAACTGAAAGCTGTGAAGACGTGTCTTCAGTGTCTGGTCTCTTACTGTGACACTCACCTCCAGCCTCACTATCAGTCTCCTGCCTTTAAGAAACACAAGCTGATCGAAGCCTCCACCAAGCTTCAGGAGAACATCTGCTCTCTTCACGACGAGGTGACAAAGCTTTTCTGTCGTACTGATCAGCAGTGTATCTGTTATCTGTGCTCCGTGGAAGAACACAAAGGCCATGATATCATCTCAGCTGCAGCTGAAAGGACTGAGAAACAGAAAGAACTTGATACGAGCAAAAGGAACTTCCAGCTGAGAATCCAAGAGGGAGAGAAAGACGTTAAGGTGTTTGCCCTGATCAGAGACCAGCTGAAGAACGAAGTCAGTCGCGCTGAAGAACAGAGGAACCGTGTGGAGCAGGAGGTTACTGGACTGAGGAGGAGACATGCTGAGCTGGAGCAGCTCTCACACACAGAGGATCATATCAATTTTCTACAACGTTACACCTCCCTCTCAAAGATCAGCGAATCTGCACACCCAGTCAGCAGCAATGTCCGTCCTCAGAGATACTTTGAAGATGTGACTGTGGCCGTGTCAAAGATGAGGGACGAACTAGAGGACATTCCTAAAGATAAAGAGGAAGGGTCAAAGGTCTCAGAGACAGTGAATAGAGTGGATGTTTTACTGTCAGCACCGGAACCCAGGACCAGAGCTGAGTTCATAATATATTCATGTCCAATCACACTGGATCCAAACACTGCCCATACAGACTTGTCTCTGGCTAAAGGGAACAGAAAGGTTACATGGATGGACAAACAACAATCATATCCTCAACACCTCGACAGATTCAATGAAGTCTGTCAGGTTCTGAGTAGAGAGGGTCTGACTGGACGCTGTTACTGGGAGGTGGAGTTGATTGGACAACGCGTTGACATAGCGGTCTCGTATATAGATATCATCAGAAGAGGATACGTTTATGAATGTCAGTTTGGACTGAATGATAAATCTTGGTCTTTAATGTGTTATAAGAGGTCTTATGACTTCAGACACAAGGACACTGGTACTTTCATCCCAGGTCCCGTGTCCTCCAGGGTAGGAGTGTACCTGGATCACAGTGCCGGTTCTCTGTCCTTCTACAGCGTCTCTGACACCATGACTCTCCTCCACAGAGTGCAGACCACATTCACCCAGCCGCTCTATGCTGGATTCTGGCTTCCACCAATCAATGGATCCACTGTTGAGTTATGTGACCTCTAGTACAGCACCCATGTTGCCAGGTCTGCTTATTATAATTTCCCCCTAAGATTTTATTTGAAAATAGCAGATGCGACGCGTTGTGAGCTTGTAGATCTGCCATTTTCAAATAGCTGATGCATATGTTTAAAAGTGTTCATGTGGACCATGGTCGCTTCTTTTGGGCGTGTTTTCCTAGACCTGGTTGCTTGTTTCTCTCACAGAATCTGGCAACACTTACAGCACCAGCCCAAGGTGCAGTGCCACTCCCCAAGTCCCAGACAAGTGAGGCCTGGCACCAATAGAAATGTATTTAGATGAATGTGTCTCAAACTTTTGAATTTCAAGGACCCCCATAACTCTGAGAGTGAACCAAATAGACCCATAAGTGTCCATTTGAATTAAAGACCTATAGGGGTCCATTTGGAACCCTCTCATGGAACCCTGGGGGTCCCTGGACCCCATTTATAGGGAACACAATCATTTATTTAAAAAATACAAGTAAGACGCGCGAACGCTGGAAGCGAACGCAGCTCGAAAATATTGTGTATTTACGGACTTTGTGTGTGTGTGTGTGTGTGTGTGTGTGTGTGTGTGTGTGTGTGTGTTTTGACTGTAGCTGCACTCTGGCGCACTCTGTCTGCCACACCCAGGCAGTGCACTGCACACAGACAGACAGACACACACACAAGCCGAGCAGACTTTCATAGTAAGCTCAAGGCGCGCCTCCTTCCGCGTTCGCAACAATACATATATTTACAAAAAAAAAAAAATGCAGCAGAATTTGAAAATGCAAAGAACAACATGCTATAGCCAAATCAAATTGATAAAGGCCCACTTCGCCCATTTTCAACGCATCCTCAACTAATTGGTTCTCACTAATGCTCATTATAATATGGTACCCTTTTGTTCTACTCAGTGTCTCAGAGGAGGGCTGTGGACAGCTCATCAATGGGGATTCCGAGCTAATAGAAACTGCAAGATTTCTATTCAAGTGAAGTTCAATAAAATAGAAGCCATTTTTCTCATTTGAAATCTTGTTTGAAATGACCAAACCTGCCTACCAAATGATGTCACTGGTAGGCCTAGGCGGATTTCCGAACTGTCCACAGCCCTCCTCTGAGACAGAGGGAATAGACAAAAACATTGTACCAAATTATAATGAGCATTAGTGAAGGCCAATTATATGAAGACAGGTTGAAAATGGCTGAAGTGGTCCTTAAAAGACCCTGTGAAGGAAATATTCAATGATTTTATTGTTTCTATACACATAATATGTGGAATGGCTGAAAACCAGTAAAAAAGACTGTGAACTTTGCAGTAATGAAAGACTTGAAGGTCTTACAGTACTCCAAGTGACACACATTATTCTGATTATCTCAAATATGCATGAAGGAGAAATGGCCTTAAATTAAAGTTAAACATAAACGTTGATATTAACAAATTGATTGATTGAGTGATACACTACTGAAATTGAATTTTGGATGTCCATTTATCTATCAAAATGTAATTGCTGGACAAAGTACTCGACCACAATACCTGAGTCATAGTAAAATTGCAAAAAATCACACCCAGTGTGAAGTGAGTGGTGTTTTTGATTTGATCATTGCAAGGCTGCTCAACAGGAACACAGAGGTGGACGGGGCTTGAGCAATAACAGCATGTCCTTATTGGCCATCCAAGAGCACCTACCAAGTTTTGGAAGTTAAACATGCTGTGAACTGGAGTTATGGCTGTTTAAAGCCCAGCCAATAGAAAGGCAGACGGGCGGGCTTAAGCAATTACAGCCTGTCCCTATTGGACATCTAAGAGCACCTACCAAGTTTGGGAAGTTTAGCACGCTGGGAACTGGAGTTATGGCTGTCTAAAGCCCAGCCAGTGTGACACACTCACACACACACACACACACACACACACACACACACACACACACACACACACACACACACACACACACACACACACACACACACACACACATACACACACACACACACACACACACACACACACACACACTCACTGTTTGAGGTCAAAGCTATGAAATTGAAGATGCTTGAAACAGGGTTTTAATGAACTTAAGATCACAGTTCAAAGTCAATATAATTTCAAACCTGGTACTCTCAATCAGAAAAAAAAGTAAAAGAAACCCAAATACAGTCAGAATAAATTCACAAAAATCAACAGTAAAGAACAGAAAAAACAGAGGTTACAATCCGGCAGCAAACACAGGGTTTAAATAGACACTCATGTGAACTCGGTGGACAGTTAATTGAGTGTGGCAGTGATTTAGGAGGTAGAGCGGCCGACTTGGAATCCGAAGGTTCCCAGGTTCATTAGCCGGCTCCTCCTGGCTTCATGTGTTCTTGAGCAATACACTGAACCCCTAAAAGGTGCCTCGAATGGTTTCCTCCGCCATCGGCGTGTGAATGGGTGAATGTTAAATACAATGCAAAGTGCATTGGAGAAAAGCGTAATATAAATGCAGTCCATTTAGACAATCAACACAGGGATAGGCTAGGAGACTAACAGGACACAGGTGGAGATAACTAATAATCACAGGGCAGTGAGACAAGACAGGCAACATCCAGTAAGTAGGCAGACAGGAAACACTAGGAACATTACTACAACATTAAAAGGATCACATTAGTAAAGTAAAACCTATGAGTGGTGGAGTCTCCCGTCGATCCGACGGATGAGTAGACAGGCAGTTATTTCCTCTTAGCGTGGCTCCTCATGTGGGAGCGTAGCCCTATCCCTGGGGGACACAGTCTTCCACAGACACTGCAGGGAGTTTTGTCCTGTGTTGAGGCGAGAGGTCCTCGTTTCCTGCGGTCTCTCTTGTCTTGGATTGATGCCGCTCTTGCCTGTTCGAAAGTCTCAATGCTTTGGGTAACTTTGTGCCTCCACCTTTCCCTGTCGGCAGCTTCATCCTCCCAGTTTGCTGTATCAATGTTGCAGGACACACTCAAATATCACTACAAAATAAAACACAAGGAGACAAATCCTGACATAAAGTTGCTGACAATAGAAACCTGCACGCACGCACGCACGCGCACACACACACACACACACACACACACACACACACACACACACACACACACACACACACACACACACACACACACACACACACACACACACACACACACACCCTTTTCTGTGTACAACACTGGCACACACCAAAGTATACATCTGGCATTAACTCTAACCCTAACTACTAAACCTAACGTCTAAATGTCCAATCCTAAACCCTATCTCAAAATGTGTAACTCCGGAGCCTTTAGGCCAGTCCACACCACAACGCAACTAGTTGCAACTGCAACTAGTTGCATCCATTATCCCCAAATGGCACCGGTCTACAACTGGTCAGTCCACACCGCTTCAATGTCTTGCAACTGGTTGCAAGTTGCAACTAGTTGCGTTGGTGTGGACTGGCCTTAATGCAAGCAACACCAGAACAGGCCAAATTTGTTCGGTTACAAACTACACTTTGACGTCATTCTGAACTTCGGCTGGGCACGGTCTCAGAACAAATTGTGGGTGTTCTGCGCCTCCGACATGTTGTTGGCTACAATGATCACTGATTGGTCAAGAAGCCCAGCTTTGTCCTGTCAGCAGTGCAGAGAGTGAAAAGCAACGGTAGTTTTGAAGAGTCACGAGCCAACTTCTGGGACTTGCACACACCTCTGAAACCTCTCTCTAGTGACCACTCATGATCGCTAGAAAGGGCAAAACCTCCATACCTGTTTTAAAAATTGTCTATTCAAAACTAGCAGATCTACAAGCTCACAACGCATCATTGAGCAAGTTGAGAAAGACAGTAGGGAAGCTGAGAGTGTAAGAGAGACCATTGTGTGCCTGGTATGTATCGTGAGCATTGGTTTGTCCTTTTGTGTATGTCCTGTGTGAGGATAATCAATAGTTGCCCTAATCTGCATTCCTGGTCTCACCTGTGGTCATGAAGTGTGGGTCATCATGACTGAAAGACCAAGAAAGTAGCCGGAATTAGTTTTCTCAAGGAGGGTGGCTGGCATCTCCCTTAGGGATAGGATAAGAAGTTCAAACTGTGGTGTGTGTGTGTGTGTGTGTGTGTGTGTGTGTGTGTGTGTGTGTGTGTGTGTGTGTGTGTGTGTGTGTGTGTGTGTGTGTGTGTGTGTGTGTGCGTGCGTGCGTGCGTGCGTGCGTGCGTGCGTGCGTGTGTGTGTGGAGAGAGAATCTACAATCAAATCAGTGATCTTTGAAAAGCAATCACCAACTAACAGAAAGCAATTATAGTGATTGACAAACACCCTCACTGACCAAAGAGCCGTTGACATATTATGTTCTTAACATCTCATTTTACATGCATGGTTGGTACGCACCATAGACTGTAAAAATAATATGGACATCGGCAAACCCATGGTTTCTACAGACCGTAAAGGAAGCGATTTTCAGCGATTTCAAATCTGCCATCTTTCTATATCAGGGGGTCCCCTACAAAATCAGTTAATGTAGCGTCACAATAAGTTTAACCACTTTAACCATATTTTATACTTTAGCTATTAAAAAAAATTGCGCAGACAAATTCATATCATTTTGGGGGTCCTTGACATGAAAAGGTTTGAGAACTATTGGTGTAGTGTGTGATTATGTTGACAATGGCGTGTTATGTTGGAGTGTTGGAGTGCTAAAGCACTGCCATCCAAAGCAGGCCAGTGCAGACAGACATAATTATCAGCTTGGGATAGAAGGACTCAGACTCGGGTTGTAAACCGCCCCTTGCAATGTAACACAGATCTGTTTACACATTTCTTTGTTCCCTTTCAATTGTACATGCATTGATTTTGTTTCGATTGTATTGCCACTTTTGCTTTGGCAATGCAAATGTATGTTTTCTCATGCCAATACAGTCCCTTTGAATTTGTATTGTCAGACAATGCCTGTCTGTCTCATCAACAAACTCTCTCCAATTGTCATCATTTCAAACCTCAATTTTCACTTACCGGGTGGAAGATAGGACCCAATATCAAGTTAAAGGAACAAGCTAATGATATTGGTGTTAACTGTAGTTTAATTTGTGGCATATCTTCTTATATTATATCAAAATTGGCTTAACACATTAACTGCCGGGAATTAATTAATTAATTAATCAGCAACTGCCAGCACTTTTACAAATCTTTCGAGATCGTCAGATGTCTGGGGGAAAGACGAGGGTCTCTCCGTTCTTTAGTTATCGGCAGTTGAATATTTCTTTTCTGGGAAAAGAAATAAGAGATAAATGTCATTTTATAACTCTGATAACGTAAGACCGGATAGGCTAGAATGTTTTTTAGACCACGTGATTTCCGGGTGTATCCTTCTTCCGGAGTCCTAGGATCACTGACAGGTTGCGGAACTATGACTGAGCCATAACCATATAAGGAGTTTCCAATGCAGCTACGTCAAAATATGGAGTGTGTTGTCTAACCTCATGGCATCAGGGGCAAACAAATCAGTCAGCTCCACATATGGACACAAAAGGGAGTATGCTCAAATATGGGCATATACTGATGACATCAGTGATCTTCATATATGGGCATAAAAGGGACAAGGACTGACAAACACAGAGATCTCTATATGGGCACATTGGTCGGATTGGCAGTGCGATGTAGGTGTGAGGGCCAAGCAGCGGCCTACTGTCTTCTGTTCATTCTCTCTGTGTTCTTTTCTCTCTCTCTCTCTCTTGCCCTCCACTCTCTAGTTTGAAAATTAGAATACTAAATTGTACTTCTGATTAGAGTTATGTATGCAGTGTGGTATTTATTTATTTTGTTTATTCTTTTTTTTTGTTTGTGTCAGCATGTTGGCACTGGAAAAACGGTGTATATTGTGTCTGAATAATCCCATAAGGGATGGGCTGTGAAAGGCAGCCGGACACAAAAATAAATAATTCATTCATTCATTCATTTGTTCATTCAGTACCACAAATGTCCACTAAATTTAAGATACAGCAAAATGAGTCAAAAATATCCTTAGGCTGGACAGGTGTTGATGAGGGTACATCTGGATCCTATCACAGTCAGTCTTGCCAAATTTGGAGTTCTTTGCTTGACATGTGTGCCACTGTACCAATATAAGTTGTGATGCGCGCAATATAACTAACTTATTTTACAGAGAGAGACTATCAATCCGTGCATACACTGTGGAGCTTTTGTCAAACATGCAGCATTGGACATTTAAGCATATAGGAGAAACTTGGAGATACTGCTACGCTGCTGTGACAGTGGGGAACAAGCTGTACTCCTTTGGCGGGTTCAGTGACATGAACGACAGTGATCAGATTCAGCTAGACGTCTTCAACACTGTGTCTTTGCGCTGCATGAAGTTGCCTCCTGTGACAACTGGAAGAGGAGAACTTACCCTTGAGGTTCCCGCCAACCGTGTGGGCCACACAGCTGTGCTGATAAACCATATCATCTACGTCTGGGGGGGGGTCGTGGATTTTGAAATAGAGGACCATGACGACACCTGGATATCTATCAATGGTCAACACTGCAACGTGCTTTATGCATTTGATGTCGACACCCACAGATGGTTTACGCCCAAGATTTCTGGGACAGTTCCAGAGGCGAGGAGGCACCACTCAGCCTGTGTCTTGGGGAAGGCCATGTATATACATGGAGGATACACCAAGCCTAGAGTCTATAATGACATCTACAAGTTGGACACGACCACAATAGTCTGGTCTTTAATTGAAACCAGAGGCGATATGACACCTGTTTCATTAGATCACTCTGCCACTATTATCGGGACAAAGATGTTTGTATTTGGGGGTGAAGGGGACCAGGTCTACAACAACACTGTCAGAGTGTTTGACACAGAGACCAACTTCTGGCTGAACACGCCTTCTGCACAGCTCCTTCCAGAACAACGCAGAGGTCATTCAGCCTTTGCCTACAATGGAGAGCTGTACATATTTGGTGGCTACAATGTGAACCAGGAGTTTGTTGATATGTGGAAATTCAATACAAAGACATTCGCCTGGAGGAAGGTTGAGCCCAAGGGGAAAGGCCTGTCTAATTTGAATTTAGGGGACTGTTGCATGGTGGGAGATCGTATCATCTTCTTTGGTGGATTCAACCTGTGCATCTTAGACTTAAGTCCTAGTATGAAGATGTTATGCAAGCTAGCAGTTATTCAGTATGGTCTGGAGCAGTCTGGACTGCCACATGACATCAAGTGGGAACTGGCAGCCATGACAACCGACAGCAACATAATGTATAACCTCTGATCCACCATCCGTCCAGGCTATGGGATCAGATCAAAGTATGTCTTGTCCTGTCAGAGTATTTATGGTTTGTCACAGCCGGTCAACAAATTATTGGCTTAGGAATGCGACAAAAATAAAAAATATATATATTCAAAATATCCATGAATTCAAGTCTCCTTGGGGTGACTAATCGATAGGAAAAAAGGGGGTGAACTCTCTCTTTAGGCAAAGGAAACACATTATAAAAGGACATTTGAATTCAGTAAAAGAAAAGAAAAACTAAGTTAAACATGTATCTCCTTAATAGAACAAAAAGACATAATATTCAGGACACAGAGGGAAACAAGACCAGGAGACCTGGTTCTGCCAGACCCGGCAGATGCCCATGTGCCTATGCCCATGTATGGACGAAAGGGGGACAGACTTTTATAAGCCGGACTTCACATGACGTGTCAGTCTGTGTATGCCCATATATGGACGAAAGGGGGACAGACTTTTATGGCTGGGCCTAAGGACAAAGGGGGCATGCCCATGTAGGGAGAAAACAGGTACAAAGCCCCATGTAAGCCAGACCCCTTGGGTCTGGAAAAAAAAGAAGAAAAAGTAAAAATGAAACTGAAAAATAAGAGGATATAAATGTGCTTTAAGGGCTTAACAGGCTTTAACCCCTATGAGAATATATATATATATAGGGCTTAAAGGAGCCCTTCACTTTTCAAACATGTCTGTGTGTTTTCTGTATGCCTCATTCAAGCCAACATGAGTCAATTTGCTTTCATTGTTGCTCTGTAGTTCATATGTTAACAATTCTGATAAAGATCTCGGCTACAGGATGTAATGCTACGATAATATGCGGATATTATCGTAGCATTACATCCTGTAGCCGAGATCTTTACACAGTTTATTCTACAAGCAAATAAAGTCAGTATGACTGCAGACTTTTCTTTTTTTCACTGTCATCATTTGGGTCATTCCAGAATTGGAGGACATTTTACGTCCCACCCACGAAATGTCAAATAATCCATTTACAAAATACTAAATAGTGCATTTGTAATGTAACTTTTACTTGTCCTGAGACCAAATCTAAATCAACTTGGAGCATTTTTTTAAAAACATATTTAAAAAAATACCAAATAAGTCTGTAGTACCCCTAAAATGCAAGTTTTCTCTTGTCCCACCCCCTTGGTTGTCAATTTGAATCTCAGATAAAACTGTTAAAATTACATTTAAATCTACTTTCTTTTACATTATTTTGTTCATAGATGTCTCTTGTAGATGTGGAAACATATGTTTTAATTAACCTAATATTTTAAATAAGTATTATTATGCAAGGAACCTGTGTCCCACAACTTGCATGCAACCCTGTTACCTTAAACCTTTTAGCATGGTAAAAGAAGAAGAAAAGTGTGAGTCACATGACACACTAGAAGTGACATCATCAAACACTTTCCTAACATCATGGGTAGAGCAAAGGCATCTCCTCTCTTCTATTATTCATATTTGTATAACATTGTCAGCCTTACTTGAATGTCTCAACCTACCTCACGCAACCCTGTTATGCATATTTCCAGAATAAGATAAATACTTGACAAAAAAAGATTTACTTATTTATTTATGTGAGTTTGTCCTCTTGGTAAATGCTAACATCTAGCTAAACAGCTAG
This sequence comes from Gymnoscopelus microlampas, assembly GCF_963454915.1. NCBI lineage: Eukaryota > Metazoa > Chordata > Actinopteri > Myctophiformes > Myctophidae > Gymnoscopelus > Gymnoscopelus microlampas. The sequence goes on along the minus strand of NC_139942.1, from coordinate 12,178,837 downwards.
CTTCTATTCCTGAGAAAAAGCTAGCATTAGCAAAGATTTGCAATCCTGTTACTTGCAGCCCTGTTACTGTTACTTGCAGCCCTGTTACTATAACCCATATAAAACATGTAATAAAAAATACCTTTGATGCCTGAGCTGAGCTAATCAAGCTTTTGATAGTATATGACCTATTATTGATGAATATATAACAGAAGTTTGTCAAATAGGTTATTTTTTCAAAAATTCGGAAGCCCAAATGTCCTCCAATTCTGGAATGACCCATTTCACTTTTTATGTGAAATATAGCCTACTGTACAACCATATTTATATGAAGTTGAATATACTGTACAATCATATTTATATTACAGTATATACTGTACAGTATTCTACAGGAGAAGAAATTCAGAGAAGGGAACAAGAGAGAGAAGCCGAGGCATCCACAGCTGTGGGCGGGGCCTCCACTGTTACAGAGGTTGTACAACACTGGTTCTCAACGTGGGGTCCAAATGGACCTTCACAAGTCTGTAATTCTGAGTGTGTTCAAATTAACCCCCATTTATACACTCGCAGAAATAGATTAACAGTGAGGATAGATATTAAAGTGTAAATTGAGGTCTCCCCCGGACTGGGGGCGGCCATAGCTGAGTGGTTAGTGATCCCGCCTAGGGAACCAGAGGCCCTGGTTGCCGCAGGTACGATTCCCGGCCACTACAGCATATGTGTCGATGAAATGAAATTTGTCCCTGAGCAATACTCTTAACCCCTAATTGCTCACAGGTTCTCATTGGAAACAAGACCGCAAGGACTTTCATGAACGACCTGTTAAAAGGAATTATCCTTATCCTTACTAAACTTCTGTGTCCGTCCTGTGTTGTTTCGGTCCCCCCAGGTCTGACAGGAACCAGAAGATCAGTGGATCCAAGCCCCCGGGAGGTGACGGTTGAAGGAACAAGTTGATACGTGGCCATCTTTGGTACTGCAAGTTTGAGCCCACAGCTCGAGAAGAAAGTTCGACCAATGGGCTCGACTCACATGCTCACTTGTTTGTTGCGTAGACGTGATTCCTAACTGCTTACGTGTGTTCAGTCTCATGTGAAAGATAGATTTGTATATACATTTTTGTAGAGCCTTTTCACACCTGGTTACATTTGGCTACACTGCCATTTGGACAAAAGACAATCCATTGGACTGTAAATACAATTGCAATGCAGCACATGCATGTGCAAGAGGCTGAAATAAGGATGAATTGCTTTTGTTTTGTTTATAGCACAGATGAGTGAGTGGCTCACATGCTTGGCAACTACATTGGCAAGAAATTGGGCCTCTTCTTACTTTTCAATTATACTAATTAAGGCTCTTTTCCATTCAGTGTCACAAAGCCTATCCAGTGAGCTTGCACATGCACAATAGCAACACCCTGACTCTGTTTGAATGGAACACAACCTTAATCTAGGGGGACCATGTTTTCAGCCCTCCAAACCGGGACTCTTGGATGAATGCGCACGCCTGTGCAAGCGCACAATCATCCATTAATGCACGTTCATGCACGGACACATCTATACGCACCATAGGTGTTGCAGGCAGACAATCACTAATTGGCGCACATCAGTGTTGAATTTAGACATGTAAAGCATTGTTCAGGTTTTCTGATTGGTAAGCGTGTTTACATGCCACTTTACTAAGGAATTTACTATAATTGTTAAATTGTAAGACTACGTCACCTTGGCAATGGTTAACCAAGGAAGTTAAGTATACAACCTTTAAATCGGGTTCCCCAACATAATGCAAGTTCGCCAATGAGGCCTGAGACATGAGTTTTCCCCCAAACATACGGAAGTTTTAGCACAGAAACATTTCAGTACATATATTTATTAACAGCCTACATAGAATATCAAGGCAGTGTAATACAATCCAATCATAAAAAACACATAATCACAATATACTATAATACATAAACTGAATGTTGCAATCCCAAGTAACTATCACAATAATCACTCACAAAGGAAACAAAGACGGGCTAACGCCAGGGCCAACGGGCAGGTAGGCAACTGTCGACCATGCACAGGGGGAGCTAAAATCTACAGTAAGTAGGCTAATCCTCAACCAACTGAATTACTAAAAGAACACACACACACACACAACTTAATCACACAGCATGCGAGAAAGACAGAGCGACACCATGCAAGAGGTGCTCGCGTTCACACAACATCAAACCTTAATATGGTCGTGGGCTACTGATACTACGTGACCCCTGCAGCTGGTCGGCTATACCCCCGGCTCCCGTTGACTCTGGATAGCAGCGACGCTTGTCGCAGTGTTGGGGGAGAACAGACAAACAAAATATAAATTAGTATAACAGAAATGGCTCAATAAACAATAAAAACAAATGATAAAACTCAGGCTAAACAAAACAGCAGTGGTGATAACTAAGGAAGTGGAAACAACATACATTAGAACAACATACAAACAGAATAAAACAAATCAACCACCACAACAGCAAATCATTTGTATACCTTGGATTGTCTGTGTTCTGTCACATTATCCCTCTCGGCACATGGACTCGTCTCCTCAGGACTCGAGACACATGACCTCAACCTGAGCAGTAACAAAATAATGTTTAAAATACTAAAACAGCATTGTCAGTGCAACATTCAAAACATACATGCAGCGTGTTACTCACCCAGGCAGGGAACATAATAAAACACACAACATGAGACCTAGGTCGCAAGACCTGCAGCCATTAACCACCAAGCAGACTATGGTTAGTAGATTGCAGGGCCTTTAAATACTCTCACTGATTGGGACTAAGGAAGTGCCAGTACAGCTAGCCTACGGTGGCCCCTGAGGCTTAACTCTGACTGGCTACTGACAGAAAACAACTATTATTATCTCAATTGCAGCAAAAACCGGGACAATTTGTTAGTGAGTCTTGATAACCGGGACATAATAGTGTTTTAGAGATATTTGTCGGGACTCGGACTACATCAACAATTTGGACACCCCTGGAATAAGTGGCCACTTTAACCTTCCCTCTATTTATTTATTTATTTTTCTGAAATGGCGTGAGGACACTACAATGACAAGAGACAATTAGGCGCTCAGGCAAAGAACTCACATGGAACCAAACTAGACACACAACATGCAATCAATCACCCTCACACACGCAAACGCACATGCACATGCACACACGCATGTACCAAGCACACACACACACACACACACACACACACACACACACACACGAGAGAGAGAGAGAGAGAGAGAGAGAGAGAGAGACAGACATGTAGTCGAGACTAAGAGAGGTTGTTAATAGTTGTTTTTCAGCATGAGTCTAGCTGTGTCACATTAACCCAGTAGCTGCTGGGAGCGGATCGGTAACAATGACTGCAGTGTTGTGAACACACAGCCTCACCACCACCGACACTCTGAGGTTAACCACACTTAAACCCATCTGGTTTAAAACCGTACATACAGTCAAGAAAGAAAGAAAGAAAGAAAGAAAGAAAGAAAGAAAGACAGAAAGAAAGAAAGAAACTGATCATGGAAATCTAGAAAGATTGACACATTGTGCTGATTCTTTCATTTTAGTGGAAAGGAGGGATAACATGCCACAAATTAAACTGTAGTTATACTAACATCAATATCTCATTAGTCTGCTACTGTAATCCTTACACCTTGACATAAAGGACCAATCCTTCACCCTATCCCTATTTGTCAGTGCCTCACCACCACCGACACTCTGAGGTTAACCACACTTAAACCCATCTGGTTGACCGGAGTCCCTCAGGGCTCTGTACTAGTGTCTTTTTGTTTTCTGTTATTGTGGGGGCAGGCTTTCGCAGAAAATAGCCGTCCGACAAGCTGCGCTTTCATACTCTTGTGAAAAAGTGAATGATTTTGAGACAAAACCACCAGACTATCTCAAAACATCACTAAATTCACCATCAACTATTCACCTGAACAGTTTATGATGTTGTACATGATTGTATTGTAATTATTGACCATCACAACATAGGTGTAGACATCAAATAGTCTATATTATCATGTATGGTTCAGGAGATATGATGCAAAGTATATCATTTGATTATGGCGGATAGTAAAATGGCCACCATGGCCACCAGGGGTCTTTTTGTGATGGCTCCATATCTGAAAATGCTCAGGGCCCCTAACTGTACTTGTGCAAAAGTTTCATGCTTTTATGAAAATGTGAACGATTCACCTAAAATCTGGTTTGACACACATTTTGACATGAAGGTCAAGATTCAGTTTGTACCCTGAGCAAGCAAGCAGGCTCTATTACAGTAGCTTGGTGGTAAAAAAAAAATAAAACATAAAAAAAAAGGTAAGCACTAGCACAGGAGACCAGGGTTCAAATCCGGAAAGTGACACAGTGCAGCTTTAAAGTCCTAATTTTAAATAAATATTAGTTAAATAAGTGAAAGTCCTGTATTCAAACTTGTATGTGAGTAAAAACTACAAAAGTAATGGCATTCTAATACCAAAATTGCAAAACTAGCAGATCTACAAGCTCAAAACACGGTTTTGAGCTTGTAGAGCTGCTACGTTTGATGCTTTTGTGTGACTCTGTAGTATGAAGTATCAAGTAGGGCGTTAATTTACAAAAAAACACAAACAGTTACAAAGTATAAGATATAAGGTTTTTGCACTCATTATGCAGAAAAGTAAGTGAAGCTCATCCTGTGAGTCATGTCACAATGTTTACATTCAACTGGCCACCATGTGTTCATTTTTAATGAACACATGGTTCTTTATGACCTCATGCACACCGGCTCCAAATTTGCCGTGCGGCAAGTGGCTGCGGCGTTGCGTTTTTTTTTTTTTCAATCGACCTCAGTTCGATTCGTGCGTCTTTTCGCATGCGGTAAAAACTGATTGACTAATCGCACCCTGTCTGCAAAGGCCTTAACTCAGCGGTTCTCAAACTTTTTCATGTCTAGGACCCCAAAATGCCCACTTAGTTATTAGCCCGCGGACCCCCATTTGAAAATGCCAGCGACCCCCTTAAGAGAAGATTTTGTACAGCTTTAGCAGTGATTTCCATGTCAAGGACCCGCAGTTTGACATGCATTAGGCCAAGGACCCCCATTTAATGGCATTTATATCTCTGGGACCCCAATTTATATCGTAAAATCAATGTTAATTGATGGACCCCATCTGAAAATGTGTTGTGCCAGGGACCCCCAGAAGAGAAGATTTGTGTTAAAACATTTTAAATGTATATATTTTACAATACTTTCAGGATTTTGAACAAAAATATATTCAGAAATAGCGGATGTAGTAATGCATTTCTTTCATGTCATGTTTATTTCAAACCGTACATACAGTCAAGAAAGAAAGAAAGAAAGAAAGACACTGACCATGGAAATCTAGAAAGATTGACACATTGTGCTGATTCTTTCATTTTCGTGGAAATGATTCACAGATTTGTGTGATTTGTAGAAGGATACATTTGTACAAGTACACCACCTGGACATGATGCAAGTATGCATTTTTTTCATGTCATGTTTTTTTCAAACCGTACATACATACAGTCAAGAAAGAAAGAAAGAAAGAAAGAAAGAAAGAAAGAAAGAAACTGATCATGGAAATCTAGAAAGATTAACACATTGTGCTGATTTTTTCATTTTAGTGGAAATGAGTGATACATGCCACAAATTAAACTGTAGTTATACTAACATCAATATCTCATTATCTGCTACTGTAATCCTTACAGTACACCTTGACATAAAGGGCCAATCCTTCACCCTATCCCTATTTGTCAGTGCCCTGCACTTAACTGGGTAGTGAGTGACCCTACAAGACAAAGTCGTAAGTGCTAGTGTTTGAAATGGGACACTTCTCAAACTTCACCACTCTGTTATCCCCCTAGTGGCTGTTTAGAACATGATAAAATATTGGAACTAAGATAATCTGATAATAATTGTCAAAAACAAAATAAAAAGGACTTAATTTATATCGTTTTATCATTGTGGCTGCACTTTCAAATTCCCAAATATTCTCAATGCTTTGTAAATTGTTCCTCATTTTCTGCTCTTAACATTGTTTATGATCTCGTTTGCTCTGGAGTCTCTATTGAAGCTGGTCATTCCAGGCACACATTTCCAGACAATTTGGAAAATTGTCAAACATTTTCAAAGCATTTAAAAATAGTTGATCTGGCACCTAGGCTAAGGTAGCCTGACAGCGCATCGCGGGTTCGAGTCCCATTCCTGACGATCTTTACTGCATGCCTCTCCCCATCTCTCTCTCCCTGTGTCCTGTCCATCTACTGTACAACTATCAATTAAAGGCAGAAAAAGCTAAAAAAAAAAAATAGTAAAAAAAATATATATATATATATATTTTATCTGCAAGCTGACAACATTTCACATTGAGGTGTGTTGTGAGCTTGTAGATTTAGTAGAATACATTTTAACGTTCTATTGATGTATACAATTGTATAGCCTACTTTCACAAAATCCTTTTTTTTTCTTTTTTTCCCCCTATTGTCTATTTTCATTGGAATTGGAATTTTCACATAATTTTTATTGTCCGCCAAAAATCATCCTTTCACCTATTTTTGACTGGAACGGAAACAACTACACAAATTAAGTTTGAGGTAATGTCACATTTAGTTAGTCACTTTTAGTCCGTTTAGATTGTTTTCTTCTTTTTTTCCTCTTTTTTGTGTCTATGATGACATGTCCAAAATAAGGACACCATGACAAAAGGTACGTTCAGTGAAGCGCATATCTCTATCAGGCGGGTGGATGTTGAATTCATGATGTCAGTGTGAGGATCAGCCTGGGCGGACGGTGGATCTGAGGTTATACTTTACATGCTGTTACTGACGGTAGTCATGGCTGCCAGTTCCCACCTGATGTTGTGTGGGAGTCCAGACTGCTCCAGACCGTACTGAATAACTGCTAGCTTGCATAAAGTCTTCATACTGGGACTCAAGTCAAGGATATGCAGGTTGTATCCACTAAAGAGGATGATACGGTATCCCACCATGCAAAAGCACAGTGTATTCATTGAACATGGGCCTTTTCCCTTGAGCTCAACCTTCTTCCAGGAGAAGGTCCCTGTATTGAGTTTCCACAGATCATTAAATCCCTGGTTCCTGCTGTGGCCACCAACTATATACAGCTCTCCATTGTAGGTAAAGGCTGAATGACTTCTGCGTGGTTCTGGAAGAAGCTGTGCAGATGCCATGCTCAGCCATAAATTGGTTTCTGTGTCAAACACTCTGATAGTGTTGTTGTAGTTCCATTGGTCCCCTACACCCCCAAATACAAACATCTTTGTCCCAATAATAGTGGCAGAGTGTTTTGATGAACCAGGTAGCATAGCGCCTCTGGTGTTAATTAAAGACCAGACCATTATTGTGGTGTCCAACTTGTAGGTGTCATTATAGTATCCTGTTGGCTTGTTGTATCCTCCATGTATAAACATGACCTTCCCCAAAACACATGCTGAGTGGTTCCTCCTCCCCTCTGGAACAGTCCCGGAAATATTGGCCTTTAACCATTCATGGGTGTCGACATCAAATACATAAAGCACGTTGCATTTGCGGCCTTGGATGGTAATCCAGTCAAGATCCTTCTTAATCTTAAAAAACACTGTTCCCCCCCAGATGTAGATGATATCTTTTATCAGCACAGCTGTGTGCAACACGCGGTTGGCGGGGGCATAAAGGGTACGTCTTCTTTTTCCTGTTATCACACGAGGCAACTTCATCCAGACCAGAGACACTGTGTTGAAGATATGCACATGAATCTGACCCCTGTCTATCATGTTAAAGTACCCTCCAAAGCAGTACAGCTTCTGCCCCACTGTCACAGCCTTGGGGAAGATTCTCTTTGGTACTCCTTTAAGATTAAAGGTCCAACGCAGCATTTCAGATACAAATACCACAGTGTATTAAAAGATTGATCAAGTCTAAATCTGTAAAAAAGATTAGTTCTATTGCACACGCTCCAACTTATATTCGCACAGCATTAAAAAATGTCACGCAAACAACTCTGATGTCAGACTGATGTCATATTGAGATGTCAGTTTAAAATACCATATTTGGGAAAAATTGACATTATGGGGCGGCCATAGCTGAATGGTTAGTGAGCCCGCCTAGGGAGCCAGAGGCCCTGGTTGCCCCAGGTTCGATTCCAGGCCAGGTCAGCATACAGTATGTGTCGATGAAATGACATTTGTCCCTGAGCAAGACTCTTAACCCCGCATGCTCACAGGTTCTCATTGGAAACAAGACCGCAAGGACTTTCATGAACGACCTGTTAAAAGGAATTATCCTTATCTAATATAGGATCAGACGTACTCTGATCTGATCCCATATCGTTGACGTCTGTCCAGGCTATCGAATCTTTGACACATTGAGCTGAATCTTTCCTTTAGTGGTACTAGGCCGGTGGCCGTTAGAAATGATGCTTGTTGGGTTATGCAATACCCATCATAACTGTTGAACTCGTTGTCACTTGGCTCTTAACTCTGAATCAGTGGTTCTCAAACTATAGACAAATTATTTGTTTACCAACATTGAGAATGGACGCACAGGTGATTGTTTCATGCAATCAATTCCCAACATATTGTTTCGGGGTGCGATGGTTTCAGTTCATTCAACCTGCTCTTGTGTGTTGGCTAGTGAGGCGCGTCCTAGAGACATGACATAATGTGTTTTATTTGGTGCCGGCCTGCACACGCATACTGGTTCTTATCAGTGTGACGTCGTCTGTTAAGGCGTCTATTTAATTTCAAGGACCCCAATGAATCTCTGTGTAACAGACCTGGATATTTTCCTAATTGTAAGCCTAACTCCCCAATAATGGGAATATCAACACAGAATTAGGTGTGAATCAGGGAAAGACTGTGAAAGATCATGGCATTTTCTGTGAAAGATCAGATCTATCGGCAGTATACACATGCCGAACACAGTATATTCCTGTTGGGAATGCAAGCACCTCCGGTTCTTGCAATACCTGATGTACTCGTCGTACCTGTTGTCAGAATACCTGTTGTGCCCATTATCAGAATAGTGCAGTATAGTACTTGGAGGCCAGTTATGACGTCATATCGGTGACATCAGGCCGACACACACACACACACACACACACACACACACACACACACACACACACACACACACACACACACACACACACACATGTGCGTGCGTGTCTGCGGGGGGGGGGACCTATAACCTATAATAATCTGACAGATCACAGACAGGATAGGAAATGAGAGGCTGTGGGTGGGCTTATCACCTCCTTGTCCCCCCTCCCCCACCACCTGCACACACACGCACACACACACGCACACACGCGCACACACGCACGCACGCACGCACGCACGCACGCACGCACGCACGCACGCACGCACACGCACACACACACACACACACACACACACACACACACACACACACACACAGCCACTAGCTGTCAACACACAACCTATCATGTTCTATATTGTGATATTGCATTGCTCTACATTACAGTATTGTATCATCTATATTTTTTTCAGCCTCTACTTTGTCATACAGTGTCAAGCAAAAATAGAGAAAATAGCCGATCTACAAGCTCGCAATGTGTCGCATCGTGAAGCGTATTTTCACTATGTTTATAAAGGAACGGTTTTGGACATGCAAGGTTTCCAACGCTTTATTAAAAACAGCAGGTATTACTAACTGTCAAAGATATCGTTGCTGTCGGGCAGAAAGCTCTTATCTCCATGAGTTAACTTTTTGTGTTTTTCCGTAAATTAACGCCCTACTTGATCGTACTACATCTTCACACAAAAGCATCAGAAGTAGCAGATCTACAAGCTCGAAGCGACGCGTTTCTGCTACTTTTGAATTTGAATCCTGAAAAGTAACGGTTTTGGACATATCAGGTTTCCACCCGACAGAGACGATATAGCAACAATTATCCACAGCTTTTAAATTACGTTGATAAGACACTATCAGCAAGAATCACAGCGTTGTAAATGCATTTCTAATGAATATTCCTATTCCGTGTTGACAATGTATAATCTGTAAAGGCTCTTGCACACTGAGTCTGTATTCTTTGTGTCCGTTTTAATATGAATTCTGTCTTCTGATAAAAATTGCTACGCACAGAAACCTTGCACAGCAATGTGTGTCGTTGTACAGTATTTGTGGGGAACATTTCTCAGAGCAAACAATTGAGTCGGGCGGAAGCTTATGTAGTCAATTACTCACAAGCTCTTGTTATAATAAAATGACATGGGTACAGTGGGTTGAAATCTACAATGATTATTTACTGAGGTGATATTAGACAATACAATTACTAATGATAATATAAATAAAACATGGCAATGTCAATTGTCATCTTTTTCCGATTTTAACATTTTGTTTTGTTTTCATTATGAAAGCAGAAAATCATAACATGATTAAGGATATATAGGTTAATTAGATTGAGTCAATGGTTTTGGGACCATAGACTTGGGAGTTTTCATTAAGGACCCCAACATTAATACATAGGCCTAATTATCCCGCGGACCCCCATTTGAAAAGATGTACTTTCAGCAGGGGATCCGGGACCCTTAGGGGGTCCTCAGAGTTACTACAGGGTGGCCACCCTTTGTGTGTGATAGTAACTTCAGCCCTTACCATCCCTATTCTGATGGGATCATTAGGCAAAAATAGTAGATCTATATACGTAGCTCACAACGCCAGCTCATGGCGCTGTGAGCTTGTAGATCGGCTATTTTCATCAAAGACGTTTGGTCCCCACCTTCATCTCTCTCTCAGCTAAGTAAGTAAGCAAGTAAGTGAGTAAGTAAGTAAGTAAGTAAGTAAGTAAGTAAGTAAGTAAGTAAGTAAGTAAGTAAGTAAGTCAGTAGGTAAGTAAGTAAGTAAGTACCGTAAGTACTACAGTATAAGTAAGTAAGTAAGTAAGTGAGTAAGTAAGTAAGTAAGTAAGTTAGATTGAAATCTGGTTTTGAATGACCACTGATGATGTCATCAATTTACAACTACAATTTACAATTTAGCCATTTAGCAGACCCTCCTAACCCAGAGGGATTTACAGTAAGCAAGGACAACACAAGGTAATACATCAAATGCATAGAAATAGTAATCTAGGATCTTAAGTAAACAGTAGAATAAACAAAAAAAAACAATAATCTGCACATTGAAACTATACAGACAATAGGATGCCAGGTAAACAATGACCTGGCATCTGTCTACAATAGCATGCTATCTAAATTACATGTTAGCCTTTGCATAAGCCTTCAAGGTCGTCGAGGCTAAGGCAAGTGCTACGTCAAGTGGTACGGGCTAAGGTGGAGTCTGAAGAGGTGAGTCTTCAGATTCCCTAGTATATCTTGTAGATTTTTAACAAAAATATTGGATACTGACAAAGTAAGTTTTCCACAGATCAAAGTAGTTCCGGATCCTGGTGTAGCCACCAAATACGTACATCTCTTTGGTATGTATAAATTATATATCTATATTATTAAGTATTTGTGGAGAGATATTTTTGAGGAAACACCAATCCATACATACAGTCAAGAAAGAAAGAAAGAAAGAAAGAAACTGATCATGGAAATCTAGAAAGATTGACACAATGTGCTGATTCTTTCATCTTAGTGGAAATGAGTGATACATGCCACAAATTAAACTGTACTTATACTAACATCAATATCTCATTAGTCTGCTACTGTGATCCTTACACCTTGTTATAAAGGGCCAATCCTTCACCCTATCTCTATTTGTCAGTGCCCTCCACTGGGCAGTGACCCTACAAGACAAAGTCGTAAGTGCTAGTGTTTGAAATGGGACAATTCTCAAACTTCACCACTCTGTTATCCCCCTAGTGGCTGTTTAGAACATGATTCAACATTGGAACTAAGATAATCTGATAATAATTGCCAAAAACAAAATAAAAAATACTTAATTTATATACTTTAATTATATTGTGGCTGCACTTTCAAATTCCCAAATATTCTCAATGCTTTGTAAATTGTTCCTCATTTTCTGCTCTTAACATTGTTTATGATCTCGTTTGCTCTTTGAGTCTCTGTTGAAGCTGGTCGCTTGCTACCATAGTAATGAATAATACATGTCATTCCAGTCACACATTTCCAAACATTTTCAAAGCATTTAGAAATAGTTGATCTGGCACCTAGGCTCTAAGGTAGCCTGACAGCCGTCGCGGGTTCGAGTCCCGTTCCCGGCGATCTTTACTGCATGTCTCTCCCCATTTCTCTCTCCCTGTGTCTTGTCCATCTACTGTACAACTATCAATTAAAGGCAAAACAATATTTTATCTGCAAGGTGACAACACTGAGGTGTGTTGTGAGCTTGTAGATTGAGTTGAACACAATTTAACGTTCTATTGATGTATACAATTGTATTATAGCCTACATATCTCTGCTGTCCCTGTCCGGCAGAAACCAGCTAACTCCAAAATGTTCATTTTTCAGGAAATGAAAAAAAAAAAAAAGTTAGGAGTTAGGAGGTTTTGTTCATCATTGATAAGAACAGCTGAATGGACCTCCAAGCTCACAATGAGGTTGGAGGTCAAAAGGGGGTGGAGCCTGGAGTCAGCCAAACCAGCTAACTCCTGGTTTGGCTGGTTTAGCAGAAAGTTTGAGGATCCAATGGAGTTAGCTGGTTTTGTCAGAAGTGCTTTTTAATATTTTTCATTGGTTCAATATTTTTTTTACTAACACACAGACGTAAAGGGTGTTCAATGGCCCTGATTTATGGGAATAAATGCAAAAGCGTCAAAATAGAGTTAGCTGGTTTCTGCCGGACAGCAACGACACTTTCACAATACCTTTTTTTTTCTCTCTCCCCCCCAATTATCTATTTTCATTGTAATTGGAATTTTCACGAACTTTTTTTTGTCCGCCAAATATCATCCTTTCATCTATTTTTGACTGGAACGGTAACAGCTACACAAATGAAGTTTGAGGTAATGTCACATTTAGTTTTTGTCCGTTTAGATAGTTTTCTTTTTTTTTAGTCTATGATCACATGTCCAAATAAGGACACAAGGACAAAAGATGTGTTAAGTGAAGCGCATATCTCTGTCAGGCGGGGTGGATGTTGAATTGATGATGTCAGTGTTACTATGAGAGGATCAGATGTACTATGATCAGATTCCATAGCCTGGATGGACGGTGGATCTGAGGTTATACATGCTGTTGCTGACGGTAGTCATGGCTGCCAGTTCCCATCTGATGTTGTGTGGGAGTCCAGACTGCTCGAGACCGTACTGAATAACTGCTAGCTTACATAAAGTCTTCATACTGGGACTGAAGTCAAGGATATGCAGGTTGTATCTACCAAAGAGGATGATACAGTCTCCCACCATGCAACAACACCATTTATTCATTGAAAATGGGCCTTTTCCCTTGAGCTCAACCATCTTCCAGGAGATGGTCTCTGTATTGAATTTCCACAGATCATTGAAGCTCTGGTTCCTGCTGTAACCACCAACTATATACAGCTCTCCATTGTAGGTAAAGGCTGAATGACTTCTGCATGGTTCTAGAAGTAGTTGTGAAGATGGCATGCTCAGCCAGAAGTTGGTTTCTGTGTCAAACACTCTGATAGTGTTGTTGTATTTCCATTGGTCCCCTTCACCCCCAAATACAAACATCTTTGTCCCAATAATAGTGGCAGAGTGATCTAATGAACCAGGTAGCATAGCGCCTCTGGTGTTAATTAAAGACCAGACCATTATTGTGGTGTCCAACTTGTAGGTGTCATTATAGTATCCTGTTGGCTTGTTGTATCCTCCATGTATATACATGACCTTCCCCAAAACACAGGCTGAGTGGTTCCTCCTCCCCTCTGGAACATTCCCAGAAATATTGGCCTTTAACCATCCATGGGTGTCGACATCAAATGCATAAAGAACGTTGCAGTTGCGGCCTTGGACGCTTACCCCGTCACCATCCTCCTTTATCTTAAAATCCACTGTTCCCCCCCAGATGTAGATGATATCTTCTATCAGCACAGCTGTGTGGAACACGCGGTTGGTAGGGACATGAAGGGTACGTCTTCTTTTTCCTGTTATCACACGAGGCAACTTCATCCAGTCCAAAGTCACTGTGTTGAAGATGTGCACATGAATCTGACCCCTGTCGATAATGTTAAAGTACCCTCCAAAGGAGTACAGCCTCTGCCCCACTGTCACAGCCTCGGGGAAGATTCTCTTTGGTATTCCTTTAAGTTTAAAGGTCCAACGCAGCATTTCAGATAAAATCACCACAGCGAATTTAAAAAAAGATTAGATCTATTGCACACGCTCCAACTTATATTGGTACAGCGTAAAACATGTCACGCAAACAACTCTGATGTCAGACTGATGTCATATTGAGATCAGTTTAGAATACCATATTTGGGCAAAATTGACATTCTCTCATAGGATCAGACGTACTCTGATCTGATCCCATATCGTTGACGTCTGTCCAGGCTATCGAATCTTTGACACATTGAGCTGAATCTTTCCTTTAGTGTTACTAGGCCGGTGGCCGTTAGGATTGATGCTTGTTGGGTTATGCAATACCCATCATAACTGTTGAACTCATTGTCACTTGGCTCTTAACTCTAAATCAGTGGTTCTCAAACTATAGACAAATTATTTGTTAACCAACATTGAGAATGGACGCACAGGTGATTGTTTCATGCAATCAATTCCCAACATATTGTTTCGGGGTGCGATGGTTTCAGTTAATTCAACCTGCTCTTCTGTGTTGGCTAGTGAGGCGCGTCCCAGCGAGCGAGACATGACAAAATGGGTTTCATTTGGCGCCGGCCTTCGCGCACAATGATTGATTGATTGAATGTTGTATTAGGCAAAAGAATGTAAAACAACACAGATACATTTATAATACTTTTGTTTAAAAGGTCCGGCCAAAAAAGTCCTTGCGGACTTGTTTCCGTTGGGGTCCTTGAATTCATTTCATAGACATATACTGTATAGTAGCAACCAAACAGTTAAAAAATCAAAATAAAAATACAGAAGAAAAAAATACCACTATGTACAAAAAAAAGCATGAAAAAAAAAAAGTATATACAAAAAAAGGGGAGGGGGTCGTCTGTCTACAGGGAAACTGGTACTAGCTCCTCTTTTGGCCTCCAGACAGATGAATTTTTAGGGCTGTTTTGAATGAGCCCAGCTAACTGCATTTTTAGAGGGATGGGACTATTCCATACCTTGGTGGCTGTGCTGTAGAAGGAGAATTTGCCCATGTTTGTTTTATGGGTGGGTGGTACCAGATTGTTGTTTACGCTCCCTCTAGTTTCGTGACTGTGGGTGTCACTAACTTTTTCGAGGTATTTATACAGATATGCGGGTATAGGGGGCATTTCGGGCAAATCTGCATTTACAATTTTGAAAACCAGTCCCATTTTTAGTTGTTTAACCCTGTCTTCCACCCTGAGCCAGCCTAGGCTGGCAAAGTGAGTGGGAGAGAGGTGGGTCATGGGCCCCAGTCCGAGAAGTAGTCAAATCAGTTTGTTTTGGGAGGTTTGAAGCTTAGTCTTCAGTGACACTGAGGTGTTGGAGTACCAAAAGGAGCAAGCATAGTCAAAAACGGGCTGAATCAGGGCCCCTGATAGGATCCTGAGGGTCTGAAGGTTGACAAAAGAGGAAACTCTGCCCATTAATCTGGTTTTCTGGTTTACTCCTTTGACCACTTTTGTTGCCATGCTTTCACCTGTCAGGTATTTGTCAAGAATACATCCCAAATAGGTAATCTCTTCTTTGCTAGTGATGATTGTATCATCGACTTTGACCTTGAAGTCATTTTCCTTCGTTTTACTGAGGGAATGTTTGGTCCCAAAGAGAATGGATTCAGTTTTCCCAAGGTGTAGTGACAGTTTGTTATCGGTAAGCCAGGTACGGATTTTTGAGAGTTCAGAGCTGAGAGCTTCCTCAACTTGCAACTTGTCCTCACCCGACTGGTCCTCACCATACTGCATGGTTCTTATCAGTGTGACGTTGTCTGTTAGGGCGTCTATTTAATTTCAAGGACCCCAATGAATCTCTGTGTAACAGACCTGGATATTTTCCTAATCGTAAGCCTAACTCCCCAATAATGGGAATATCAACACAGAATTAGGTGTGAATCAGGGAAAGACTGTGAAAAATCATGGCATTTTCTGTGAAAGATCAGATGTATCGGCAGTATACACATGCATAACACAGTATATTCCTGTTGGGAATGCAAGCACCTGATGTACTCGTCGTACCTGTTGGCAGAATACCTGTTGTGCCCATTATCAGAATAGTAAAGTACCCATTATCATAGTACTTGGAGGCCAGTTATTATGACGTCATATCGGTGACATCAGGCCGACACACACACACACACACACGCACGCACGCACGCACGCACGCACGCACGCACGCACGCACGCACGCACGCACGCGTGCGTGTGTGTGTGTCTGCGGGGGGGGGGGATTTATAACCTATAATAATCTGACAGATCACAGACAGGATAGGAAATGAGAGGCTGTGGGTGGGCTTATCACCTCCTTGTCCCCCCTCCCAACCACATGCACGCACGCACGCACGCACGCACGCACGCACGCACGCACGCACACACACACACACACACACACACACACACACACACACACACACACACACACACACACACACACACACACACACACACACACACACACACACACACAGCCACCAGTTGTCAACACACAACCTATCATGTTCTATATTGTGATATGTCATTGTTCTACATTAGAGTATATCATGTATCATCTATTTTTTTTTTTCAGCCCCTACTTTGTCATACAGTGTCAAGCAAAAATAGAGAAAATAGCCGATCTACAAGCTCGCAATGTGTCGCATCGTGAAGCGTATTTTCACTATGTTTATAAAGGAACGGTTTTGGACATGCAAGGTTTCCAACGCTTTATTAAAAACAGCAGGTATTACTAACTGTCAAAGATATTGTTGCTGTCGGGCAGAAAGCTCTTATCTCCATGAGTTAACTTTTTGTGTTTTTCCGTAAATTAACGCCCTACTTGATCATACTACATCTTCACACAAAAGCATCAGAAGTAGCAGATCTACAAGCTCGAAGCGACGCGTTTCTGCTACTTTTGAATTTGAATCCTGAAAAGTAACGGTTTTGGACATATCAGGTTTCCACCCGACAGAGACGATATAGCAACAATTATCCACAGCTTTTAAATGACGTTGATAAGACACTATCAGCAAGAATCTCAGCGTTGTAAATGAATTTCTAATGAATATTCCTATTCAGTGTTGACAATGTATAATCTGTAATGGCTCTTGCACACTGAGTCTGTATTCTTTGTGTCCGTTTTAATATGAATTCTGTCTTCTGATAAAAATTGCTACGCACAGAAACCTTGCACAGCAATGTGTGTCGTTGTACAGTATTTGTGGGGAACATTTCTCAGAGCAAACAATTGAGTCGGGCGGAAGCTTATGTAGTCAATTACTCACAAGCTCTTGTTATAATAAAATGACATGGGTACAGTGGGTTGAAATCTACAATGATTATTTACTGAGGTGATATTAGACGATACAATTACTAATGATAATATAAATAAAACATGGCAATGTCAATTGTCATCTTTTTCCGATTTTAACATTTTGTTTTGTTTTCATTATGAAAGCAGAAAATCATAACATGATTAAGGATATATAGGTTAATTAGATTGAGTCAATGGTTTTGGGACCATTGACTTGGGAGTTTTCATGCCAAGGACCCCAACATTAATACATAGGCCTAATTATCCCGCGGACCCCCATTTGAAAAGATGTACTTTCAGCAGGGGATCCGGGACCCTTAGGGGGTCCTCAGAGTTACTACAGGGTGGCCGCCCTTTGTGTGTGATAGTAACTTCAGCCCTTACCATCCCTATTCTGATGGGATCATTAGGCAAAAATAGTAGATCTATATACGTAGCTCACAACGCCAGCTCATGGCGCTGTGAGCTTGTAGATCGGCTATTTTCATCAAAGACGTTTGGTCCCCACCTTCATCTCTCTCTCAGCTAAGTAAGTAAGCAAGTAAGTAAGTAAGTAAGTAAGTAAGTAAGTAAGTAAGTAAGTAAGTAAGTAAGTAAGTAAGTAAGTACCGTAAGTACTACAGTATAAGTAAGTAAGTAAGTAAGTAAGTAAGTGAGTAAGTAAGTAAGTTAGATTGAAATCTGGTTTTGAATGACCACTGATGATGTCATCAATTTACAACTACAATTTACAATTTAGCCATTTAGCAGACCCTCCTAACCCAGAGGGATTTACAGTAAGCAAGGACAACACAAGGTAATACATCAAATGCATAGAAATAGTAATCTAGGATCTTAAGTAAACAGTAGAATAAACAAAAAAAACAATAATCTGCACATTGAAACTATACAGACAATAGGATGCCAGGTAAACAATGACCTGGCATCTGTCTACAATAGCATGCTATCTAAATTACATGTTAGCCTTTGCATAAGCCTTCAAGGTCGTCGAGGCTAAGGCAAGTGCTACGTCAAGTGGCACGGGCTAAGGTGGAGTCTGAAGAGGTGAGTCTTCAGATTCCCTAGTATATCTTGTAGATTTTTAACAAAAATATTGGATACTGACAAAGTAAGTTTTCCACAGATCAAAGTAGTTCCGGGTCCTGGTGTAGCCACCAAATACGTACATCGCTTAGGTATGTATAAATTATATACAGTATCTATATTATTAAGTATTTGTGGAGAGATATTTTTGAGGAAACACCAATCCATACATACAGTCAAGAAAGAAAGAAAGAAAGAAAGAAACTGATCATGGAAATCTAGAAAGATTGACACAATGTGCTGATTCTTTCATCTTAGTGGAAATGAGTGATACATGCCACAAATTAAACTGTAGTTATACTAACATCAATATCTCATTAGTCTGCTACTGTGATCCTTACACCTTGTTATAAAGGGCCAATCCTTCACCCTATCTCTATTTGTCAGTGCCCTCCACTGGGCAGTGACCCTACAAGACAAAGTCGTAAGTGCTAGTGTTTGAAATGGGACACTTCTCAAACTTCACCACTCTGTTATCCCCCTAGTGGCTGTTTAGAACATGATTCAACATTGGAACTAAGATAATCTGATAATAATTGCCAAAAACAAAATAAAAAATACTTAATTTATATACTTTAATTATATTGTGGCTGCACTTTCAAATTCCCAAATATTCTCAATGCTTTGTAAATTGTTCCTCATTTTCTGCTCTTAACATTGTTTATGATCTCGTTTGCTCTTTGAGTCTCTGTTGAAGCTGGTCGCTTGCTACCATAGTAATGAATAATACATGTCATTCCAGTCACACATTTCCAAACATTTTCAAAGCATTTAGAAATAGTTGATCTGGCACCTAGGCTCTAAGGTAGCCTGACAGCCGTCGCGGGTTCGAGTCCCGTTCCCGGCGATCTTTACTGCATGTCTCTCCCCATTTCTCTCTCCCTGTGTCTTGTCCATCTACTGTACAACTATCAATTAAAGGCAAAACAATATTTTATCTGCAAGGTGACAACACTGAGGTGTGTTGTGAGCTTGTAGATTGAGTTGAATACAATTTAACGTTCTATTGATGTATACAATTGTATTATAGCCTACATATCTCTGCTGTCCCTGTCCGGCAGAAACCAGCTAACTCCAAAATGTTCATTTTTCAGGAAATGAAAAAAAAAAAAGTTAGGAGTTAGGAGGTTTTGTTCATCATTGATAAGAACAGCTGAATGGACCTCCAAGCTCACAATGAGGTTGGAGGTCAAAAGGGGGTGGAGCCTGGAGTCAGCCAAACCAGCTAACTCCTGGTTTGGCTGGTTTAGCAGAAAGTTTGAGGATCCAATGGAGTTAGCTGGTTTTGTCAGAAGTGCCTTTTAATATTTTTCATTGGTTCAATATTTTTTTTACTAACACACAGACGTAAAGGGTGTTCAATGGCCCTGATTTATGGGAAGAAATGCAAAAGCGTCAAAATAGAGTTACCTGGTTTCTGCCGGACAGCAACGACACTTTCACAATACCTTTTTTTTTCTCTCTCCCCCCCAATTATCTATTTTCATTGTAATTGGAATTTTCACGAACTTTTTTTTGTCCGCCAAATATCATCCTTTCATCTATTTTTGACTGGAACGGTAACAGCTACACAAATGAAGTTTGAGGTAATGTCACATTTAGTTTTTGTCCGTTTAGATAGTTTTCTTTTTTTTTAGTCTATGATGACATGTCCAAATAAGGACACAAGGACAAAAGATGTGTTAAGTGAAGCGCATATCTCTGTCAGGCGGGGTGGATGTTGAATTGATGATGTCAGTGTTACTATGAGAGGATCAGATGTACTATGATCAGATTCCATAGCCTGGATGGACGGTGGATCTGAGGTTATACATGCTGTTGCTGACGGTAGTCATGGCTGCCAGTTCCCATCTGATGTTGTGTGGGAGACCAGACTGCTCGAGACCGTACTGAATAACTGCTAGCTTACATAAAGTCTTCATACTGGGACTGAAGTCAAGGATATGCAGGTTGTATCTACCAAAGAGGATGATACAGTCTCCCACCATGCAACAACACCATTTATTCATTGAAAATGGGCCTTTTCCCTTGAGCTCAACCATCTTCCAGGAGATGGTCTCTGTATTGAATTTCCACAGATCATTGAAGCTCTGGTTCCTGCTGTAACCACCAATTATATACAGCTCTCCATTGTAGGTAAAGGCTGAATGACTTCTGCATGGTTCTAGAAGTAGTTGTGAAGATGGCATGCTCAGCCAGAAGTTGGTTTCTGTGTCAAACACTCTGATAGTGTTGTTGTATTTCCATTGGTCCCCTTCACCCCCAAATACAAACATCTTTGTCCCAATAATAGTGGCAGAGTGATCTAATGAACCAGGTAGCATAGCGCCTCTGGTGTTAATTAAAGACCAGACCATTATTGTGGTGTCCAACTTGTAGGTGTCATTATAGTATCCTGTTGGCTTGTTGTATCCTCCATGTATATACATGACCTTCCCCAAAACACAGGCTGAGTGGTTCCTCCTCCCCTCTGGAACATTCCCAGAAATATTGGCCTTTAACCATCCATGGGTGTCGACATCAAATGCATAAAGAACGTTGCAGTTGCGGCCTTGGACGGTTACCCCGTCACCATCCTCCTTAATCTTAAAATCCACTGTTCCCCCCCAGATGTAGATGATATCTTCTATCAGCACAGCTGTGTGGAACACGCGGTTGGTAGGGACATGAAGGGTACGTCTTCTTTTTCCTGTTATCACACGAGGCAACTTCATCCAGTCCAAAGTCACTGTGTTGAAGATGTGCACATGAATCTGACCCCTGTCGATAATGTTAAAGTACCCTCCAAAGGAGTACAGCCTCTGCCCCACTGTCACAGCCTCGGGGAAGATTCTCTTTGGTATTCCTTTAAGTTTAAAGGTCCAACGCAGCATTTCAGATAAAATCACCACAGGGAATTTAAAAAAAGATTAGATCTATTGCACACGCTCCAACTTATATTGGTACAGCGTAAAACATGTCACGCAAACAACTCTGATGTCAGACTGATGTCATATTGAGATCAGTTTAGAATACCATATTTGGGCAAAATTGACATTCTCTCATAGGATCAGACTTACTCTGATCTGATCCCATATCGTTGACGTCTGTCCAGGCTATCGAATCTTTGACACATTGAGCTGAATCTTTCCTTTAGTGTTACTAGGCCGGTGGCCGTTAGGATTGATGCTTGTTGGGTTATGCAATACCCATCATAACTGTTGAACTCATTGTCACTTGGCTCTTAACTCTAAATCAGTGGTTCTCAAACTATAGACAAATTATTTGTTAACCAACATTGAGAATGGACGCACAGGTGATTGTTTCATGCAATCAATTCCCAACATATTGTTTCGGGGTGCGATGGTTTCAGTTAATTCAACCTGCTCTTCTGTGTTGGCTAGTGAGGCGCGTCCCAGCGAGCGAGACATGACAAAATGGGTTTCATTTGGCGCCGGCCTTCGCGCACAATGATTGATTGATTGAATGTTGTATTAGGCAAAAGAATGTAAAACAACACAGATACATTTATAATACTTTTGTTTAAAAGGTCCGGCCAAAAAAGTCCTTGCGGACTTGTTTCCGTTGGGGTCCTTGAATTCATTTCATAGACATATACTGTATAGTAGCAACCAAACAGTTAAAAAATCAACATAAAAATACAGAGGAAAAAAATACCACTATGTACAAAAAAAAGCATGAAAAAAAAAAACCCCTCAAAAAAAGGGGAGGGGGTCGTCTGTCTACAGGGAAACTGGTACTAGCTCCTCTTTTGGCCTCCAGACAGATGAATTTTTAGGGCTGTTTTGAATGAGCCCAGCTAACTGCATTTTTAGAGGGATGGGACTATTCCATACCTTGGTGGCTGTGCTGTAGAAGGAGAATTTGCCCATGTTTGTTTTATGGGTGGGTGGTACCAGATTGTTGTTTACGCTCCCTCTAGTTTCGTGACTGTGGGTGTCACTATCTTTTTCGAGGTATTTATACAGATATGCGGGTATAGGGGGCATTTCGGGCAAATCTGCATTTACAATTTTGAAAACCAGTCCCATTTTTAGTTGTTTAACCCTGTCTACCACCCTGAGCCGGCCTAGGCTGGCAAAGTGAGTGGGAGAGAGGTGGGTCATGGGCCCCAGTCCGAGAAGTAGTCAAATCAGTTTGTTTTGGGAGGTTTGAAGCTTAGTCTTCAGTGACACTGAGGTGTTGGAGTACCAAAAGGAGCAAGCATAGTCAAAAAGGGGCTGAATCAGGGCCCCTGATAGGATCCTGAGGGTCTGAAGGTTGACAAAAGAGGAAACTCTGCCCATTAATCTGGTTTTCTGGTTTACTCCTTTGACCACTTTTGTTGCCATGCTTTCACCTGTCAGGTATTTGTCAAGAATACATCCCAAATAGGTAATCTCTTCTTTGCTAGTGATGATTGTATCATCGACTTTGACCTTGAAGTAATTTTCCTTCATTTTACTGAGGGAATGTTTGGTCCCAAAGAGAATGGATTCAGTTTTCCCAAGGTGTAGTGACAGTTTGTTATCGGTAAGCCAGGTACGGATTTTTGAGAGTTCAGAGCTGAGAGCTTCCTCAACTTGCAACTTGTCCTCACCCGACTGGTCCTCACCATACTGCATGGTTCTTATCAGTGTGACGTTGTCTGTTAGGGCGTCTATTTAATTTCAAGGACCCCAATGAATCTCTGTGTAACAGACCTGGATATTTTCCTAATCGTAAGCCTAACTCCCCAATAATGGGAATATCAACACAGAATTAGGTGTGAATCAGGGAAAGACTGTGAAAAATCATGGCATTTTCTGTGAAAGATCAGATCTATCGGCAGTATACACATGCATAACACAGTATATTCCTGTTGGGAATGCAAGCACCTGATGTACTCGTCGTACCTGTTGGCAGAATACCTGTTGTGCCCATTATCAGAATAGTACAGTACCCATTATCATAGTACTTGGAGGCCAGTTATTATGACGTCATATCGGTGACATCAGGCCGACACACACACACACACACACACACACACACACACACACACACGCACGCACGCACGCGTGCGTGTGTGTGTGTCTGCGGGGGGGGGGGGATTTATAACCTATAATAATCTGACAGATCACAGACAGGATAGGAAATGAGAGGCTGTGGGTGGGCTTATCACCTCCTTGTCCCCCCTCCCAACCACATGCACACACGCACGCACGCACGCACGCACGCACGCACACACACACACACACACACACACACACACACACACACACACACACACACACACACACACACACACACACACACACACACAGCCACCAGTTGTCAACACACAACCTATCATGTTCTATATTGTGATATGTCATTGTTCTACATTAGAGTATATCATGTATCATCTATTTTTTTTTTCAGCCCCTACTTTGTCATACAGTGTCAAGCAAAAATAGAGAAAATAGCCGATCTACAAGCTCGCAATGTGTCGCATCGTGAAGCGTATCTTCACTATTTTTTATAAAGGAACGGTTTTGGACATGCAAGGTTTCCAAAGCTTTATTAAAAACAGCAGGTATTCCTAACTGTCAAAGATATCGTTGCTGTCGGGCAGAAACCTCTTATCTCCTTGTGTTAACTTTTTGTGTTTTTCCGTAAATTAACGCCCTACTTGATCATACTACATCTTCACACAAAAGCATCAAAAGCTTGTAGATCTGCTACTTTTGAATTTGAATCCTGAAAAGTAACGGTTTTGGACATATCAGGTTTCCACCCGACAGAGACGGTATAGAAACAATTATCCACAGCTTTTAAATTACGTTGATAAGACACTATCAGCAAGAATCACAGCGTTGTAAATGCATTTCTAATGAATATTCCTATTCAGTGTTGACAATGTATAATCTGTAATGGCTCTTGCACACTGAGTCTGTATTCTTTGTGTCCGTTTTAATATGAATTCTGTCTTCCGATAAAAATTGCTACGCACAGAAACCTTGCACAGCAATGTGTGTTGTTGTACAGTATTTGTGGGGAACATTTCTCAGAACAAACAATTGAGTCGGGCGGAAGCTTATGTAGTCAACTACTCACAAGCTCTTGTTATAATAAAATGACATGGGTACAGTGGGTTGAAATCTACAATGATTATTTACTGAGGTGATATTAGACAATACAATTACTAATGATAATATAAATAAAACATGGCAATGTCAATTGTAATCTTTTTCCGATTTTAACATTTTGTTTTGTTTTCATTATGAAAGCAGAAAATCATAACATGATTAAGGATATATAGGTTAATTAGATTGAGTCAATGGTTTTGGGACCATTGACTTTTCATGCCAAGGACCCCAACATTAATACATAGGCCTAATTATCCCGCGGACCCCCATTTGAAAAGATGTACTTTCAGCAGGGGATCCGGGACCCTTAGGGGGTCCTCAGAGTTACTACAGGGTGGCCGCCCTTTGTGTGTGATAGTAACTTCAGCCCTTACCATCCCTATTCTGATGGGATCATTAGGCAAAAATAGTAGATCTATATACGTAGCTCACAACGCCAGCTCATGGCGCTGTGAGCTTGTAGATCGGCTATTTTCATCAAAGACGTTTGGTCCCCACCTTCATCTCTCTCTCAGCTAAGTAAGTAAGCAAGTAAGTAAGTAAGTAAGTAAGTAAGTAAGTAAGTAAGTAAGTACCGTAAGTACTACAGTATAAGTAAGTAAGTAAGTAAGTAAGTGAGTAAGTAAGTAAGTAAGTAAGTAAGTTAGATTGAAATCTGGTTTTGAATGACCACTGATGATGTCATCAATTTACAACTACAATTTACAATTTAGCCATTTAGCAGACCCTCCTAACCCAGAGGGATTTACAGTAAGCAAGGACAACACAAGGTAATACATCAAATGCATAGAAATAGTAATCTAGGATCTTAAGTAAACAGTAGAATAAACAAAAAAAACAATAATCTGCACATTGAAACTATACAGACAATAGGATGCCAGGTAAACAATGACCTGGCATCTGTCTACAATAGCATGCTATCTAAATTACAAGTTAGCCTTTGCATAAGCCTTCAAGGTCGTCGAGGCTAAGGCAAGTGCTACGTCAAGTGGTACGGGCTAAGGTGGAGTCTGAAGAGGTGAGTCTTCAGATTCCCTAGTATATCTTGTAGATTTTTAACAAAAATATTGGATACTGACAAAGTAAGTTTTCCACAGATCAAAGTAGTTCCGGGTCCTGGTGTAGCCACCAAATGCGTACATCTCTTTGGTATGTATAAATTATATATCTATATTATTAAGTATTTGTGGAGAGATATTTTTGAGGAACCACCAATCCATACATACAGTCAAGAAAGAAAGAAAGAAAGAAAGAAAGAAACTGATCATGGAAATCTAGAAAGATTGACACAATGTGCTGATTCTTTCATCTTAGTGGAAATGAGTGATACATGCCACAAATTAAACTGTAGTTATACTAACATCAATATCTCATTAGTCTGCTACTGTGATCCTTACACCTTGTTATAAAGGGCCAATCCTTCACCCTATCTCTATTTGTCAGTGCCCTACACTGGGCAGTGACCCTACAAGACAAAGTCGTAAGTGCTAGTGTTTGAAATGGGACACTTCTCAAACTTCACCACTCTGTTATCCCCCTAGTGGCTGTTTAGAACATGATTCAACATTGGAACTAAGATAATCTGATAATAATTGCCAAAAACAAAATAAAAAATACTTAATTTATATACTTTAATTATATTGTGGCTGCACTTTCAAATTCCCAAATATTCTCAATGCTTTGTAAATTGTTCCTCATTTTCTGCTCTTAACATTGTTTATGATCTCGTTTGCTCTTTGAGTCTCTGTTGAAGCTGGTCGCTTGCTACCATAGTAATGAATAATACATGTCATTCCAGTCACACATTTCCAAACATTTTCAAAGCATTTAGAAATAGTTGATCTGGCACCTAGGCTCTGAGGTAGCCTGACAGCCGTCGCGGGTTCGAGTCCCGTTCCCGGCGATCTTTACTGCATGTCTCTCCCCATTTCTCTCTCCCTGTGTCTTGTCCATCTACTGTACAACTATCAATTAAAGGCAAAACAATATTTTATCTGCAAGGTGACAACACTGAGGTGTGTTGTGAGCTTGTAGATTGAGTTGAATACAATTTAACGTTCTATTGATGTATACAATTGTATTATAGCCTACATATCTCTGCTGTCCC
This sequence comes from Gymnoscopelus microlampas, assembly GCF_963454915.1. Taxonomy (NCBI): domain Eukaryota; kingdom Metazoa; phylum Chordata; class Actinopteri; order Myctophiformes; family Myctophidae; genus Gymnoscopelus; species Gymnoscopelus microlampas. The sequence goes on along the minus strand of NC_139942.1, from coordinate 12,152,066 downwards.
TGTCCGGCAGAAACCAGCTAACTCCAAAATGTTCATTTTTCAGGAAATGAAAAAAAAAGAAGTTAGGAGTTAGGAGGTTTTGTTCATCATTGATAAGAACAGCTGAATGGACCTCCAAGCTCACAATGAGGTTGGAGGTCAAAAGGGGGTGGAGCCTGGAGTCAGCCAAACCAGCTAACTCCTGGTTTGGCTGGTTTAGCAGAAAGTTTGAGGATCCAATGGAGTTAGCTGGTTTTGTCAGAAGTGCTTTTTAATATTTTACATTGGTTCAATATTTTTTTTACTAACACACAGACGTAAAGGGTGTTCAATGGCCCTGATTTATGGGAAGAAATGCAAAAGCGTCAAAATAGAGTTAGCTGGTTTCTGCCGGACAGCAACGACACTTTCACAATACCTTTTTTTTTCTCTCTCCCCCCAATTATCTATTTTCATTGTAATTGGAATTTTCACGAACTTTTTTTTGTCCGCCAAATATCATCCTTTCATCTATTTTTGACTGGAACGGTAACAGCTACACAAATGAAGTTTGAGGTAATGTCACATTTAGTTTTTGTCCGTTTAGATAGTTTTCTTTTTTTTTTAGTCTATGATGACATGTCCAAATAAGGACACAAGGACAAAAGATGTGTTAAGTGAAGCGCATATCTCTGTCAGGCGGGGTGGATGTTGAATTGATGATGTCAGTGTTACTATGAGAGGATCAGATGTATTATGATCAGATTCCATAGCCTGGATGGACGGTGGATCTGAGGTTATACATGCTGTTGCTGACGGTAGTCATGGCTGCCAGTTCCCATCTGATGTTGTGTGGGAGACCAGACTGCTCGAGACCGTACTGAATAACTGCTAGCTTACATAAAGTCTTCATACTGGGACTGAAGTCAAGGATATGCAGGTTGTATCTACCAAAGAGGATGATACAGTCTCCCACCATGCAACAACACCATTTATTCATTGAAAATGGGCCTTTTCCCTTGAGCTCAACCATCTTCCAGGAGATGGTCTCTGTATTGAATTTCCACAGATCATTGAAGCTCTGGTTCCTGCTGTAACCACCAACTATATACAGCTCTCCATTGTAGGTAAAGGCTGAATGACTTCTGCATGGTTCTAGAAGTAGTTGTGAAGATGGCATGCTCAGCCAGAAGTTCGTTTCTGTGTCAAACACTCTGATAGTGTTGTTGTATTTCCGTTGGCCCCCTACACCCCCAAATATAAACATCTTTGTCCCAATAATAGTGGCAGAGTGTTTTAATGAACCAGGTAGCATAGCGCCTCTGGTGTTAATTAAAGACCAGACCATTATTGTGGTGTCCAACTTGTAGGTGTCATTATAGTATCCTGTTGGCTTGTTCCATCCTCCATGTATAAACATGACCTTCCCCAAGACACAGGCTGAGTGGCTCCTCCTTCCCTCTGGAACATTCCCAGAAATATTGGCCTTTAACCATTCATGGGTGTCGACATCAAATGCATAAAGCACGTTGCAGTTGCGGCCTTGGACGGTTACCCCGTAGCCATCCTCCTTTACCTTAAAATCCACTGTTCCCCCCCAGATGTAGATGATATATTCTATCAGCACAGCTGTGTGGAACACGCGGTTGGTGGGGACATGAAGGGTACGTCTTCTTTTTCCTGTTGTCGCACGAGGCAACTTCATCCAGTCCAAAGTCACTGTGTTGAAGATGTGCACATGAATCTGACCCCTGTCAATAATGTTAAAGTACCCTCCAAAGGAATACAGCCTCTGCCCCACTGTCACGGGGAAGATTCTCTTTGGTATTCCTTTAAGTTTAAAGGTCCAACGCAGCATTTCAGATAAAATCACCACAGCGAATTAAAAAAAAGATTAGTTCTATTGCACACGCTCCAACTTATATTGGTACAGCGTAAAACATGTCACGCAAACAACTCTGATGTCAGACTGATGTCATATTGAGATGTCAGTTTATAATACCATATTTGGGCAAAATTGACATTTTCTCATATAGGATCAGACGTACTCTGATCTGATCCCATACGTCTGTACGGCTATCGAATCTTTGACACATTGAGCTGAATCTTTCCTTTAGTGTTTCTAGGCCGGTGGCCGTTAGGATTGATGCTTGTTGGGTTATGCAATACCCATCATAACTGTTGAACTCATTGTCACTTGGCTCTTAACTCTAAATCAGTGGTTCTCAAACTATAGACAAATTATTTGTTTACCAACATTGAGAATGGACGCACAGGTGATTGTTTCATGCAATCAATTCCCAACATATTGTTTCGGGGTGCGATGGTTTCAGTTCATTCAACCTGCTCTTCTGTGTTGGCTAGTGAGGCGCGTCCTAGCGAGACATGACAAAATGGGTTTTATTTGGCGCCGGCCTTCGCGCACATTGATTGATTTATTGATTTTTTTTATTAGGCAAAAGAATGTAAAACAACACAGATACATTTATAAGAGAGGTGGGTCATGGGCCCCAGTCCGAGAAGTAGTCGAATCAGTTTGTTTTGGGAGGTTTGAAGCTTAGTCTTCAGTGACACTGAGGGGTTGGAGTACCAAGAGGAGCAAGCATAGTCAAAAAGGTGCTGAATCAGGGCCCCTGAGAGGGTCCTGAGGGCCTGAGGGTTGACAAAAGAGGAAACTCTACCCATAAATCTGTTTTTCTGGTTTACTCCTTTGACCACTTTTGTTGCCATGCTTTCACCTGTCAGGTATTTGTCAAGAATACATCCCAAATAGGTAATCTCTTCTTTGCTAGTGATCATCGACTTTGACCTTGAAGTCATTTACCTTCATTTTACTGAGGGAATGTTTGGTCCCAAAGAGAATGGATTCAGTTTTCCCAAGGTGTAGTGACAGTTTGTTATCGGTAAGCCAGGTACGGATTTTTGAGAGTTCAGAGCTGAGAGCTTCCTCAACTTGCAACTTGTCCTCACCCGACTGGTCCTCACTGGTTCTTATCAGTGTGACGTCGTCTGTTAAGGCGTCTATTTCATTTCAAGGATCCCAATGAATCTCTGTGTAACAGACCTGGATATTTTCCTAATTGTAAGCCTAACTCCCCAATAATGGGAATATCAACACAGAATTAAGTGTGAATCAGGGAAAAACTGTGAAAAATCATGGCATTTTCTGTGAAAGATCAGATCTATCAGCAGTATACTAATGCAGAACACTGTATATTCCTGTTGGGAATGCAAGCACCTCCGGTTCATGCAATACCTGATGTACTCGTCGTACCTGTTGTGCCCATTATCAGAATAGTGCAGTATAGTACTTGGAGGCCAGTTATGACGTCATATCGGTGACATCATTGCGACACGCACACACACACACACACACACACACACACACACACACACACCTGCACATCTCATGCCATTGTTAATGAAACAGGCTGCCATGATAATGTACTGCATTATGTACAGTACAGTGCGTGCGTGCGTGACTGCGGGGGGGACCTATAACCTATAATAATCTGACAGATCACAGACAGTATAGGAAATGAGAGGCTGTGGGTGGGCTTATCACCTCCTTCTCCCCCCTCCCCCACCACGTGCACACACACACACACACACACACACACACACACACACACACACACTAGCTGTCAACACACAACCTATCATGTTTTACATTTTTCAGCCCCTACTTTGTCATACAGTGTCAAGCAAAAAGAGAGAAAATAGACGATCTACAAGCTCACAATCATGAAGCGTGTTTTCACTATTTCTATAAAGGAACGGTTTTGGACATGCAAGGTTTCCAACGCTTTATTAAAAACAGCAGGTATTCCTAACTTTCAAAGATATCGTTGCTGTCGGGCAGAAACCTCGTATCTCCATGTGTTAACTTTTTGTGTTTTTCCGTTTTCGCACCGCGTTTCGAGCTTGTAGATCTGCTACTTTTACTACTTTTGAATTTGAATCCTGAAAAGTAACAGTTTTGGATATATGAGGTTTCCACCCGACGGAGTCGGTATAGAAACAATTTTCCGCAGCTTTTAAATTACGTTGATAAGACACTATCAGCAAGAATCACAGCGTTGTAAATGAATTTCTAATGAATATTCCTATTCCGTGTTGACAATGTATAATCTGTAAAGGCTCTTGCACACTGAGTCTGTATTCTTTGTGTCCGTTTTAATATGAATTCTGTCTTCCGATAAAAATTGCTACGCACAGAAACCTTGCACAGCAATGTGTGTCGTTGTACAGTATTTGTGGGGAACATTTTCTCAGAACAAACAATTAAGTCGGGCGGAAGCTTGTCAATTACTCACAAGCTCTTGTTAGTGCTTTTCATGATATTAAATTACATATTTATAAAACTCAAAGACAGTGGGTTGAAATCTACGATGAGGTGATATTAGACCATACAATTACTAATGATAATATAAATAAAACATGGCGATGTCAATTGTCATATCTTTTTCCGATTATAATGGTTTTGTTTTTTGTTTTTTGTTTTTTCATTATGAAAGCAGAGAATCATAGCAAAATGAACGATATATTGGTTAATTATTTTGGGACAAAAGTTTATAGATTTCAAGTTTTCATGCCAAGGACCCCCACATTAATACATAGGCCTAATTAGCCCACGGACCCCCATTTGAAAAGATGTACTTTTACCATAAGAGAAGATTTTCACAACTTTAACAGTGATTCTTAACTATTTTAATTCCAGGACCTCCTGTTTGATATGCATTAGGCCACAGACCCCACTTGATATAATTGTGTTATTTTATTTTGATCTCTGGGACACAAATCTACACTGCAAAAGTGTATTTTAACTCTGAGAGCGTACTTTGTACGCTCTCAGAGTTTGTACGCCATTTGTACACTCTCAGAGTTACAGACCCACAGGGTCCATTTGGTTACTAACTATAAATAATTTGGCTGGGGACGTCCCTGGAACCCCCCTCAAGGACCCCTTGGGGTCCCCGGACCCCACTTTGAGAACCGCTGGTGAAGTAGACAGACAACATTTACCAAGTCTAGAGTGTTTAAGAGGTTGAAAAATGACCATACAGTTCTACACATTAACAAGACCAATGGTGTTACTGCTACTGACCATGGCTGACTCATGTTCAATGTTATCACATTAAAGGTCGTGGCACTTTGACTCCTGCTGAGGAGACGGAGCAGACATTGAAGCGTTGGATAAATGAATACCGGCATTTGTCAGGTTTATATCCTCGTGCTGACATTAGATAGAGCCCGGGTCTTCAGCAGGGGGTCCGGGACCCTTAGGGGGTCCTCAGAGTTACTATAGGGGGGCCGCCGAATCTTTGTGTGATAGTAACTTCAGCCCTTAGCATCCCTATTCTGAGAGGATCATTAGCCAAAAAGAGTAGATCTATATTAGCTCACAACGCCAGGGCATGGCGCTGTGAGCTTGTAGATCGGCTATTTTCATCAAAGAAGTTTGGTGTACAGTTTTTAAAAAAAAAAGAGCAGAACGAGTACAGAACCAATTTTTTACAAGTCTATGAAGCCATCCATGAAATCTATGAAAAGGTTAAATCTGCAACACAGTTTTTTTATACAATATGTAGTGGGGGGTCCCTGCTTCATCTCTCTCTCAGCTAAGGGGTCCTTGGCCTGAAAAACATTGAAGACCCCTGAGATAGAGAACTATATGTTTTCAACACACATAAACCAATGCTGAAGAAGAGAAGAAAAATATAGCCTATTTCCATTGCAGCCATGTTGTCACTAAGCAAGGCATTAACGCCGAAGATATGTAGAAAGTGTTTTTCTTTACCACATAAACCTTATTGTCCCTATTCTGGGCATGTCATAATAGGCAAACGTTTGTTGTCAGGGAAAAAAAAGCACAGACCCCTGGAGGACCCAATGAAATATACAGTATAGGGTCTAAGTGGTTAAAGGTTCTATGACATTCATTTTCACTTTTTTTATTTTGTATGTTTTTTGGGGGGTTTTATGACCTCAATTAGACCAAAAAAAATGGAGCAGAGGCGATGATTGACAGTGAAAATCCCTCAACAGCGACGCCTGCAGGCAAAGATCTATTTTTTTTATTGCAGTTGAAAAGGCTTTAGAAATCAGACCGAAAGAATCCTGCCATGGATCACTGGAGTACATTTTTCAGTTAAAACTTTGAATACACGTTTGAAGGACCATGACAAATACTTTTAATGTGCTGTAAAACTGAATGTCATGAAACCTTTAAAGGAGCACTTCACCCATTTTCAACATTATAAACCTTATAACCTTCATATAATTGGTCCTCAATTAATGCCCAACATAAGATGGCCCCATTCCCGCCTACTCGCTGTTCTTGCATCAAGTGAGTAAGTGAGTAAGTTAGATTGAAATCTGGTTTGGAATGACCACTGATGATGTCATCAATTTACAATTTACAATTTAGTAATATAGTCATATTATATGATTTCAATTTATTTTCTGATTTCTTGGAAGGTACATTCAGTGGAACTTCATGTATGACTATGATTCCCTAGCCTGGACAAAGATGTCAAAAATACTGTTGCTGTTGGTAGTCATGGCTGCCTGTTCCCACCTGACGTTGTGTGGAAGTCCAGACTGCTCCAGACCGTACTGAATAACTGCTAGCTTGCATAAAGTCGTCACACTGGGACGGAAGTCTAAGATGTACAGTACAGGCTGTTAGTGTTTACACCAAAGAGGATGATGCGATTCCCCACCATGCAACAGTACCTTGTAATCGTACACAGGCCTCTCCCCTTGCGCTCAACAACCTTCTTCCAGGAGAAGGACTCTGGATTAAATTTCCACAGAACAAAGGAGTTCTGGGTCCTGATGTAGCCACCCAATACGCACATGGGGATTATTATTATTTTGGTATGTATACATTATATATTTATATTATTAAGTATGTGTGGAGAGATATTTTTTAGGTACCGCCAAACCGTACATACAGTCAAGAAAGAAAGTAAGAAAGAAAGAAACTGATAATGGAAATCTAGAAAGTTTGACACATCATGCTGATTCTTTAATTTAGTGGAAATGAGTGATACATGCCCTGAATTAAACTGTAGTTATACTAACATCAATATCTCATTATCTGCTACTGTAAACCTTACACCTTGTTATAATGGGCCAATCCTTCACCCTATCTCTATTTGTCAGTGCCCTCCACTGGGTAGTGACAATACAAGACAAAGTCATAAGTGCTAGTGTTTGAAATGGGACACTTCTCAAACTTCATCACTCTGTTATCCCCCTAGTGGCTGTTTAGAACATAATGAAATATTGGAACTAAGATAATCTCATAATAATGGTCAAAAAAAATAAAATGACTTATATTCTTTTTTTTATTGTGGCTGCACTTTCAAATTCCAAAATATTATCAATGCTTTGTAACATTGTTTATGGTCTCGTTTGCTCTGGAGTCTCTATTGAAGCTGGTCGCTTGCTACCATAATAATGAATAGTACATGTCATTACAGGCACACATTTCCAAACAATTTGAAAACAAAAAATGCATTCATTCTCAAAGCATTTCAAAGTAGTTGAGCTGGACAGAGCATCGCGGGTTCGAATCTGGTTCCCGACTATCCTTACTGCATGTCTCTCCCCATCTCTCCTTCCCTGTTTCCTGTCCATCTACACTGTACAACTATCATTTTAAGGCAGAAAAAGCCCCTAAAATATTCATTTTTTAAAACAAAATATTTTATCTGCAAGCTGACAACGTTTCACATTGAAGTATGTTGTGAGCTTGTAGATTGAGTCGAATAGGGCTTCGGTAAATAAAATGCAACGTTCTATTGATGTAGACATTGTATTATAGCCTATCATTGCTGTCCGGCAGAAACCAGCTAACTCTCATTTTTTCCATAAATCAGGGCCATTGAACACCCTTTACGTCTGTGTGTTGGTAAAAATAAAATATTGATGAAAAGTATTAAAAAGCGCTTCTGACAAAACCCGCTAACTCCATTGGATCGTCCAACTTTCTGCTAAACCAGCTAACTCCACCGGAGTTAGCTGGTTTTAATGTCTCCAGGCTCCACCCCCTTTTGACCTCCAACCGCATTTTGAGCTTGGAGGTCCATTTAGAAGTTCTTATCAATGATGAACAAAACCTCCTAACTCCACTTTTTTCATTTCCTGAAAAATGAACATTTTGGAGTTTTTTTTCCAATTGTCTATTTTTACGGGGCCAGAGCTCAGCTCTGGACCTGTTTTATTATTCGCTTTATTCTGTCACTTCTGCCACTTTTCGCAGTTCTGGCTGAACCGCGCTGTCGCTTTTTACGAAAATCGGCCATATGGTAGATGGTCATGAAAAACGATCAAGAAATAATTCTCACAATCTTTCGTCCAAAGGTGGCGCTATAGCACTCAATTGAAAATGGCAACTTTGACCAGGTACAACTCATGCCCTGTTTGACCTACAGCCATGAAACTTGGATACACATATGCGTCTCCTCATGCTGAACAACTTTCACCCTCTGACTTTTGACCTCTGACCTTTAGATCTCCCACCATTTTGAATTATATGAAAAACAGTCATTGGCTCCTAACTTCTGCCTTTTTTCACTTATGGAAAATCCGTTGGAATTTTTTGTAGGCAGTGTTCCAAAGTTCAAGTGTTAAACGTTTCGTGCAGATTGCTCAAAAATCCCAGGAGGAGATAGATTTTAACTATTACAGTTTTATGAAAATTATTCATCTGTGCCTAAAACATACATGCAGACTCACATTTCTTTGAAACTTTGCAGAAATGTACAGGGTCATTCCAAATATCACTGAAACCAATCTTACTCCAATTGGCCAAAAGGGTGCGCTATAGCAATTTTTTGAAAAGGCAGACTTTAAACAGGCATAAGTCATGCCTCGTTTGGCCGAAAGTCGTGAAACTTGCTTACACATGCGCCTTGACTCATGAGGAACACACGTATCGATTTGACCATTAAGCTCCGCCCTTAGATTGTCCGCAATTTTGAGCAGTTTGAAAAACACTTAAAGGGGCTACACCATGAATTTCATTTTTTTTAGGTTTTTAGTATTTTTTGGGCTCCCCAGTGTCTCTTGTACCCAAAAAAAATATTTTTTTTTAACATTCAGTCATTCATGCTCATTTCATGGATTTCCTGAATGGGCGTGTCTGAACAGGCCATTTCAGAATGGCAGGGCAAGTGATGTCACTTGCCCTGATTTTGCATTGATGATGGCCAGACATAATTGCTCAGTAGCTCCCCCCTGCCCAATAGGACGTTTTGGTATTGCAGCTGAAAAAGCTTGGAATGACAGACAGTCAGATTGTGAGAAAAAATATCTGGATGTTTTTTAGGCTTACAACCTGTTTAAAACGTATTAGGGGGCAATATTTATATATAATATATATTTTTTTAATTCATGGTGTAGCCCCTTTAAACCCAGGATTTTTCAGCTATTTGCGTGAAACTGTATCATCTGTGTGATCTCCTTTTTCACAGTTACTTGTCTGTTGGGCCAATGGCGTCTCCCTTAAATGAATGCCTCACAATCTCAAGGTCGCCAGTTCAAGCCTCACTTGATGCAGACTTAATTTAAGTTGAATTGCAAACAACATGACTGTATCAATGAATACATGTGCAAATGGTAAAGATAACCTGAAATGCTTATTTGAGAGTATGTTTTTTCAACGTATGACATACTTCATTCTGAAAATAGCTGATCTACAATCTCACAACTTTTCATGGTTTGTGAGCTTGTAGATCGGCTACTTTCACTAGTTTTGGTTCTGAGGAGATGTACAATCTCTTCATTGGTAAATGGTTTGTGAACGAGTGATCTTAGTGTTAGTGAAACAGGAGCGAAGGCAAGAGTTTATGATCTTCAACAGACAATATCAGCCTGGACAAAGCTATAGCACTATAGGTAGTGTTGCAGCCTATTAGTCTGAAGGTTGAGAGTTCGAATCCTGTTAATGGCAGTAGGTTGAGATGTCCAATCAAACCATTATGTTTCCATCTCTCTCTCTCATCAATCTATTGTTTCCATGTCACTCTCTCTCTCTTCAATCTATTCCGTTTCCATGTCTCTCTTTCTCTCTCTATTCACTGGCCCCGTACTATCGCTGCTTGCAGCTATATTCATTGGAATTGGAATTTTCACGTCATTTTATTGTCATCATCATTAATGTTTGGGTGGCTCAGTCGGAAAAGCTCTTGCCTTAAGACGACAAGGTCTTAGCACAGCTTGGGTGCGGAAAGTTGTGTGGTAAGTACTGGGGGCTGATGGTAGGTGTGGCGCTCCACCTCATCAATCCATCTCCCAGGGGTGTAGCGCATTGTAACAGGACAGACTCCCGCATGTTACTCGGCTGATACCGACAATAAGCCTCCTCCCGACCTACTTATGCCATGTCCAAAATAAGGACACCAGGACAAAGGTACGTTCAGTGAAGCGCATATCTCTGTCAGGTGGGGTGGAATTTGAATTGATGATGTCAGTATTACTATGAGAGGATCAGATGTACTATGATCAGATGATGCCACATAGTCGGAGAAATGGGATGTCGGATTATCGTATGCCTCCCGTTGCTGACGGTAGTCATGGCTGCCAGTTCCCACCTGATGTTGTGTGGGAGTCCAGACTGCTCCAGACCATACTGAATAACTGCTACCTGGCATAAAGTCTTCATACTGGGACTCAAGTCAAGGATATGCAGGTTGTATCTACCAAAGAGGATGATACAGTCTCCCACCATGCAACAACACCATTTATTCATTGAAAATGGGCCTTTTCCCTTGAGCTCAACCATCTTCCAGGAGATGGTCTCTGTATTGAATTTCCACAGATCATTGAAGCTCTGGTTCCTGCTGTAACCACCAACTATATACAGCTCTCCATTGTAGGTAAAGGCTGAATGACTTCTGTGTGGTTCTGGAAGCAGTTGTGAAGATGCCATGCTCAGCCAGAAGTTGGTTTCTGTGTCAAACACTCTGAGAGTGTTGTTGTATTTCCGTTGGTCCCCTACACCCCCAAATACAAACATCTTTGTCCCAATAATAGTGGCAGAGTGTTTTGATGAACCAGGTAGCATAGCGCCTCTGGTGTTAATTAAAGACCAGACCATTGTTGTGGTGTCCAACTTGTAGGTGTCATTATAGTATCCTGTTGGCTTGCTGTATCCTCCATGTATAAACATGACCTTCCCCAAAACACATGCTGAGTGGTTCCTCCTCCCCTCTGGAAAAGTCCCGGAAATAGTGGCTTTTAACCATCCATGGGTGTCAACATCAAATACATAAAGCACGTTGCAGTTGCGGCCTTGGACGCCATCCTTCTTACCCTTCTTTATCTTAAAATCCACTGTTCCCCCCCAGATGTAGATGATATCTTCTATCAGCACAGCTGTGTGTAACACGCGGTTGGCGGGAACATAAAGGGTATGTCTTCTTTTCCCAGTTGTCTCATGAGGCAACTGCATCAAGGCCAGAGACACTGTGTTAAAGATATGCACATGAATCTGACCCCTGTCAATCATGTTAACGTACCCTCCAAAGGAGTACAGCTTCTTCCCCACTGTCACAGCCTCGGAGATGATTATCTCTGGTAGTATTCCTTTAAGATTAAAGGTCCAACGTAGCATTTCAGATAAAATCACCACAGTGTATGAACAGATTGCCAAAGTCTAACTCAAATAACATAATTCTACTATCCGCGATACCATTTATATTGTACAGTGGAACGATCATCACACAATAACTCCATATTTGGGCAAGACTGCCATATGTTGATAGGATCAGATGTACTCTCACCTGATCCCATATATGTCACTTCATATTTCGTCAGCACTGATGACATACTGATGATGTCAGCGTGGAACACCATATTTTGGCAATCATATGCTTATGTTGCAGGTCCCAGGTGGCCAGGACAAACATTCAGATAATACTGTCCTGTTTAACAGGAGAAAGACACACACAGAACGTTTTAGTTGTTTGCAGACTGGTTGCTCTCATTGGAATTTATTACATAAATCACAGATATCACATTTACTTCGTTTCCCATTTCTTTTGTTCCTTTGTATTAACATTTCAATGTCTTTTGCTTTATCTTCAACTCAGTTTTCACCAAAATACATCAAACTAGAAAATGTGCACATGTCTCCGCCAGCAAATATTGATTAATCCTGTCTATTTATATTACGTATTGTGATGACACCAGTGTGTCTACATAATGTATTGCTCCGCCATTTCTCAGCCATTTCGTGATTATTCCTGTCTTACCTCACTTTGAAAGAGACACAGACTCTTTCAAAGTGACACATCTATTTATAGGCCGCTATACGTCATACGTCTCACTAGCCAATCAGAGCACACTCTTTCAACGTATTGTCACGTGTCACGTGAGGCTTGACCAATGTTAGCTTGGCCGAGGGGGGGGGGGGACGGAAAGTGAAAACATAGTCTCCTGGCGGAGACAAAAATACCCTCACATCACTTCAACCATGGCCGCCAAAGCTCCACAGTTTAAACCCCCATTATCACAAAAACATAAACCCCGGTCCCATATGTGCAGTGTCCCGCTCGATAATGTTTCTCTGTAGTCACCCTCAATGTCATTTTCTCACCCCAGCCGTGTTGCCCAGTGCAGTTCCAGATTCGTCCAACAGATAGCTGCATTTTTACAACAGCGCGCTGTACTTGCGATCGCAGAAAATGTTATAACACACTCCCCACGAAGAACCCCATCCATCGCAGGTCCTACGTTCTGCTGGCACCCGCTGTCCCCTGTCCATCCTCACAACATACCCGCCACGAGAGAACCCCGTCCATCCACAGGTTCCCCGCTCTGCCGTCAGCACCGCAGCGCGCTCCGTTAGCGATCGCAGAAGATACGTTGTGCAGCCAGATGAGTCGTGCAGCCATCCTAGATCTGGTCATGAGGGCCTCACCCCGTAGATCCTCGAAAAGTTGTCGTCAAGTCGTGCCGATGTCCATAATGCACCTTCACGGTGGTCCCCCCACGTCGCAGGAAGATAACTTGACCCTTCCATCCACCGCAAGGCAAAGACTTATGTGATAATCTTTTCATTTTGGGTCCATACAAGGAACTTGCAATTTGTTTTGTTAGCACAATGCATTGCTAGCTGTACCTGGTAATAGAACCCTAATCCTGATGCTGTTTTTAAAGATGGAGTGCCATGATATTTTTCAACCCTAAAACCTGATCATAAGGTATTATTATTGTGTAAGGATTTTTTTCAAAAAAAAAGTGTACAGAAATTGTTAAAAAAAATGTTTTTATGTGGACACGCCTCCAGTTCATTAAGTATGCCTGGTTCTCACCTTAGCACCTCCTCCACCACCTTAGCACCACCCACCTGTCCTCCTCCTCCTCATGCCCACACCTGTTGTGTTATGATAATGAGGGGGAGGGTATGTTTTTTGGGGGCTCTGTGATGTCACTATGCCCCTGTTTTTGGATTGGCACGTTTGACTCTCAAGGTTTCAGCCTCCAGGAAAAAACTCCAAATAGTCAGAGAAGACATGAAACACCATAAAACCACCAGCGGGGGCCTTAATGAAGTTCTATCAACCTCATAGACACATGAAAAACAGAAAAAGTGCAAAACCATGGCACCACCTCTTTAACTTTTACCTGTTTAAAGTTTGCATTTTCAAAAAAATTGCTATAGCGCCCCCCTTTGGCCAATTGGAGTAAGACTGGTTTCAGTGATATTTGGAATGACCCTCTACATTACTGCAAAGTTTCAAACAAATGTGAGTCTGCATGAATGTGTTAGGGGTAGACGAATACTTTTCATAAAACTGCAATATTCATTGGCTCATTAAAGCTTAATGTTTTTATTTATGGAAAATCTGCCACTAACGTTTTGTCGGCATAGGTCTTAAGTACATGTGTGTGGATCGTTTTTTCACTATTATTCATATAATTCAAAATGGTGGGAGATCTAATGGTCAGAGGTCAAAAGTCAGAGTGTGAAAGTTGTTAGGCATGAGGAGACGCATGTGTGTATCAAAGTTTCATGGCTGTAGGTCAAACAGGGCATGAGTTGTACCTGTTCAAAGTTGCCATTTTCAATTGATTGCTATAGCGCCACCCTTTGGCCAATGGTTGTGAGTTTCGGGCCTTGGCCGTTTGGCATAGCCCTCTACCATATTGCCGAGTTTCGTAAAAAGTGACCACAAAAAAAAGAAAGCCAAGAGTTTCAAAGAGGTTTCGAGCCTATAGGCCTTGAATCCTCAATAATAATTCAAAGTTCAAAATGCTCTCATCGGAGAACACTTATTTTCCAGTCCAATATTATATACTGCAGAGGTGTTCAAACCTTTTGTGCCCAAGCCACACCAATGGGCAAGTCAAAATCTCAAGCCACACCTGTATTCTAGTGATGAGCGGGTCGACCCGTAACCCGCGGGACCCGCGGGTGGGTCGAGTCAGAATTTCAGAGGTAATTATGCGGGCTGTGGGTGAGTGGGTGAGCGGGTCAGCCGCTCTCACACGCAAAAAAAAAAAAAATGATCACATGCTCTTGTTTTGTCTTTATTCCTAATAAGAATAAGAATAATAACAATAAAACAGTTTGAATACACTTGGGGATTATTTTCTAACCATGATTTTACAGAATAAAAAAAAAAACGCGGGGCGGGTTGAGCCATAGATTTATATATGGGTTCGCGGGGCGGGTTGAGGCGGGTTGGGTTCCGTCGCGGGGGCGGGCGGGCCGAGTCACGAAAAAACCCGACCCGCTCATCACTACTGTATTCATAGCAACAAATAGCAGATCTACAAGCGTTTACTGAGCTTGTAGATCAGCTTTTTTTTTCTTTTATACCATTTATGACAATTTGTGAAAATAAATAGATAAAAATAAAATCTTTGCCTATAATCACATGCCCAAAATAGAGATGCCAGGTTGGAAGACCAGTTCACGTAGATCTACACGAATGGCAGGGAATGTGTTAAAGGTAGAGTAAGTGATATTTTGGGGATTTCTTTTTGTTTTTTGTTAAAAGGTTAAGTACTATTCTGATAGTAATCATACAGAGCGTTTCTTCGGTCACAGGGGCCTCTCCAGCTCTTTAGTAAACATATACTACATTTCAGGTAGGTGACAAAATTTAAGCCAATCAGGAGAGAGCACTGAAAATGCGTTTCTGTTTAATAAAGAGCTGGAGAGACATGGGAGACTCTTTTTACTGAACAAACACTCTATAGCAATGAATACTATCAGAATATAGAGCTATTTCATATTTATTTGAACCAAAGTAAATCACTTACCCTACCTTTAACATGTATCACTATTTTTATGCCATGATGTTTGTTAGTTAGTTAGTTTGTTAGTATACAGTGTAAACATCCTAACCACATGAGACATATCGTCCCTGTTATAGGGAGAACATTTGTCGAAAATAACCGATCTACAAAGCTCACTTTTGTCACAAAATGCATCACATAAGACGCATTGTGAGCTTGATTACACACACACACACACACACACACACACACACACACACACACACACACACACACACACACACACACACACACACACACACACACACACACACAGAAACACGTTTACTGCTATTTAGTACCATTTACAGTTTATCTAGTGTGAGATATGATCTACTGGTCCACACATTTCAACATAAAGTTGATGATGAAATTGACCACTTCTGTAACTGCTCACTTCTCTCTTCTCTATTTTTGTAATCAGCTTCCTCCCATAACGTAAAAAAAAAGGCAAGTAGTGTCAAAATATGAGATAGTTTCATAAGCCATGTGCAGTACAATACTGGTTTGTAAAAAAGACCGTAGGGGTCTTGCCCTATAGATTATCATGCTGGGGCTCTTTAATTTGTATTTATTTTATTTGTATATATTTGATTGACAGATGAGCTTTCACTATTTATCATTATTATCATTTCTTTAATTACAAATATGAGGGCTGCTGTAATTAATATTCCCAGGCTGACTTTTGTTTCCAGTCCACCGATGACTTGAAGTTGGTGATAAAATTGACCACTTCTGTAACTTAGTCATACTTCTCTTTTTTTATCTTTTGTCTTCAGTTTTCTCCCATGAAGTGAAAAAAAGCTGTTTCATAAGCCTGTGCGGTACCATACTGTATGGTTTGCAATTGCAAAACAGACCTACAATTTATAATTTAGGCATTTGGCAGATGCTCTTAATCCAGAGCGATTTACAATAAACAAGGTAAACACGTACATCAAATGCATAGAGAAAGTGTAGTGCCTGCAGTAATAGGATCATAGGTCAACCAAGAACCTAGCATCAGTCTACACAGTACAATAAAACAAAAATAATGATATGTACATTGAAACTATACAAACTATAGAAAAAATTAAAACATATTTTTATTAGGGAATATTGTAAGTACATACTTGCAGAGGTACATAGGTACATTTGTATTCCCTTTTTTTGGTGCTTTTTTCACCGTTATCTCTGTGTACATGGAGAAATGGTAATAATAATCCAACATTTGCATGGTATGAGGTTTTAAACTTACAATGTTAGTAAAACTATTGAAGCACAACAAAAATGAACAAAATGGGTTAGGATAACAATTTAAAAAATGCATAATAATAAGAGAAAATACAAGGAAATAATTAATGGAAAGAAGAGAAATAAAATTATAATAAAAAAGACAGGGTATGGGGGAAGACGGGGAAGAGGAGGGGCGGGGCGGGGGAATTCAGTTAGAAGGTAATGTTTCTAAGGAACTGAAATAGTTAATAAAAAGGGTTCCACTTATGGAAAAAATTTGCGGGTGTGCCCTTAACACCCCCCCCCCCCGCGCCCTTAACAGAAAAACGAATCTTTTTCCAGCTTGAGAAAAGACATGACGTCCTTTAGCCAGGTAGAGATGGACGGGGCCTTGGAAGATTTCCATTGCAGTAAAATACGCCGTCTTGCCAGGAGAGATGTAAAGAGAGAGATGTAAAGGCTATTATGTCTAATTGTGTAGAATTAGTCTGGAGGGGGACGCTTGAGACCCCGAATATTGCTATGAGAGGGTTTATCTATATTCAAAGCTTAGAACCTTTGACAGGATGGCAAAATAATCACTCCAGAATATATTAAGTATGGGACAAAGAAAAAACATGTGACTCAGATTGCATGGGGAAGCGTGACACCTTTCGCATTGATCTGTAATGGATGGGTATATCTCAGATAGACGGGGTCTAGAATAATGAACTCTGTGAAGTACTTTGAACTGTAGGAAATTACAGTTTAACCTTTGCATAAGACTGCCTGGTCGTCAAGGTTAGGTCAAGTGCTACAGGCTAAAGTGGAGTCTGAGGTGTCTTCAGATTATGGTGTAACATTGGGAGTGAGTCTGTAGTTCTAACTGCAAAGGGGGGTTTGTTCCACAGTTTGGAAGTCTGGGACATATGGAGCGTTGTCCCGGATGTTTTAGGGAAGGTTCTGACAGTTTCCCTGTGTCCCCTACACACAGACATGCACACACATTTGCACCAAATGATGTTGCTATGTACAGTTTATAAATTAGACGCCTATTGTTGCTGGAAGTACTGTATATCAAATTGTCCTTTGGGGCGGCCGTAGCTTAGTGGGTAGAGAGGCAGTCTAGTAAGAGCGACAAATGGCACACATGAGTCAATACTAAACAGTAATGTTCAAGAAGATGAGTGTAAAATAAATAATATGCAGAGTAAAATAAATAAGAACATGCAGAAAGTAAGATAAACACGCACGCACGCACGCACGCACGCACGCACGCACGCACGCACGCACGCACACACACACACGCACACACACACACACACACACACACACACACACACACACAGCTAGAGAACCACTTTTACTGCTGTGCACCATTTACAGTATATCTACTAGTGTGAGATATGATCTACTGGTCCACAAATTTCAACATAAAGTTGATGATGAAATTAACCACTTCTGTAACTGCTCACTTCTCTCATATTTTATCCTTTTGTAATCAGTTTCCTCCCATAACGTAAAAAAAGGCAAGTAGTGTCAAAATATGAGATAGTTTCATAAGCCATGTGCAGTACAATACTGGTTTGTAAAAAAGACCGTAGGGGTCTTGCCCTATAGATTATCATGCTGGGGCTCTTTAATTTCTATTTATTTTAGTGTATTTATTTGTCTTTATTTGATTGACAGATGAGCTTTCAGTACTTATTATTATTATTAGTTACATAAAGTTGGTGATACAATTTACCACTTCTGTAACTTAGTATTAGGCTTCTCCCATAAAGTGAAAAAAGCTGTTTCATAAGCCTGTGCCGTACCATACTGTATGGTTTGCAAAACAGACCTACAATTTACAATTTAGGCATTTAGCAGATGCTCTTAATCCAGAGCGAAATAACATCAAATGCATAGAGACAGTGTAGTGCCTCAGTAATAGGATCATAGGTCAACCAAGAACCTAGCATCAGTCTAAACAGTACAATATAAAAAAAATATATATATATGTACAATGAAACTAATATACAAACTATAGGAAATTACATTTTAACCTTTGCATAAGACTGCATGGTCGTCAAGGCTAGGTCAAGTGCTACAAGCTAAAGTGGAGTATGTATGGTGTATGTTGTATGTTGCGAGACCCGAAACACCCTATGACCCCAGGCTACAACACTGATGATGCGTCCCAGTTGCATCCATGTGATGTATTTATTTATTAGTTATTCTATTTATAGTGGCTCATAGGAATTTATAGACTACGTGACAACCAGGAATAGTTTGGTGACCACAGGAGAGACTGTTGACAGCCGGAATGTAGACGGTATCCCGGGAGCAGTATGGGTTAGCGCCCCATGCTGCGTCTTCCGTGAGGAAGAATCCCAACCAACCCGCGGTGAGCCCTTTAGGAGGGCCATTCCATTCCAGCGTACCGCAAGCGGGGGTAATACCATTAGACGGCCCAATCTAGTGGTATCGGCCAAAGGAACCATCACGCCAGAAGGAAATGTTTGGATCGGGATGGTACAGAGGATCTGGTACAGCGCTCAGGTCCTGGACCTGGTGAGACGAAGGAGGAGCCCGGCCAGGAGACAACCCACAGAGCCTAGTCCCTCCACGTGCCAGAGCCTCTCCCGAGTCCCGGCAGAGTACTTCCGGAGAAGCGGACTGAGTGGCCCTGTCTTTCCCTATAGGACTGACCGTGGGTGCTACTGGGACGTAAGTTGGGGCTTGATCAACCCTGGCTGGGTCACCTGGGCGAGGGTGTATGTTGTATGTTGCGAGACCCGAAACACCCTATGACCCCAGGCTACAACACTGATGATGCGTCCCAGTTGCATCCATGTGATGTATTTATTTATTAGTTATTCTATTTATAGTGGCTCATAGGAATTTATAGACTACGTGACAACCAGGAATAGTTTGGTGACCACAGGAGAGACTGTTGACAGCCGGAATGTAGACGGTATCCCGGGAGCAGTATGGGTTAGCGCCCCATGCTGCGTCTTCCGTGAGGAAGAATCCCAACCAACCCGCGGTGAGCCCTTTAGGAGGGCCATTCCATTCCAGCGTACCGCAAGCGGGGGTAATACCATTAGACGGCCCAATCTAGTGGTATCGGCCAAAGGAACCATCACGCCAGAAGGAAATGTTTGGATCGGGATGGTACAGAGGATCTGGTACAGCGCTCAGGTCCTGGACCTGGTGAGACGAAGGAGGAGCCCGGCCAGGAGACAACCCACAGAGCCTAGTCCCTCCACGTGCCAGAGCCTCTCCCGAGTCCCGGCAGAGTACTTCCGGAGAAGCGGACTGAGTGGCCCTGTCTTTCCCTATAGGACTGACCGTGGGTGCTACTGGGACGTAAGTTGGGGCTTGATCAACCCTGGCTGGGTCACCTGGGCGAGGGTGTATGTTGTATGTTGCGAGACCCGAAACACCCTATGACCCCAGGCTACAACACTGATGATGCGTCCCAGTTGCATCCATGTGATGTATTTATTTATTAGTTATTCTATTTATAGTGGCTCATAGGAATTTATAGACTACGTGACAACCAGGAATAGTTTGGTGACCACAGGAGAGACTGTTGACAGCCGGAATGTAGACGGTATCCCGGGAGCAGTATGGGTTAGCGCCCCATGCTGCGTCTTCCGTGAGGAAGAATCCCAACCAACCCGCGGTGAGCCCTTTAGGAGGGCCATTCCATTCCAGCGTACCGCAAGCGGGGGTAATACCATTAGACGGCCCAATCTAGTGGTATCGGCCAAAGGAACCATCACGCCAGAAGGAAATGTTTGGATCGGGATGGTACAGAGGATCTGGTACAGCGCTCAGGTCCTGGACCTGGTGAGACGAAGGAGGAGCCCGGCCAGGAGACAACCCACAGAGCCTAGTCCCTCCACGTGCCAGAGCCTCTCCCGAGTCCCGGCAGAGTACTTCCGGAGAAGCGGACTGAGTGGCCCTGTCTTTCCCTATAGGACTGACCGTGGGTGCTACTGGGACGTAAGTTGGGGCTTGATCAACCCTGGCTGGGTCACCTGGGCGAGGGTGTATGTTGTATGTTGCGAGACCCGAAACACCCTATGACCCCAGGCTACAACACTGATGATGCGTCCCAGTTGCATCCATGTGATGTATTTATTTATTAGGAGTCTGAGGTGTCTTCAGATTACGGTGTAACATTGGGAGTGAGTCTGTAGTTCTAACTGCAAAGGGGCGAGTTTGTTCCACAGTTTGGAAGTCTGGGACGTATGGAGCGTTGTCCCGGATGTTTTAGGATGTTTTAGGGAAGGCTCTGACAGTTTCCCCGTGTCCCCTACACACAGACATGCACATACATGATGTTGAGTTTACAGTTTACATGTGTGCCAAATGTCGTGCCTGTATCCACCTCGTAATGATTTTTCACATAATTCCCCCTACTATCAGTTATCTTTATGCATTTGGAATCACACATTTTCGCAGGCTCCAACGCAAGTTTTAGTTGACAAAAATGTTGAAACTTTTTATTTAGTCTACACATTTAAGCTATCCCTTGTCATAAGGCCAAGGGATAGCCAACAAAATTAACGTCGGACGTGGCCTATCCTATATTAAAATTGCCTAATGCGTACAGTGAATGGTGGGTCGACGTCACAAACGTAATATCCGGACTGGCGAGGCGCATCATTGCACCCCCTTTCAGAGGACCCCAACAGGTGACCTCACCAACACATTATGGAAGGGACCGCAATGGAAACAAGCTGTAAGCTTTTTTGCGTCATCCTTTTGATTATGGTGGGTCAGATGTATGTTACATGTGACCAGTGTTGGGATAGTTACTAAAACATAGTAATATGTTACTTATTACATATTACTTGTTTAAAAAGTAATGTAGTTACTTTACTTATTACTCCCTGCCAAAAGTACCTAGTTACTTATTACTTTAGTTACTTTTTTTTTCTCGCCCCCAGTAATTTGCATCCTTTCTCCCCAAAAGTCTGACTTTGCATTTTCAACATTAGCAGTTGTTTTTTTCTCTTTTCTGCAGCCTACATTGTAAAATCCTCATTGTACACTTATTTGAATTATATTAACACAAAGACTTTTACAGTGTATGAATTCATAACTTACAGACTAAATGAAAACCATTTGACGACTATGAATTGAATACTAAGGACCTCAATGGAAACAAGTATTTCAAATGTATTTAATGTCTTTTTTGCCAAATAAAATATTCAAATTCAAACACCTGGGCTCAAACAGATAATGACTCATCATGAGACACAATCTTTGAACAACTTCTGTTGTTTATTAAAGCTCCAAACATAAACTAAACAAACATAAATAAAAACATCTTCATAAACTGCTATATTTCTTTGTAAACAAAATGTATTCTAATAAAATGCAAAAATAAAAAGGCTCCCATAGCAACACATATCATCGTGGGCTAGGCCTATGTACTAGGTTAAACAAAACAGTTAAACAACAAAACCTCACTTACTAGTTACTGGGAAAAGGTAATAATATTACTTTAAGTTACATATTACTTTAGTTACTTCCCAACACTGCCCACAACGTTTCCGTATCCGCTCTAGACCGGATCAGCAAGCAGCCTGCATAGCAACTCGATCCCAATGGACCAAAAACAACACAGGATCAAATAAACACACTCAAACCCAGAGTACCACCGAGGCTCGTGAAAAAAAGTAATAAGTTACTTTTTGAAAAAAAGTAAAGGTAATATTATTACTCAAAACGTGAAAGTAATTAGTTACGTTACTAGTTACTGGGAAAAGGTAATAATATTACTTTAAGTTACATATTACTTTAGTTACTTCCCAACACTGCATGTGACATATGTTTTATTTTATTTGTTTTATTTTTTATTATTGAGGGAACATAGGGCTGAGGGAACATAAGGCTGAGGGAACATAAGCATCACCACTTTTTAATTTGCCCCTCGGAAATGCAAGTTCCACACAGACATTCCAGACTAATATCTACGCAGTGATATTAATCTGGCCATGCCAGGCTAATGCCTTGATACTAACATGACACTAACATGATACTGAGTACTGACCATGATACTAACATGACACTGACCATGATAACATGACACTAACATGATACTGACCATGATAACATTATACAAACATGATACTTACCATGATACTCACATTATACTAAAATGGTACTGACATGATACTAACATGACACATGCCAGGGCATGCCATGCCACTTGCCATGCTATTTCACATGCCTTGCCATACCAAATGCCATGCTATACCACATGCCATACCACATGCCATACCAAATGCCATGCCATTGCACATGCCATGCCAAATGCCATGCAATGCCATGCCATACCACATGCCAAGCCACATGCCATGCAATGCCATGCCACATGATACTGAATTGTTACTGACCATGATACTATAACATGATACTGACCATTATACTCACCATGATATTGACCCGGATACTAACATGATAACAACATGATACTGACCACGATACTAACATGATACTGACCACGATACTAACATGATACTAACATGATACTGACCATGATACTAACATGATCAAATCACTCAGAATCACTCAGCACACATACCGTATGCTGCACTTTGAGTGAAATTGTTATTTGAATTTTTTGTTAAGATTTTATTTGTATATCACTTTTATTTGCTAATTTCAACGTTCAATTAAAATAAAAGTTAAAGGGAGATGTTTATAATTGTTATATTTCTTATGTTTTAAATAAAACAAATGATTATGAAAGAAATACAATAAAAGTGACATTAAAGAAAAACTAATTAATCGAGTTATTGAAAATTGACATTGATATTGATATTTCAATGACAAGATGATGCTTAATGGTCACAACAATATCAGAAATGAATTCTAAATGTCAGAATTAGTTGGATTAGACTTATTGTCTTTCGGCCTGGCGAGAGAGTATGTTTTACCCCTTGTCCGTCCGTCCGTCCGTCCGTCCGTCCGTGTGTCCGTGTGTCCGTCATTCGATCTGTCTGTGTACAGCTAATCTCCGGCACCGTTGGCTTGCTCGCAGCCAAACTGTGCACACACATTCCCTGGATACCGCAGCAGAACCTCTGCCCCAAATTTTTCACAGGGGCCTGTTATAGCGCCACCAGGAGGCCGATTTGTGCAAAACACATTTTTTGACAGTACTCCTACAGATTTTCTCCCAAAATCCCGCAAATCGGTACACAGTATCTCTATTGTCATTAAACGAAACGGGTCTTTCAGATTTCTAATATTCCATCCTGATTGGCTAAAAATGTCTTGCAAAGTTTGCAGGAGTGCTCCGTTTTGAACAAAATGCCTCAAATCATGAACACAGCATGCAATTTCCGTGAAATCTTGCACGCACATTCCCATTAGGCCGAGGAAGAACTACCATTTGAACATTTTCAAATCAGCCTCATGGTGGCGCTATAACAGGCCGATTCGTGTTTTTACCTATAATTGCACCGATCTGTGTAAAACTTTGTATGCACACTCCCTATAGGTCAAGGAAAAACCTTTGCCCTGCATTTTTCATATCTGCCTTTTATAGCGCCACCAGGAGGCCGACTTATGTAAAACAAAATTTGTTATACTACTCCTTCCAATTTTATCCAAATTTCACGCAAATCGGTACACATGATCTCTATAGTCATGTGATCACGATGGATGTGTTTGATTTTTTATATTCCATACTGATTGGCTAAGATTGACATCTAAAGTTTGCATTATTGGCTTGTTTTGAACAAAATTCCGCAAATCATGAACGCACCGTCCAATTGCGCTCAAACTTTGCATGCACATTCACACTATGTTGAGGAACAAATGCCACCCTTTTAACATTGGCCTATTATAGCGCCACCAATAGGTCTAATTTAGCGAAACACATGTTTTTAACAAAATGCCTCAAATCATGAATGCAGTCAGTCTGATTGTCGTGCAAGGCCTAAGAAGAAATGGCACCCTTTTCACGTTGGCCTATTATAGCGCCACCAGGAGGCCACAATAGCCTACCTGACCTGGCGGAGACCTGTGCTCCGAGGAGCACTTTTTCTAGTTGCACCTGTTTTTACCCCGAACAATGGCCGGGTTATGGCCAAGGTCTTCGGAATAGCAAAATTACATTGACTATGTCCTTTCAAGGTCAAAATCACCCAAAATGGTCATAACAATATCAGAAATGAATTTCACACACCCACATTAGTCGAAATGGAGGCATTACATGTGTATATACACTCAAAAACAAAAAAAATGGATTTTCATTATAGCCGATGGCGGCCATATTTGATTTGGCCATTGCGCCATTCGTGGCACTATGGCGGACAAGCACCTCTGTGATTTGTCATGTCTATGAACCCACAGACTCAGTTCAAGTGAGAAATTCCCCCAACAACCAAATTGCAAACAGGTCTACAGGCCAGGCACTGGATTATCTGGCATGAAGGCTTGTCTGGGCGTTTCTAGCCCGTACACCAAATGGACGAGCCTATCAGCGTCGTCGCTCATCGTTCTGTGATCGACAGCGACAGTTGGCCAATCAGGTGGCGAGTTCGAGTGAGCCCGAATGAAGCCGAGTGCAGCCTGAGTGCAGCCGACAAAAGACAAACGGCAGCCATTGTTGTTGTGCGTTGTCTTCACTTCTTACTTTCGGTTTTAAAACGCTCTCAAACGTCTTTTTTGAGGCACAGAATTTACTTATAAGATATTGTTTGGATAGAATTTAGTTGTTTAACTTCATATATGTGGTCAATTAATCATGACAGAGCCTATTTAAAAATACAAATTCAGAGAACCGGCAGGGGCGGGCAGTGACAAGCATGTATCCGAATAAGGCAACCTATTTTGGGCATGGCCATCTCAAAACCATCTCACTGCAATTGGCTGAAGGGGAACAACGATCATTGGCTGAAGGGGTTGTCAGTCAACGGTATTACTCCCGCCCAACTCCAGCCCACAGCCAATATTGCAGATTTCCGGAGGGAGGGTTTACCAGGCTACATGAGCCCAGCCAGCCATTATAAAAACCGAGACGATTTCAACTTAAACATGAGAGTGCAGCAATGTTCCTGACCCTCCTGCTCGTTTTCGCTCTCTCTACAAACTCCCTGACGGAAGGGGGAACAATTTCGGTCGATAATGGACAACATTGGGGTACTTGGTCTGCCATGTGGGAGTCTTGCCCACATGGCACATACGCTGGAGGCTTCAGCATTCGGGTGAGAAAATCTACTTCTTACATTACAGTTTAATGTACTACTGTATTCCATTTCACACTCTTTTTGTTTTATTACTTTGCTACTGAATGCTAAATGTTTCCCCCTCACTGATAAGAAGAATATGCATAGCCGAATCATCGATCATGACATCACCACAACCAAACAACCAACATGTATTTCCGGGTAGATAACACCGGCAGCGTTGCATTGGAGCAGTATTACTTATTAAACTTATTTCTGGAAGAACAGGACACTTATGATATTATTATACACATAATGGACATGACACTAGTATGGGACTTACCCCCATTCCAACCTTTGATAGTGAGTGCCAACTACCAAGCAGGGAAGCAATGGGTAAATAGTTGGATCTACTATTTATTATTTTTTGTTGAAAAAAGAAAATATATTTTTGAAACATTTTAACAACACAAATCTTGTATTTCGGTCCCTGGCACAAAATATTTTTTCAGATGGGGGCCAAATACATAATAATTTTGGGGTCCTTGACATGAAAAAAGTTTGAGAACCACTGTTTCTATGCTCTTCTCGGTCTGCATGTCTCTCACAGGTGGAGGGCAGACAGGGCAGAGGTGATGACACAGCAGTGAATGGCATCAAACTGCTATGTATGAGGAGGACCGGTGATACAGGTTCCGTGACATCACATCGCGGATAGTAAGTATAATAATCACCTCAGACCACCACAAGGCTTTGTGTCAAAAACAACACATGGGTACAGAGTCTTTTGTGTCTGTAGCCTGGGATCAATACCATTTTCGTTTTTCTGATCCGGTCTGGAGCGAAAATAACTTTATGGCATCAGGCGGCCGGAACCCACGACCGGAATCAAACGTGCTGTGCACCTCCAAAATGATTCCCCTAGTTTAAAATGTGTTTAGTTTGGTATAATTGTTTTGTTTCTTTTCTTAATAATCGTTTGGCATATCCATCTTTTATTCTAAGTCGTAGCACGACTAGCGAGACTAAACTAATTGATTTGCATTATGTGGGGAACAAAAACAATGCGACATTCACACGGCTCAGTTTTAGAATGAATACCAGGCTTTCCTCGGTGGTGGAAAGCCTGGTGATGCAAGGTTCTTGTGTCCCTTTACCACTTCAATTTTCTTAAAGTTTCAGGACAAAAATGTTGCCATTCTATTGTTTGTTTCAGTATACTTTCTACACATTAACAACGAATAAAAGGGTTCCTATGTTTTTTTCCCCTTTTTTTCTTTTCTCCTAGCTGGGGTTACTGGCGGTCTGACCACCGGTGCCACAACAGAGGTAAGCTGGTAGCTTTCCAGCTGAATGTGGAGTCTAACCAGGGTGCCGGGGATGACACGGCCGTCAATGACGTCAACTTCAGGTGCGACGACGGCAAGTTGCTCCAAGGCTCTTCTGACCTCAGCTGGGGTGACTGGGGGAGCTGGAGCTCCACTTGCAGCACAGGAATCTGTGGCATCAGGACAAGCGTGGAGAAGAGGCAAGTTGGTGATGACACTGCACTAAACGATGTGCAATTTCGTTGCTGTTCTTAAAGGAGATAATTATCTGCTCTCACTGTCAAACTCTGTCACTCTCTCACTGTCTGTGGTATATTGATAGAGACGCCTATAGGGCAATCTTTCCTTGGGTAACTCTGTACAATATATAACAATTAATTAAAAAACAATCATAAACATTTACTCAGCTGTTGATTAAACAAATGTTATAGCATATTTTCAGCATTTTAATGAATGGTGTTCATGTGTAGTAACTAGTAAATGCATTTTTTCTCTTTTTCTCTTACATACAAATCATTTGAAACATAAATGTTTCAATTATTAAATTAAATGGCATTCAAAAGGCAAATATTTGTAATTATGTTTCTTTGATGTTTGACACATATTTAGAGATAGTTAGAACATGCATTAAATGTTCATTAATTAGAATGTGTAGATATTTTAGCGGCCCTTAATCGAAACAGCAATTTGGTGCCACGGTGGCGCAATCTCATGCATTTCATTTGTGCACACACACACACACACACACACACACACACACACACACACACACACACACACACACACACACACACACACACACACACACATACAGTACACAGTACAGTGCGTTGCAATATAACACCCCATTTCCTTCGTAAAATGCGCCTGCTGCCTGTCTGTAACAAAGCCTCATTGTTCACAACAAACATTTCTGAAGAGTGTACATGTCGTCTGCATACAGGTTCCTTATCACAGTGAAATGAAATGTGGGATGAGGCCAGTATATGATATGAGCTCAACCAGCCCTCATAAAAACCCTGACGATTTCAACTTAAATATGAGTCTGCAGCAATGTTCCTGACCATCCTGCTCGTTTTCGCTCTCTCTACATACTCCCTGACGGAAGGGAGAAGAATCATAGTTAACTAGAAAAAGTGCTCCTCGGAGCACAGGTCTCCGCCAGGTCAGGTAGGCTATTGTGGCCTCCTGGTGGTGCTATAATAGGCCAACGTGAAAAGGGTGCCATTTCTTCTTAGGCCTTGCACGACAATCGGACACTGACAGCATTCATGGTTTGAGGCATTTTGTTAAAAAACATTTGTTTCGCTAAATTAGACCTGCTGGTGGCGCTATAACAGGCCAATGTTAAAAGGGTGGCATTTGTTCCTCAACATAGTGTGAATGTGCGTGCAAAGTTGGACCGCAATCGGACGGTGCGTGCGTTCATGATTTGCAGAATTTTTTTCAAAACAAGCCAATAATGCAAACTTTAGATGTCAATCTTAGCCAATCAGTATGGAATATGAAAAATCAAACACATCCGTCGTGATCACATGACTATAGAGATCATGTGTACCGATTTGCGTGAAATTTGGATAAAAATGGAAGGAGTAGTATAAAATAATGTGTTTTACATAAGTCGGCCTCCTGGTGGCGCTATAAAAGGCAAATGTGAAAAAAGCAGGGCAGAGGTTTTTCCTTGACCTCTAGGGAGTGCGCATACAAAGTTTTACACAGATCGGTGCAGTTATAGGTAAAAACACGAATCGGCCTGTTATAGCGCCACCATGAGGCTGATTTGAAAAAATGCAAATGGTAGTTCTTCCTCGGCCTAATGGGAATGTGCGTGCAAAATTTCACAGAAATTGCATGCTGTGTTCGTGATTTGAGGCATTTTGTTCAAAACAGAGCACTCCTGGAAACTTTGGAAGCCATTTTTAGCCAATCAGGATGGAATATGAGAAATCTGAAAGACCCGTTTCGTTTAATAACTATAGAGATACTGTGTACCGATTTGCGTGACTTTTGGACAAAATCTGTAGGAGTACTGTCAAAAAAGATGTTTTGCACAAATCGGCCTCCTGGTGGCGCTATAAAAGGCCCATGAGAAGAATTTGGGGCAAAGGTTCTGAATTGGCATCCAGGGAGTGTGCGTGCACAGTTTCGCTGCGATCAAGACAACGGTGCCGGAGATTAGCTGGTCACAGACGGACGGACACACGGACGGATGGACGGACGGACGGACGGACGGACGGACGGGGTGGAAAACATACTCTCTCGCCATGCCTTTCGGCCTGGCGGAGACAATAAACAATAACTGTATCACTGGAGTTAATTACCCTTACAATACTGCATGTTTTTCCATATTCTTTTCCATATATTTTCATCATCACTTCAAAACATACAATACAGTACTCAGGAATATTCACCTTTAGCTTAATGCACTTTTAGCAATTTTCATTGAAGCAATTATTCTTTTCTTCTTGTTAGTAATGCAGCTTTAAGTTACTGTACTTGAATTATCATTGATCATCCTGAGAGTTCAACTAATGTAACCATGTCCAAACACAATAAAGTAGCATGTCACATTTCTTACAGAACACACATCATATTCCAAAATACATTCTTAATACATACAAAACAAAAACGGGAGTTCTTAATGGGAGTCTGAATTAGGATCAGAAGGTCCTATGTAAACATTGCGCACTCACGTCGCCATTTTGCATTGATTGCTCCAGCCAAACTACTGCGTTCTGCACTGGATTCATTCACAAACAATAACCACATCTTGTAAACACATTAGAGTTAGGCTCCACCATCAGAATGTGTACTTAATGTTATAATGATCACATTGATATCATTTAGTGAGTTGATGCACCACAACTAACCTGTTTAACAGGAGAAAGACACACACAGAATGGTTTAGTTGTTTGCAGACTGGTTGCTCTCATTGGAATGACGTGAGCTTCCTGTCTGCAGGTAATAGTATCCCATGAGGGAGAAAACACTCTGATACTGCCCCCTACTGACCAAGCTGAATACTCTTACTGATAAATTTACACTGACAGCTCCAAAAACGATTTCAAAGCACAAAATAAAATAAATAAATCAACACGAAAATGTGACACATTATGGGTGGGTCACACTTAGGTCCCTACAACCGGACTGACCTAGAAAGGTCTTTACTAAATCCTACCAGCATGTTACCTGCAGCATCCGCGGTGACCATATTCGTGACGACTGCTACATATCCTTCAAAGATGGATATAAAGCTCTCCGCCGCCCAAGTTTGGAATCTCTGACCACTATTCCATCCAGCTGCTGCCAGCCTACAAGCAGAGAGGCTTAAAAGGTAGCCGGTCATTGAGAAGGATGTCCAAATCTGGTGGGAACACACCGACTCTACAATCCTGTTTTCACCTGACTGGGGGATGTTTAAGGATGCCGCAAGGAATAATGTCAACAAACTCACAGACTGTCACTGGTTTTATCAGTAAGTGCATCGATGACATAGTTCTAAAAAAGATAGTTTGAAACTAAGATAGTTTGAATCTATCCCAAACAGAAACGGTGAATCGATGGCGAGGTATGTGTTAAATTAAACAAACTGGCTGGATGTGGATTAAAATATTACCATTAAAATAAACATACTCTGGAATGTCTGTGATGATTTTGTATTTTCTCTTCTATTTCACCCTATAATTAACTATAGATTATGAATAATATGCTAATTATACGCAAATTACCCATTATGCAACTCTTAGCAACCAAGTTGATTTGCATCCACTATAGGCCTGGGCCTATAGACCAGTGGTTCTCAAACTTTTTCATGTCAAGGACCCCCAAATTGACACTTATTAGCCCACGGACCCCCACTTCAAAAGATATGCCAGGGACCCCCATAAGAGAAGATTTTTTTAAGGCTCTAGCAGTGATTCTCAACCATTTTAATTTCAAGGACCCCCAGTTTGACATGCATTAGGCTACAGACCCCCATTTAATGGCATTTCTATCACTTGGACCACAATTTATATTGTAAATTGTAAAAATGTCAATTTAACTCTGAGTGTACAAATGGAACCAAATGGACCCGTTAGGGTCCATTTGGTTCCATTTGTAGAGTTACAGACCCATAAGGGTCCATTTGGTGCCTAATCTATCATTTAGCTGGGGACCCCCTGGAACTCCCTCAAGGACCCCTCGGGGTCCCCGGACCCCACTTTGAGAACCAATGCTATAGACAACATTTCCATCATAAAAATTCATAGGAAACACCATTTCTGGGTCGATAAAAAACAACCTAGGGTGTGTGGTCATCCTCAGTCTTGTCTCCTCGGTGGTGTCAGCCGCTAATTGGTCTTAACACAAAGTGCACATGATAGCATTGTTTAATACTGTAGGGACTCATCTTCTTTTGGCATCTGTGGACAACGTTCACATAATCACCTCCAGCTACTGTGAGCCCTCACTAGCTCTACACCACTGCTGCTCAGCTTTTTTTTCCTCCTTTTTTTACAAGGACCCCACTTTGATACGCATTTTTGTGCCAGGACCCAAACTAGTGAAAATAGCTTTTTTTTATGTATAATAATTATGATCAGTATCACCTAACCTACTACAGTATGAATCCCAAATTCTCCACACAGCACTCTGTATGTGCCTGACTGTTCTGTCAGTAAATACTTTGTCGCAGGACGGTGTCGCACGGTTAACTTAGGCGATCTACAAGGCCGCAACGCGGCGCGGATGCAACGTGTTGAGGGCTTGCAGATCGGCTCTGTTTGCCGCACGACCGTGGTATGACGAAGCATACACCTGGCAACAGTCGATGCTACGCGGTGATATCTTGTAACTTCTCACAGAGGCTACAGTAGTAAACGAGGCGGTGTCCAAACCATACTGCGTTGGGATGCCACGCAAAATAACAAGCAGAGCAAGCATGACACAAGTTAAAACGTTTGTTTTGGATCATTTAGTGGCAAGTAAACCAGTCTGACCGTCTGTGTTTCAAGGGGTGTCACGGCACACTGTCAAATATCTACCTATATTAACTACATTGCCATGTTAGATTAAATTAAGTTTGCACCACGCAGCTGTAGCCTATTAAAGTTGGATCAGTCGGCATAATATTAGCAAAATGAATGCTCTTAAATTATTCTGCCAGATGAGTGAGGGAACAAAGCATTAAAACACTTGTACTCGGTAAATCACGAGTGATTGACAAGTGCATGTACACATACGGTATGCAGATAGTCACAGCACTCATTTTTTCTTAACAAGTGCTCTGCTGGAGTATACATGTACTGTACGTGGGATCGAGCAAGCGAACGAGCAGTGAACTGCTTTGCAGCCATGTGGGGCAGAGCTTTGCACACAGACAGTAGAGTAGACGTCTTTGATCCAATATGACATCGGGCTCACGTAACACTATGTTACTAGTTACTTTGCAGATATAAATGATTACATTATAACATATACATTAACCACTTTAGCCCTATTTTATACCTAGGCTAGTTGAAAATAGCCGATCTACAAGTAGATCTTCTATTTTCAAACATTTTAGTACTTTAACTTTTGATAATTTAAGTACATTTTGAAACCAATACTTTTGAACTTTTACTCAAGTTTTTTTTTATTCCAGACTTTTACTTGTAACAGAGTACTTCTACATTGCAGTATTGATACTTTTACTTAAGTAAAACATTTGAGTGTTTTTTCCACCACTGGCAACCGAGCCATTTGTAATGTCGATCCTTGCATTCTCATGACGAATAGCCTATCTTCCGGGGTTTATTTCAAAACACCCAGAAACATCAAATGTGTGAATTTCACGTGACTATACTGGCGGGCCATAAATAATACATTTTAAGAAGGAAACCCCCTGGCACATAGAATCTGCCCTCGTGCCATGAATGGGCCCCGGGCAAGACTTTGGACATGTATGGTCTATAATGATAGGCCCCACATTAGAGATGCCAGGTTGAAAGTGGTTAATGAATGTATGGTTGCAGTTAGTTGTCAAGTGTCTAGCTCAGGGGCTCGAACCTGTTGTCAGGATCTGCGTTTCTGTCTTGTTTTTGAAGTGTTTCTGGTTCTTATTTTGTAGTATCGTTCCAATTGTTTCCTGTGTACCCCTGTAGTTCTCTACCTGCCTTGTCTAACCAGTCTTGTGATTTGTCTGTGTTTCCACCTGTGTCCTCTTAGTCCCCCTGCCTATCCCAGTGTTGATTGTCAGTTGAGTTCACTTGTGTCCTGTTATCCCTGTGCCTATTTAAACCCATGTGTTTAAGGGTGTTTGCTGTTAGTTCCTCATATGGCTTTCATGAGTGTTTAGTGTTATTTGCCTGCTTCATTTGTGAGTTTGTTAATAAACTACTGGACTGGACTTGACCTGACCTGCCTGCCTTCAGTGTCTGCATTTGGGTCCTCGTTCAACACTTAACCCTGACACCTGGGACCTTCTGCTTCCCAGGCGGGCTCTCTGCCCTCTCAAGCTAAATGAGGATTAGACAGAAGTTGTCATAATTGGCTCTAGTGAGCAGAAAGAATCAATAACAAGTAGGCTCGGTAACATGACTGTAGGAAGTAACTCTACAGTCAATAACCTGGGGGTTATTATTGACTCTGAACTGAATTTTAATGCACATATTAGTCATGTTACCAAGATTGTCTTCCATCTGAGAAATACTGCACAAATTAGAGCCTATCTGTCGTTGGACGATGCAAAAACGTTGATCCACGCTTTTGTTTTCTCTCGGTTGGATTACTGCAATGCACTTTTCTCTGGCCTGCCAAAGAAAACAGAAAGACTACAACTTGTTCAAAGTACGGCAGTCAGAGTTTTAACTAAAACTAAGATGAGAACATATTACTCCAGTTTTAGCATCACTACATTGGCTCCCGGTTGTTTTTAGGATTGAGTTTAAAATTATTTTACTTGTTTTTAAGGCTCTCAATGGTCTGGCACCCTCTTATTATTATTATTATTATTAATAACAATAATACATTCAGAGATGGAAAATACGCATAAAGTGACTTAGTTAGAATTAGTGGTTTGCCATAATTCCCCACATAACTATGATGGATATGAACACACACACACACACACACACACACACACACACACACACACACACACACACACACACACACACACACACACACACACACACACACACACACACACACACACAGAGAGAGCAAATGAGTTAATATAGCATCAAGTTCAGTTTAACCACTTTAACCCTATAATACATCATCTATTTGAAAATAGACAACGTACACACGAACAATGTGCTATCGCAACTGACAATACTTACAAACAAATGTACAGATAAAACTAGCCCAAGGTCACTTATAATAAGTGGACATGGAAATTGGTTTTCTGCATTTGACCCATCCTAACTATTAGGTGCAGTGTGCTGCCATCTATGGGTGGTCGGGGAGCAGTGGTTTTCTCAAGGACACTTGCTGTTCTTCATCCCTTACGCATGAGAAGGTAAATATCAGTCACCAAAAGATCACAGGATCTCAGTGGAAATAAGCCATGGACTTTTTGGGGTTATCCTTTTAGCATCATTTTGTATAAATCTGTACCACTATGCCTTTTTTTGCAAACTGTTAATATAATCAATCAATCAATCAATCAATCAATCAATCAAACAAACAATCAATCAATCAATCAATTACTCAATCAAACAAGCAGGGAGTGGATATTGAAAGTGTTTTAAAGTGAAGTACACGTTTAATATGCTTTTGCAGTTCATTTTGTATGTGCGCTGTTGTTGACCATGTTGACAGTTGTACTTATTGAGCCGTTGGCAGTGGTAGAATGTAACTAAGTCAGTTTACTCAGAGGGCGTACTTACTTAGCCTGGTAAACTCCTCCCTCCGGATATCTCATTTGCAAATGAGATTTCCGGAAGGGGGATTCCAGGCTAGTACTTACTCAGTTGTGTAGTTAATGAGGTACTTGGTATTTTTACTTTACTTGACTGTTTCCATCTTTTGATACGTTATACTTATACACCAATACATCTCAGGGGCAAATATTTGAAAAATATACTTTTTTACTCCACTACATTGATTTGGCAGATTTAGTTACTAGTTACTTTGCAGATTTAGAGTATTTCTAATTAATCAAATTATTAATCCAAAATGTTATTTTTTCTTTACAGCCGATCTGCAAGCTCACAACGCGTCACATTGTGATATGTTGGAAGCTTGTAGATTGGCTGTATTCGGAAAGCTAAAGTATAGGGCTTAATTGGTTATTGATCAATAATTCTAGTCCAATCATATTATATGATTCTGAAATGGGCATTCTACATAATGAGTACTAAATATAAAAAGGTATTAACATCCCAATATTATTTTGATTACTTTGACTTAAGTAAGGACTTTTACTTGTAACGGGATACATTGTGATATTTCTCCTTTTGCTTAAGTAAAAATGAAAATCCTGAGTGCTTATTCCACCACTGGCTTATACAGTCAATGTACCTGTCTGTGTGTGTGTGTCTGTGTGTGTGTGTGTGTGTGTGTGTGTGTGTGTGTGTGTGTGTGTGTGTGTGTGTGTGTGTGTGTGTGTGTGTGTGTGTGTGTGTGTGTGCGTATGCGCGTGTGTGTGGGCAGATGCTTTTTACGCGCTCGTGCCCAGGGGCCCATTATTGTCCCATAATCCATCTATAACTCGTCGTGTGCCCATAGGGGCACAACAAATGTGATTTGTTGTGCCCCCGCACCACATATCTGCTACCCCCCCCCCCCCCCGCAGCTTCCTCGGCAGCGCGTTGCCAGCGTGTGTGTGTGTGTGTGTGTGTGTGCGTGCGCGTGTGCGTGTCAGCATAAGCATGTGCATGTGTGTGTGCGTGTGCGTTCATGCGTGCGCGTGCTTGTGCGTGTGCGCGTGCGCGTGCTTGTGCGTGTGCGTGTGCTTGCGCTCATGTGGCCTAGTCACATCTTTTGGGCTTGTTTTTGCAGATGTGGCCGCTTGTTTCCTTTGCTAAATCTTGCAACATTGTTTCTCGGGCCCTGACGGGGACCAACAAGGGTCCAAATGGACCCTTACCGATTTGTAACTCCAAGAGCGTAGGCCTATAAATGGAAACAAATGGGCCCTTAAGGGTCTGTAACTCTGAGAGTGTAAAAATTAAGCATTAATACACTCTCAGGACAGAAATAAATGGTACAAATCTAATCAACGGTGCTCACATTAATAGATTCTGGTTATTTGAATGATTATGTTGCTTTTGTTTCTCAGCTAATGGAGTGGATCTGATTTTGATTATAATAATGTTACATTTCTTGTATTCGATTTGTTTTTAGATTAGTGCTATTCTATTTAGAAAAGCATCCTGTTGACATGTATTGAAAATCAACACTTGTGCTACAACACTCAATGTGTCTGGTGTAATTGTGATATCCATGTGAAATGAAATGAACACAACATAATACTCAGGAGTATACACCGTATATTGGGGGTCCCGGAGAAAGAACGCTGGTATCAATTGGGGGTCCGTGGCCTAAGGCATCAGAATGGGGGGTTAATTGAAATTAAAAAAAGGTTGAGAATCACCAGAGTGTAGAGGGAAAAAAGGACGGCATCAATAAACAAACATGTACACTCCATACCAGGTTGTGCACGTGGCAGCCAGACTGCCTGCCAGCCAGCTAAAATGTTCCGATCAAGGGATTTGAAGCCTTTTCCTAATTTTGCTCTCTCTCTCTCTCTCTCTCTCTCTCTCTCTCTCTCTCTCTCTTCTCTCTCTCTCTCTCTCTCTCTCCCTCAATATCCCTCTGGCTTGCTCTTATATCACCCCTCCCCCCTCTTCCATCCTCTCTCACTCTCCCTAATCTTTTTTCGCTCCATTCCTCTCGCTTCGCCTCCTCCTTGTCTTAGAGAGAGAGAGAGAGAGAGAGAGAGAGAGAGAGAGAGAGAGAGAGAGAGAGAGAGAGAGAGAGAGAGAGAATAATGGGGACATAAGGATCAGATATGAAAGAGGAGGGGAGAGAGACATATGTAAACAGATAGATCAAGAGAGAGAGAGACAGACAGACAGACAGACAGACAGACAGACAGACAGACAGACAGACAGACAGACAGACAGACAGACAGACAGACAGACCAGTGGTTTGCATCCTTTTCTGGATCAGACCACCTGGACATCTTGAAAGCATTCGTGGCCCACCCATTTTGTGGGCCTTGTGCATTTTCAGAGCATGTTTGTTTTATTGATCAATCAATTGATTGTGTTCTGGCTTTGATAAATAATGGAGATAACGTTATATTACTTTTAGGTTCTTATGCATTGGTATCTCTAATGTTATATCATCATTAAAATCTTAGTGTTTGGCCAATTATTTGGGGGGACCACTTGTTATGCCCTCACGGCCCACCAGTGGACCCCCGGCCCTGATTGAGGTCCAGCAAGATATACTGAAAGACCAAGGAGAGAGAATGAATGAAAGCTTGGATGTATAAGAAGCAAGAAGAGAGTGTGAGAGAGAGAGAGAGAGAGAGAGAGAGAGAGAGAGAGAGAGAGAGAGAGAGAGAGAGAGAGAGAGAGAGAGAGAGAGAGAGAGAGAGATGATGTTGTGACGTCACCCACAGACATCTGACTCTGGCTGTACTCTGACGGCACGAGACACCGCGGCATGGAAGCACACAGCAGCATTCACGAGGAGCAACAATTGCAGCAGGGAGCACACGCAACAGCGCACGCAACAGTCACGCCGTGACCGTGGACAGACAGACAGACAGACAGACAGACAGACAGACAGACAGACAGACAGACAGACAGACAGACTGTTGCCTCGACATCTTGGAAGATACAAATTATTAAAAAAGCATAATTGTCTCATTTTTTCCAATTACAATTACAATCTTCGAAATATGCCTTTTCATTTAAATGATGGGCCGTCATTTATTATGGCACATATGCTACCATAGAGCAGGGTTTCTCAACCTTTTCAGGCCGTGACCCCCCCAAATAATCATATTTAAACTGTGGACTCCCCCACACTGACTGAGCTTGTAAATCTGCTATTTGCACAATTCTTGCCTCTTTCTTATATTATTTGACAATTTGGCCAATGATTGACCAGTTTTTATTGCATAGTTTGTTGATTACTTTTGATGCACTAATGGTCTTTTTCTTATCTTTCTTTTCAAGTTATTAAAAAGGTCTTACACGTCCTTAAATTGTCACTTCACTGTCGTCGTCCCCACCCCACCCAACAAAAATCACGTGGGGACCTCCCTGGGGGTCTAGACCCACAGGTTGATAACCAACCACTGCCATATGGAGAGGAGGAGATGGTTTTGTGCGCGAGGCTGATGATGAGAGGATGATCTCGCGCACTCGACATTGATCCTGCCGCTTCAGCTCGAGAGCGACTGGAGCGAGACAAAAAAAACACACACACACACACACACACACACACACACACACACACACACACACACACACACACACACACACACACACACACACACACACACACACACACACACACACACACACACACACACACACACACACACACACACACACACTAGTGTTGCCATGTCCGCTTATTATAAGGGACTGTGCTTGTTTTTTCTCTTCGTTTTTTTTCTCTTGTAAATGTTGGTGGTTGCGGGTTGTTGTTTTTTTTAGGCTCGTTTCTAATGTGTAGACGGCGCAGACGCTTATTTGGGCTTGTTTCCTAATGTTGCTTAAACCAGTGGTTCTCAAACATTTCATTTGTCCACGGACCCCCTATCTGAAAATATGTTTGTGCCAGGGAGTGTGACCCCCCCATACAAGATTAGTGTTGTTAAAAATGTTTGAAAAATATTTCAAAATGATTTCTCTCCAAGATTATTTTCTTCTTAAAAAAAAAAAGAATCAGATCTACAAGCTTGTGACGCGTTGTAAACTTGTAGATCAGTTATTTTCAAATAGCTGTTAGCCTAGGATACTGGCTTCTTGTGGGCTTGTTTTCAAAGACCTGGTTGCTTGTTTCTCTCGGGAAACCTGGCAACACTGGCACACACACGCACACCCACACACACCGGAGTCAAACCGCCGTGGTGGACCGGGTCAAAAACAACAACTTTAACGAACTGACACTGAACGGAATAACAGAATGTTCTGGGTCGTGTCGCACATTCCCGTCGAACCTCTTATTGTCTCTGACAACTTAACGCTATTATCAATTAAGCTCAGCCGTGCGCGGCGGGCTCTAAAACAAAAGGCAGCAATTTCGTGTCTAAAGGGAATATTAAACTATTAATATTAAACGGTTGGAGCTTCGTCCTTCTCTCTCGTGACGTTTAGAAGAACAACGGAATAACAAGTGCATTATTATTGCATTTTCCACCAGCCTTTTTCTTCTCCTCTTCCCTGTGGGAGAGGGGAGCGGATGGATGGCCGTCGCCGTCAACACGAGCCCTGAAACCCAGCTGTGGTGGATGTCCGCGTGCGTTGGGTTGTCTGTGCGTCGGTGGCACGACGACGGTGGCACGGACCCTGACAGATGAACCCTTTAAAAACCGGTGACAACAATTAAAATTGTTATTGTAACAACGTGGCGTCCTGACTGGACTGTGGATATATATCTTACAGCAGAAGCACCGACTGTGTCTCGTGCTGCTGCTGCTGCTGCTGTGTCAAACACAGACGACACGCGACCAGACTGGTGCGCGCGATGGTTCCTCCTCCCGAAACCGACGACGGTGCTACTCGTCGGCCGTGACAGTGACCTCCAACCGCGCGTGGCGAGCGACACACCCCACAGGACGGACGGTCAGTGACGGACGGTCGGTCGGTCGGTCGGTGCGACCATGCACGAGACGACAGCACGTCGTCTGCCCTCGTGCAGCAGCTAACGCCGGACAATTATAAGCGAACACGCACGGAACCGGCGCGGACCGGTCCGGAACCAGAAAATAGATTAAAAGCAAACCCCCCCAGCCGGCAAACCAACCAGAACGGAGATAAAAAGAAAGAACGGGTGATGGAATTGTCTGAGGTCCGGTGCTCCAGCGCGGCGGGCGAGGAGCTGTACACCGTCAACAAGACGCCGAGTGGCGGCGGGACGCGACCCAAGCGCCTGCTGTGGCAGAACGCTGTCCGGCACATCACCGAGCAACGGTTCATCCACGAGCAGGCTGACGGGGGCGGCGCGGCCGTGGCCAGGGTGAAAGTCGGCACCGACGGTGGTGGCCCGGACATCCCCGACCTCTACGACCACCAGCAGCATCACGGAGCTCGGAAACAGTCGGGCACCACCGGTCGGAGGAGGACTTCGTCAGTCGTCGGCGACACCCGACACAACAACGGCGGCACCAAGGTGTTCCCGGAGCGCCACGCCGCCACCACTGCCGCCGCGGCGAGCAGCGACCTGGGCTTCCTGCAGATCGACCGCGGCAGCGGCAGCGGCGCGGGTGCCGGCACCAGTGCCCCCCACAGCAGCAACTCGGACTTCTTCCTCAACTGGGGCTACACCTACCGCGGAGTCATCTTCCCCACGCTGCGCAACG
This sequence comes from Gymnoscopelus microlampas, assembly GCF_963454915.1. NCBI lineage: Eukaryota > Metazoa > Chordata > Actinopteri > Myctophiformes > Myctophidae > Gymnoscopelus > Gymnoscopelus microlampas. Next base: position 12,111,594 of record NC_139942.1, on the reverse strand, counting down.
CCTTCAAATCCCGCGAGCTGGAGCGCCTGTACCAGCGCTACTTCCTGGGCCAGCGCCGCAAGTCTGTGGTGGTCATGAACATCCTGGACATCGTCACCAAGTTGACCCTCCTGGTGCTGCACCTGACGCTGGCGTCGGCGCCCATGGACCCCGTCAAGGGCATGCTCCTGGGGTTCTTCACGGGCATCGAGGTGGTCGTCTGTGCCTTGGTGGTGGTGCGCAAGGACGCCACGTCGCACGGCTACCTGCAGTACAGCGGCGTGGTCACCTGGGTGGCCATGGCCACGCAGATCCTGGCGGCGGGGCTGGGCTACGGGCTCCTGGGCGACGGCGTCGGGTACGTGCTGTTCACGCTGTTCGCCACGTACAGCATGCTGCCGCTGCCACTCACCTGGGCCATCCTGGCCGGGCTCGCCACGTCGGCGCTGCACATCGCCGTCCAGCTGCTGATCCGGCCGCCGAGCGCGCAGCTCTCCACCAACCAGGTTGGTGTTGGATAAAAAATGTGTAACTCTTGAGAGCTTGAAAAAAGCCTGGGTCTGTTTTTTCAAACTCTGCGATCCATAATTTCTATGTCATACACAGCAGTGGTTCTCAAGCATTCTCATTTCAAGGACAAGATTGATATGTATTTGGCTTTGGACACAAAATAATGTTGTGCCAGGGACCCCATAATAGAACATTTGTCAAGATTCCTCCAACCTTTTCCCACAATAGCAGATCTACAAGCTCGCAACGTGTCACATTAAAACACGCTTTGAGCTTGTAGATCAGCTATTTTCAAATAGCCAAACAATAGGGTTTAGGGCTATTCTGGGGACCCCCTGGAACCCCTTCAAGGACCCCTGGGGGTCCCTGTATCCTACTTTGAGAACCACTGCTACCACAGGATTCAAACCGACGCCTCCCGCACGAGAGACCAATTATCTGCCACACTTTCAATAACGCATCCTCAGGAGATATTATGCTTATATGATTCGGGCTTCACTACCTGTCAAACCAGCGGGTACATGTCTCAATGGAAGAGTATAGGGAGACCACCTCCAACCACTGCAGATTGTGCTAGTTATAATTGTATTAACATCACTCTACCATACACGTCGGTTTAAAGCCACATTTTCTATTCAGTAAAAAATAAGTTCCGGATTGCAGCTTTTTACACAGGATTATTTTTTATGCAGGCTATTTACGATCGCATTGGCTTATGCGTGGTGTTAAAAATAGCCACAGCCATTTCTGTCTGCGCCACTTGTGGGCTCGTTTGACTGTAAAACGGCTCCCCGGATCCCGTTCAGTTCTCAGCGAGGGGGGGATTATTTCAGCACTGTTTAGCTGTCCTCCTGAGGAGGTGCTGAAACGCCTCCCGTCTCCCTAATAGGTTTAGCTCCATCTACTGGTCAATGTTTCATCCATATGGAGTGGCTTCTTTTTTTATGGGGGATGGATGTTTTCACGCTGCCTAGAACGCCACGCAACACCAGCAGTGTTGTTTTTTTTAGAGGTCAATCTGACAGGAGAGAAGGAGAAGGAGAGGGAGAGGAGACAAGGGTAGAATGGAGGAGAGGGGAGGAGAGGATAAGAGAAGGGGGGAGAGGGGAGGGTGAGGGGAGTGGGAGAGGGAGAGGGGGAGGGGGAGGGTGAGGGGAGAGGAGAGGAGAGGAGAGGAGAAGAGATTAGAGGAGCGGAGAGGACAGGCAAAATATAGACATCCTGTTTTGCAGATTGAACACTGACTGCTCCACTTCTCTGTGCGGCTCTATCTGTAAACATGGAGCAACAGCTAGCAAACAATTGACGTGTTGGTGTTTCACAGATTCGATGTTGTGTTATTTCAACGGTCCCCACCGTAGTGACAACATCAGTTTAACCACGTTAACCCTTTATACGTCGGCTATTTCATCTGCGTTCTGCAAGCTCACTTGTTGATCGGCCATTGTGCAAATAAAACCTTGGAGAAAAATGTGGAATATTTTCGAAACATTTTAACAGCACAAATCCTTGTATATTGGGGAGGTCCCTGACTCAACATCTTTACACATTGGGGGGGGGGCACAGCCAAATACACATACATTTTAGCGGTCCGTGACATGGAGATGTTTGAGAACCGTCACTGCTGCAGTGCATGCAGGGTCCTCACCTATGAGCTTGTAGATCAGCTATGAGTTAAATCTTTAGCCAATCTAGCAATTTCAGCTATTTTTGAAGATGTTTGAAAATGGGATATTAAACGAGGACTAATAGTCCCTGTACTGTAGTGCATTCAGGGTCCTTGCTCCGTCTGGCCCGGAATAATCGTGATTAATGCGCGTCTTCTTTAGCCGTCAATAACATGACTGGCAGGGCCGCGCAGCGCTCAAGAGAAGTGGTGATTGAATGTGTTTTGCACCGACGTTAAATCCATGGGCGTGAGTTCTGGCTTAATGACATGATTATCCTGTAATCGAAGGTGCATTTCTTTTCTCGTGTGTGTGCGTGTGAGTGCGTTCGTGTGAGTGTGTGCTGTGCTTGTATTGCCATAACCTGTTGAGGGCCAAATGTCCCCGCAAGTATAGTAACATTTTGAGAAAACAGCTGATCTACAAGCTCACACGGTGTCGCACTGTGACTCTTTTTGAGCGTATAGATCTGCTTTCTTTGAGAGAGAGAGAGAGAGAGAGAGAGAGAGAGAGAGAGAGAGAGAGAGAGAGAGAGAGAGAGAGAGAGAGAGAGAGAGAGAGAGAGAGAGAGAGAGAGAGAGAGAGAGAGAGAGAGAGAGAGAGAGAGAGAGAGAGAGAGAGAAATATGGGGATCAGAGATGACGGTGGCGGGGAGAGAGGGACATGCTATCTAGCTAGACAGAAAGAGAGAGATGAGATAACTAATTGATGGATGGATGTAAGGATGTATGGAGAGGTGACAATAAGAGAGAGAGAGAAAGAAGTAAACAGGAGAAAAAGGGGGTGATACAGTGAGAAAGAAAGAAATAATTATAGTTTAGATTAACACAGAGAGACTAAACAGTTGCAGTGTTAAACGGCTATGTTTACACATTTAATTCTAGTAGGACCATATCCTTAGTTGAACATACATACAGTACATTTCTTATCTTTTGCTTGTATTACTTCACACCATGGCAACGCACACATGACATGTCTCATGTCAGTAAAGCCCCATGGCATGGGAGAGGGAGAGAGAGCGGGAGAGGGAGAGATTGCGTTGATGGTATCTGACGGTATGGCGAGTTGTGGCCGCTGTTGTGATTATTGAGCCCTCCAGCTATTGTTAACATGTATTGACAATAAGAAGCATTTAGCGGAGGATGTATAATAGGCCTGTTGTGAGCGCGACAGCACAATTTGGACACCGCCGTCATGTCAGTAATATGACATAGAACAGATTGTACATGTTACTGCATGCTTGTTGGACTCTGGCTGGAGGGCCCACACACACAAGCACGCACGCTGCACACGAGAGCAATTGCCTGGGAAAGTCCATGTTCTTTACAACGGCAAATGATGTGTTGATGTGTTGATTCGCTGTCCAATGGAATTATTCAGAGAAAAAAGGCAAAAATGGCAAAAATATACAGTATATACCCTCATTGTTGGGGTGGCAACCTTGTATGTACCCTTGTGTAATGTTCAGTAGAACAGAGGTCTTCAACAGGGGTCCGGGACCCCTAGGGGGTGTTTAGAGTTACTACAAGCTCACAAAAAAGCTCACAGAACGCGTTGTGAGCTTGCAGATCTGCTATTTTTGGTGAAGAGGTTTCGTTCGTGTAGAGGGAAAAAAAACGAGTACAGAGCCAAAGGTCAAGTATTGCGGGTTTAAGTGGTTAAGTGTATGAACATAATCCGACATATTAATAGAAAAGATTATGTGTAAACAAACAAACAAACAAAAGAACAGTAATTTACACAACATTGATGATAATGCTGTCAAACAAATATCAAGCCATCTATGATTATATCTTTTTTTCCCCCTTCGATTTTGTAACCCATTTTTGCAAGTAATCCTGGGCGCTACACTCCCTCTGCCAGCCTACGGAGAGCCTAGAGCCGAGCTCATGCCTCCTTCAATGCATGAGAGCTAGCAAGCAGCTTCTTATCACCTGACAGGGGGGAGGTTCCCTGGTTAGACGTAGCGCGTGGAAGGAACACGTCATTACAACTAGTTCCTTTCCCCTCCATCAGGCGCCCCGGCTGACCAGGGGGAGGCCGTATAGAGACCAGGATTAATCAATGTTTTTGTGAGGGTACCTACCCTAGGAGACACGGGGAGAACATGCAAACTCCACACAGAAAGGCCCTTTCACCAACCCCACCTAGGGTAATGGGCACTGATGACGTGGAGGAGAGAACACGCCCCCCCAGCGCCCACAGCGTCCCTGGCGGGAATCGAACCCAGGACCTTCCAGCTGTGAGGCGACAGCGCTACAGACTGCGCCACTGTGCCCCCGCGATCTATGAAATCTATGAAAAAGTTTACTCTGCAACATAATTTCATACAATAATGTAGTTGGGAGTCCCTGCTTCATCTCTCTCTCAGCTAAGGGGTCCTTAGCCTGAGAAACGTTGAAGACCCCTGCAATAGAATATAAAATGCAAATGCAATGATTAAAAAAGGGGAGAGATTCTATTTCTTGTCAGGGAAAACAACACCTGCTCTTTCTCTTTAAAAAACGTCCTCTTGAAGATTGTTCAAACACTGTTTCGTGGAGCATTGTGGCGTATTATCTGTCTATCGGAGCAAAAATGGCCTTTGAAGAGCACGCCTCCTCCCCTCTGCCCCAGGTTCTTTTATTTTCTGCACAACAAGGGCCAAGCGCCCCCTTTGAAGCCCGGCGCCGTTAAACATGCACCGAGCGGGTCGCGGGTTCGAGGTGCGCGGCGATCCCATCAACGGGCCCCGCGGCAAGAGCGAGATCGCTGCAGGGACGAACGCACTCCGCGGAAAAGTGGGGTTACAGCACCTGATAAGATGAAGATGTGTACGATAAACACCGCATGAGGTTTATGTTTCTATGTAAGCCCTATTTTATACATAACAAGCCCTATTTTGTATTAAATCGTCTCGGACGGGTGGAAGCCTCATACGTCCAAAACTGTGACTTTTCAGGATTCAAAAGCAAAAGTAGCAGATCTACAGGCTCGAAACGCGTCGCTTCGCGCCACGTTTCGAGCTTGCAGATCTGCTACTTTTGATGCTTTTGTGTGACTGAATGATCAAGTAGGGCATTCATTTACGAAAAAAACACAAAAAGTTAAAATACAAGAGGTTTCTGCCCGACAGCAACAAAATGATAAATGGACTGCATAGCGCCTTTCTCCAAAGTACTTTTTAACCCATTGAATCCGGGAAAGCATCTGTGTCATTTTAGATTTTAGCTATATATATAGCAACAGAAAACAGTTAGGATTTAGAAGGCATTTTTTAGGTCTCAGGTCTAAACGGGTTAAAGGGATATTTCACCCCCAAAATGACTTTTTTTCCTATCGATTAGTCACACCATGGAGACTTGAATTCATGGATTTGATTTTGTCACATTCCTAAGCCAATAGTTTGATGACCAGTGGACCGGTAGGCAGCGGTTCCGGTAAGAGACACAAAGGAGACTCTTTGTGTCTCCTACCGGAACCGCTGCCGGTCATCAAATTATTGGTTTAGGAATGTGACAAAAAAAAATAAAAAAAAAATATATATATATATATATCCATGAATTCAAGTCTCCATGGTGTGACTAATCGATAGAAAAAAAGTCCTTTTGGGGGTGCACTATTCCTTTAACTTATTTCACTTTCACCCATTTTCAATCAGAGGAAACCAATTCAAGGCACCAACCTGCTCATCGGGAGCAGTTAGGGGTTCAGTCAGTGTCTTGCTCAAGGACACTTCCACGTGCAGCCAAGGAGGGGGCAAGAATCGAACCGAGCCGACAGCTAAAATAGCAGATATTCAAGCTCACAACGCCTTGTTTTACAAGGCCTGCTTCGCTAAGAAAATAATCAATAATTGCAGCTCTGTTCAAGATGCTGTCAGCCCCTGGAGGTCATACAGACAGACAGTGTATATGATGACAGTGGAACCCCCCCCCCCTGCCTCGGGACTGATTTAACCCATTCAACCCGGTAAAGCATCTCTGTCATTTTAAGATTTCTTTGGGCTATTCAAAAATAGCCCAATGAGCTTGAAGCTCATATGAGCTTGTAGATCTGCTACTTTTGAAAAATCGTGGAAAATTTGTGAAAATCTCTGAATAAATATATTTTTTAAAGCGAACATTTGTCAAAAAAATAGCAGATCTATGAGCTCATAGTGCGGCACTGAGTGCCGCGCTATGAGCTTGTAGATCTGCAATTCTTTTTGTAATCGTGGAAAATGTGTGCCGCGCTATCAGCTTGTAGATCTGTTGTTTTTGAAAAATTGTGGAAAATGTGTGCAAATCTACCTTTTTCTGCTGTAGATGCTATTTTCGAAAAATCGTGGAAAAAGTGTGCAAATCGACTTTTTTTTGTAAGCGAACGTGTGTAAAATGTTTTGCTCAAAACATGTTTATACTCAAAGATTTGCTCAAATGTTCAAGGTTTTTTCAAAAGCTGCGATCTTGTATATCTGCTATTTTTTGAATAGCCCAGAGTATAAAACAATGGTTAGAGCTCAAATTAAAAAAAATGACACAGATGCGTTCCCGGATTGAATGGGCTAATCCGCTCCTTCCAATGCGTCCGTCTATGAATGTCTGTAGTGTCTGTCTGCTGACATGTGTATGACCGCAGGGCGCACAGCGGCTTCCACGTTGTCGCATAACTCATAACATGTCCTTTTATCGCCTCGTGTGTGTGAGTGTGCGTGTGTGTGTGTGCTTGTATTATTATACTTGCGAGGGCTCAAATGTCTCCCAGCAAATGTATAGTAGAATTTGAGAGACAGTGAGGACAACATTGTCCTGGTCCTCCTCACAAAATAATGGTTGTTTTTTGTTACAATAAAAATGGATTTGGGGAGTTAGGCTTATGATTAGAAATTCAGGTTTAGGCATAGGATCAAAGCATTTAGAGGTTGTATTTATGTCTGCTTTATACCTGGTTGCACGGCGGTGTCACCACACCGGAAACAACGAGTCGCAGCGCGGCACGTTGTGAGCTTGTAGATCTGCTGTTTTCGGCGTTAGGATGGTGGTTCAAAATGGTAAAGCATTTTGTATTCATAAAACCGCCATCCTAAAATGTTGATGTCCTCACAAGTGTAGTAATACAAACGTGTGTGTGTGTGTGTGTGTGTGTGTGTGTGTGTGTGTGTGTGTGTGTGTGTGTGTGTGTGTGTGTGTGTGTGTGCGCGCGCGCGTGTGCGCGCTTATGTGTGTGTGTGGGGCTCTGGGCATTAACAAGCACACTGACAGGCATCATTTCTGTCTACTCACTCTGTCTCAAAGGGGGGTGTGGACAGTTTGGTCATTTTTGTTTTGTTTTAATTGGTGCTAGAACAATGGCTTCTATTTCAGCATGCTAACTTTCCAGGAAGAGAGAGGCTGTATCTTTTGTTAGCTTGGAATCCCCATCGATGATGTCACTGGTTGGCAGGTTTCTGAACCGTCCACAGCCCACCAATGAGACACAGAGCGAGTAGACAGAAACAGTGCCATCTTATACTGGGGCGGCCTTAAGGATCTGCTGGCTCGTTTCAAGAGCTAATCTGTGTAATTTCTACTACCCTCAATAGTTTCAGCAAAGACCTATAAACCCTATGTATTTAAACCCAATTAAGTGTAGCTGTGCTGTTGCACCCCGGATAGCGCATGCCCCGCGCCGAGAAGTTTTCAGACCAAATGTAGCTATGAAACTATTAACCTATCTGCACAGGAAATACACTCTAAAATGCCTAATTCTATTTATAGTAACGACTGTTGCATGTTCTCTCACTCACCAAAGTGTCCGCTGATAAGATCAGACCCAAAAGCTCGTATGAAGAGATAAACAAATCCTCTTAAGACTTCTCTCGTAGAAAAGGGTTTTTATTTAACACTCAAGCTAATACAGGCTTTTAGCGATAATACAAAAATATATGAAACGGCAGATTTTCTGATAAGACAGACAACAGACGGGCTTGCCTAGAATTCTTGATTGAATGTTAAATCTGGATAATATTCCTCAATTCCTGCAAACTACACGGTCCTTGACAACATATCCCCCGAGTCAGATCTGGAAAATATCTATCATTCCCATGCAATAGGCTACCTCAGATAAAAATGACCCAGCAATCGGTAATGCTAGGAGCTGACAAAATTCTCTGTTTATTCAACCAGATTATGGGCAATGCCAAGGTCCCAGTCAAATACAGCAAAATTCAGTATCGCTCCAAACACCCTCGTTGCAGTCTGGTCACCAAGACGATCAAAAGGAGAGAGCCCAATAGAATATTGGGGGGGGGGGGAGGAATATGGGAGAAGCTCCGTACAAGGCTATGTCCCTCGCCCGATCGTAAGTCGGGGGAACATTCTGACACCTCATACGCACACCAACCAACCCCCGAACAGAATTATACAGCAGCATTTATACCATATTGGTTACATCCGACACACCAAATATGGGATCGCCTCCCTCATGGTTAGATCATTTCAGTAGACAAACCTAATAGGGTGCTGGTTAGATTATTTCAGGAAACAAACCTAATATGGTGCTTTCTTTCTAACATTTCAGCTGTTGCCATAGCAATTTGGTCATGTGAGCGAAAAGTATAGTTTGCCTAGCAAGTCATTGCGTAAGAGGACGTTGTGGTGGCTGATAGCATCAGGGAGCAGAGATGGTGTCAACAGCAGCAGGGGATTGTTTTGGCTTCCAATGTCTACGTTGTCGATCGCCGCGCTTGTTCCTCCCCTTCAGCAGAGTGCGTTGCTCGGCAAGGTCACCCAGCTGCTGCGGAGTCAACAAAGGCCGGGGAATGACTAGGCCATATCTTAGCCTAACCACGTCATGTGGGACCCCAATATATATATATATATATATATATATATATATATATATATATATATATATATATATATATATATATATATATATATATATATACACACACACACACACACACACACACACACACACACACACACACACACACACACACACACACACACACACACACACACACACACACACACAGTGGTGTAAAGTAACTAAGTACAATTGTCTATACTTTTACTTCTACTCCACTACATCTCACAGGCAAATATTGTAATTTTACTCCACTACAATTATTTGAACTTTAGTTACTAGTTACTTTGCAAATATACATTATTACATTATAAAACATACGTAAACCACTTTAGCCCTATTTTATACCTAAGCTATTTGAAAATAGCCTATCTACAAGCTCACAACGTGTCGCATGTGAGCTTGTAGATCTGCTATTTTCAAACATTTTAGTACTTTTACTTTTGGTACTTTAAGTACATTTGGATACCAATACTTTTGTACTTTTACTCAAGTCAATTTTGAATTCCAGACTTTTACTTGTAACAGAGTACTTCTACATTGCAGTATCGATACTTTTACTTAAGTAAAACATTTGAGTATTTTTTCCATAATTCTGATCACAATCAGGTGATTCATTTAGATGAGCCCTTTAATTTAATCAGATCTACATCCCGTTTAGTCCACATGATAATAGTCTGTTTCTGACATGCACAAATAAACCAACAGTTTTATTAGAATATGCTACTCCTGCACTTCTGTTATTACGTAAATGGGCCAAGACTCCATGAACGCACCAAAACAAAATACTAAATTCTATCATTTAGAATGTAAAATAATCATCACCACTTCCCCTAAAGCTAAATTCTATCATTTGGAATGTAAAATAATCATCACCACTTCCCGTAAAGCTAAATTATATAATTTAGAATGGAAAATAATCATCACCACTTCCCCTAAAGCTAAATTATATCATTTGGAATGGAAAATAATCATCACCACTTCCCCTAAAGCTAAATTCTATTATTTAGAATGGAAAATAATCATCACCACTTCCCCTTTTCTATGACGCTTACTTTGAGCTGAGGGCTATATATATATGCTAGAGAGGATCGTAGCCTAATCAATCAGTTGGGCTATGTGAATAATGTGCTTTTAAATATGACAATCACGTATACTTTATAACGCTGCTCAGCTGACGTGTTCAGGCAATAAAGAGGCTACTCACAGGTTGTACTGTACCTTGTGGTGGACAGCACGTCCATGCGTGACACGTCTGCACTTCGGGGACAGCTTCGGGGGGGAAGTTGATTCAAGCATTTGTGATGATCATTGTACAGTCTCCTCAGAGCTTTTCAGTTCAAGTGTTAACGTTAACTCTGTCACTGCCAGACTTATTTCTGGCCGCGTGCAGCCACTGCCAGCGATTTTTATATTTTCTTTTCAAGTAGTCAAAGAATATTATCTCCAGTATGGTCGACCCTGATCGTTGGTAATGACGGAGGGTTTCACTGTGCTTCTGCGGAAAAAATATTAATTTCATTGCGTCGCGACCCCCCCGTTCGCTTGTTATAGGCCGTTGAAAGTAGCATTTCTCGTCAAAAATACATGAGAGAGAGAGAGAGAGAGAGAGAGAGAGAGAGAGAGAGAGAGAGAGAGAGAGAGAGAGAGAGAGAGAGAGAGAGAGAGAGAGAGAGAGAGAGATCCCTGTTGAAAACACTAATGATTAATATACACACTTTTATCATTTTTACAAAAACATATCGCACCTCCTTTAATGACTCAATGAAATGTCTTCATGAAGTGCAGCGCGTCCTTTCACGAGGCCAGCGATTAGCGCTACAAATTGGCCACCATCAGCGGTGTATTAAATACTAGCTTATATGTCATTAATAGGAGTATTTGTAACTACTTAGCTAGCTGTAAAGAGCGCACGGGTGGCTGGACGGGTGGGTGTAGGGATTAATGTCTGTATGGTGCGTTTTGTTGTTGTTGGCGTTAAGTCTTCATAACGTCAGAACAGCCTTACAACTCACTGCCATAATCCCATGGCTATGACAACGTCTCTGTCAGCTGGAAACCTTGTATGCGGTGGTGTAAAGTAACTAAGTACATTAATCAAGTACTGTACTTAAAGGGCAAGACCACTTTGGTAGAGGTTTGGGTTGTGTATTTACCTTGCCATGATGTAACTCCAAAAGTGGGCAAGAAATAAAAAAATAATTGCTCCATTGATTAGAAATTGATAATTCAAAATATGCTCCTCATTGACTTACATTGTACGGTAAAACAGCTCTCAAAGTCACTCTTTTAGCACATAAACGAACGCAAACAAAGTTGATTCAGACAATATAGAACATCACCAAACCCAGTACTGTTTTTTTTTTAAATAAAAATGTCAACTTCCTGTTGATTTTGCCATTTTTAATAAGTAGAAAACCTGGACTGGATCCGCGGATCCGGATCCAGATCTTCAAATAGTAAAATCAACAGGAAATTGACATTTCTATTAAAAAAACAAACAGTACTGGGTTTGGTGATGCTCTATATTGTCTGAATCAGCTATGTTTGGGTTCATTTATGTGCTAAAAGAGTGACTTTGAGACCTGTTTTACCGTACAATGTAAGTCAATGAGGAGCATATTTTGAATTATCAATTTCTAATCAATGGAGCAAGTATTTTTGATTTCTTGCCCACCTTTGGAATTACATCATGGCAAGGTAACTACACAACCCAAACCTCTACCAAAGTGATCTTACCCTTTAAGTAATATTGAGGTATTTTTACTTTACTGGAGTATTTCCAATTTTCAGTACTTTTACTTCTACTCCAATACATCTCAGAGGCAAATATTGTACTTTTACTCCACAACAATTATTTGAAAAGTTTAGTTACTAGTTACTTTGCAGATATACATGATTACATTATAAAACATACATTAACCACTTTAGCCTTATTTTATACCTAGGCTTTTTGAAAATAGACGATCTACAAGCTCACAACGTGTCCCGATGCAATGCTTTGTGAGCGTGTAGATCTGCTATTTTCAAACATTTTTTGTACTTTTACTTTTGGTACTTTAAGTACATTTCAGGGGGTTCCCAGCTAAAAGTAGTTGATGTATAGCGTCACAATCATTTGAACCACTTTATCCATTTTCACGTTGGCCGTTCAAAAATAGCAGATCTACAAGCTCACAGTAGGTCACTTCGTGCCGCGCTGCGAGCTTGTACATCTGCTTTTTTTTTTAAATGTTTGAAAACTATTTTAAAAACTTTGGAATATATATACATTTTTAGACCTAAATCTTCTCTTTTGGGGGGTCCCTGGCACAAAACATTTTCAGATGGGGGTCCGCGGCCAAACACATATCAATGTGGGGGTTTGAGGGTATGCGAACTACTACTGACATACATACGTTTTGCGAGATATAAAAAAAGAAGAAAACAAAGAAAGAAAGACGGAGATACAAGGTTTCAACAAGCTACTGTAAGCGTCATCTTCCTGGTCCCAAGTGGTTTGTGTGTACATCGAAATGTGTGTCAGTGAAACAGACACACTGGCACACCGGGGATTACAACCAGCTCAGCCTTATACTCTTGGGGTTGAGGATACCACCATGTACACATAATCTATTAAGTACAAGTCATTTACTTGAGTAAACGTTCAAAAAAGTACCGGCTTCAAAATATACTTAAAGTACCAAAGTAAAAGTACTCATCAGTGTCCCATTTCATGTTTTCTTTCTAAATGTCTCCAAACTGTTTTTTTTAAAATAGCAGATCTACAATCTGTGAGCTTTTTTTCAAATAGCCAAAGTATAATAAAACAGGGCATAAGTGGTTAATGTATACTTTAGTTTGTAATAATAACCTAAACCTGCAAAGTAACTAGTACTAATACATGTCTAATAATTGCAGTTAATTGAGTCAAAAAAGGTGCAATATTGGCCTCTGAGATATAGCGGAGTAGAAGGACGCAAAATTGGAAATAATCATGTAAAGTAAAAGAAAGTACCTAAAAATGGCACTCGACCTGAGTACAGTAAGTACATTTACTTTGAGTAAATGTATTTAGTTACTTTACACCACTGGTAAAACCGACACGGAGGCGCGTTGGGGATTAAACCCAGCTCAACGTTATATATACTCTTGGGGTTGAGGGGAGTGGTCCCGTCGTGTAATTTCATCGTCGTGGGCTTGTGCAATGCAAATCCCATCCTGTTAATTATGTTTGTGTGAGCTTTGTGTGCGTTTAAACCTATAGCACACAAGCTACACGTGTCGGGTGGAAAGCTCATATCTCACTGTGAGCTTGTCAGTGGTGTAAAGTAACTAAGTACATTTACTCAAGTACTGTACTTAAGTACAATTTTGAGGTACTTTTACTTTCTGGAGTATGTCCAATTTTCAGTACTTTTACTTCCATTCCACTGCATCTCAGAGGAAAAATATTGTACTTTTACTCCACTACAATCATTTGAAAACTTTAGTTACTAGTTACTTTGCAGATATAAATTATTATATATATATTTTTTTGTAATTTTTATCCCACGATTTTGTAACCCACATTTTTTCACCCAGTGCCAATTGCCTATGTAATCCTGGGCACTACCTACCCTCTGCCAGCCTAGGGAGAGCCCAAGCTGAAGCTCATGCCTCCTTCAATGCATGAGGAGCAAGCAGGCCGCTTCTTATCACCCGACAGGGGGGAGTTTCCCTGGTTGGACATAGCGCGTGGAAGGAACACGTTATTCCAACCAGTTCCCTTCTCCTCCATCAGGCGCCCCGGCTGACCAGGGGGAGGCAGTATAGTGACCAGGATTACTACATGTTTTTGTGAGGGTATTAACTACCCTAGGAGACACGGGGAGAACATGCAAACTCCACACAGAGTAGGCCCTTTCGCCAACCCCACCTAGGGTATGGGCGCCGATGACGTGGAGGAGAGAACACGGCCCCAGCGCCCAAAGCGTCCCTGGCGGGAATCGAACCCAGGACCTTCTAGCTGTGAGGCGACAGCGCTACCGACTGCGCCACCGTGGCCCCCTAAATTATTATATTTTAAAAAACATACATTAACCACTTCAGCCCTATAGGCTATTTGAAAATAGTTTCAAACATTTTAGTACTTTTACTGTTGGTACTTTACGTACATTTTGATACCAATACTTTTGTACTTTTACTCAAGTAAATTTTGAATTCCGGACTTTTACTTGTAACAGAGTATTTCTATAATGCGTTATTGATACTTTTACTTAAGTAAGAAATATGAGTACTTACTTTTTCCACCACTGGTGAATGAGGAGGAGGCGTATATTTCATTACAGTTCCTCTTTGCGTGCGTGCGTGCGTGCGTGCGTCATTGTTAAAGCCTGGTACAAGTAGTATTTTTCGGTTAAAGTTAAACATGTTTTTGGTTACAAAAATTCAAACCGGGATCGCATCCGTGTCATTTTAGATTTGTTTGGCTATTCAAAAATAGCAGATCTACAAGCTCAGCTTGTCTATCTGCTGTTTTCAAATGGCCAAAATGTATAATAGGGCTGAAGTGGGTAATGCATGTTTTGTAACAATAATCAAAATCTACAAAGTAACTAGTAACTGAAGTTTTCAATCGGCTATGTTCAGCGAAAGCTTTCCCCACAATAACAGAAAACAGAACAGACATGAGCATTGAGCCCTGAGGGACAACGGTTACCCATATGGGGTTTAAGCGGTTAAAGTAACGGCGCATACTGTATGTGTTTCAATGCCGGCGGTGAGAAGAAATGAGACGTGACGCACGGCGAGGCTTTTCATCATCGTGGCCGTGAGCTGCGAACGCATCGCCAAACCCAAACGGGGGCCGGGGTCACAGACAGCTGCATTCAGTCTCCGCTTCATGAAACATGCCAGCGTATAAATATATATGTCACCACACAGAAAGAAGACGTGTGACAGTAAGAGAGCACGTATGTATGTATGAGAGCATAAGAGCCGCAGAGAGACGGAGAGAGAGAGAGAGCTCTGTGTGGCCCTATACCATTAAATATTAATATGCTAGACATGTTATCTGTCTGTTTGCTGCACATGTCTGAAGACATGTCCCACTGATGGAGAGGGACGGGGGGGGGGTGAAGGGAAGAGAGGAGAGGAGAAATGGAGAGAGAGAGAGAGAGAGAGAGAGAGAGAGAGAGAGAGAGAGAGAGAGAGAGAGAGAGAGAGAGAGAGAGAGAGAGCAACATTTTGAACGCAGGCCTTTTACTTGTTACGGAGTATTTTTATATTGTGGTATTGCTACTTTTACTTAAGTAAAACATTTGAGTTATTTTTCCACCACTTATAGATATATACTAGGTAGATATATACAGTAGATATAGACAGACAGACAGACAGACAGACAGACAGACAGACAGACAGACAGACAGACAGATAGCCTATTGGCCTGTGGCGGCTGACCAGGATGAACCGAGTGTTTATTGACCTGGCAGTGAAAGTGCCACCTCCCGCTCACGTCCCTTTGTCTTATTGTGGAGCCGGCGGCCAGCAAGCCTCGGGTGACATTTCGGTGACATGGCTGGCTGCGGTGTGACAACCCGCGTTCTCCTTTTGATAAAGGTCAGGGGACCGAAACGACGGCAACAAAACGCAGCGTAGACTAGAGGTGACTTGTGCGTGTGCGCGTGCGTGTGTGTGTGTGTGTACTATTTACACATTTACACCGTTTTGCTGTTATCCAGAGTAACTTACAAGGTACAAGATCAGAGTAAATGTCATCAATGCTATCTTTACAATAAATGCACCGAATCTCTGTATGTCTGTAATTCCACGTGTCTCGAGAACCGTGTCGACCTGACCGACTTCAATTTCGACACATGCGTCACAGACGACCCCGCGGGAGTGCAGGGCCCGGTGTCGAGTCGGTCGGATTTGGCGGTCGTCCAGAACCGCCAGAAAAAAAGACTCTTTGAATGTGGCCCAAATGAGCCAATTGATTGCCATGGCAACCCCAGCCGTAGCTTGATTTGGCAAATTCCCCGCCCCCCTGCCGATTTCCCCACACCTGCCATTTGATTAGTCAGTCCACTTTTCAGTTTTCACAGTCAGTTTGCACTCTTCAGTCGTTGTCCACACATTCTCCAGAGACGTTTAGCACTGCACAAGGACTTTCCACAATTTTGAGAGCCACTACAGTTCACGGTATAGGCCTGTTACAATTATTGTCTCCGCCAGGCCGAAAGGCATGGCGAGAGAGTATGTTTTCCACCCCGTCCGTCCGTCCGTGTGTCCTTGTGTCCGTGTGTCCGTCCGTCCGTCTGTGACCAGCTAATCTCTGGCACCGTTGTCTTGATCGCAGCGAAACTGTGCACACACACTCCCTGGATGCCAATTCAGAACCTTTGCCCCAAATTCTTCTCATGGGCCTTTCATAGCGCCACCAGGAGGCCGATTTGTGCAAAATACATTTTTTGACAGTACTCCTACAGATTTTGTCCAAAAGTCACGCAAATCGGTACACAGTATCTCTATAGTCATTAAACGAAACGGGTCTTTCAGATTTCTCATATTCCATCCTGATTGGCTAAAAATGTCTTCCAAAGTTTGCAGGAGTGCTCCGTTTTGAACAAAATGCCTCAAATCATGAACACAGCATGCAATTTCCGTGAAATTGTGCACGAACATTCCCATTAGGTCGAGGAAGAACTACCATTTGAATTCTGTCAAATCAGCCTCATGGTGGCGCTATAACCGGCCGATTTGTGTTTTTACCTATAACTGCACCGATCTGTGTAAAACTTTGTATGCACACTCCCTAGAGGTCAAGGAAAAATCTTTGCCCTGCCTTTTTCACATCTGCCTTTTATAGCGCCACCAGGAGGCCGACTTATGTAAAACACATTATTTTATACTACTCCTTCCATTTTTATCCAAATTTCACGCAAATCGGTACACATGATCTCTATAGTCATGTGATCACGACGGATGTGTTTGATTTTTCATACTGATTGGCTAAGATTGACATCTAAAGTTTGCATTATTGCCTTGTTTTCAACAAAATTCCGCAAATCATGAACGCACCGTCCGATTGCGGTCAAACTTTGCACGCACATTCACACTATGTTGAGGAACAAATGCCACCCTTTTAACATTGGCCTGTTATAGCGCCACCAGCAGGTCTAATTTAGCGAAACAAATGTTTTAAACAAAATGCCTCAAATCATGAATGCAGTCAGTGTCCGATTGTCGTGCACGGCCAAACAAGAAATGGCACCCTTTTCACGTTGGCCTATTATAGCGCCACCAGGAGGCCACAATAGCCTACCTGACCTGGCGGAGACCTGTGCTCCGAGGAGCACTTTTTCTAGTTACATTCTTCTTTACAAAGCCTAAAAAATGTTTGTTCCATGGCAAAAACACAATTCAATAATGAATTCGAGCAGTTACAGTTATGATCATAACTGTCAACACTGTAACACTATCTGTGTTCTCTGTGGTGTCGCAACGCTTGTCTGATAGCGTGTATTTGATGCATTGAGATACCGTCGCTTATGTTGCCTCAGTTTAGGGTGGCTTTCTGTAATGATAATTTGGTTACAAGCTATTGTACTTAGGGTGTCTATTGTTCGTATACCGTTTTCTTATATAGTTGTTGCTGCCTTGTAATCTTTAAAACATAAAATGAGTTTGGGTATGTATTTTGTCATTTTAGATTTATTTGGCTATTCAAAAATAGCAGATCTACAAGCTCATAATGGAGCAGTAACAATGAGCTTGCAGATCTGCTATTTTTGAAAAATCGTGAAAATGTGTGCAAATCTTTGAATACATATTTTTTATATAATTTTTTTACTCAAATCCTTGCTTCTGGGGGCTCCCTGGAACTAAACATTTTGAGATGGGGGGACCGCGGCTAAATACATATCATTTTGGGGGTCCTTGACATGAAAGTGCCACTGATATAGCAACATAGGTTTTTAAAAAAACCTGTTAGGATTTAGACGATATTTGTAGAATCGTATCTCAGGTCTTAATGGGTTAAATGCTGAATTTCAATAACGGAGCAGTAACAATTTACATTCACACAGATGTCAGTACCTGCTGTACTATAAGACTGAGGCGGGCATGACGAGTTCGTTTTTATCAGGGACCGTGGTCATTCAATGATTTACAGGTCAAGCTTAAACCGGATCGCCTAATCTCATTACCTGACTTTAAGAGGCCTCTAATGGATATACTGCCCATGTCCTTGCTCATGTTATTTAAAATGTATGTGGTCGTATATTTGTTAGGTTAGACGTTTTATTGGTACTTTTAGTTTATGGGGCTATGCAATTTGTTACACTTGTTTTGTCGTTTTTGTACTGCTTTGACCTCGTCTTGGCCAGGTCTCACTTGTAAATGAGTAGGGATGGGATGATGGGAATTACATGTAACGATTATTGTGGCAAAAAAAAAACATCGATAAACGATATCGCGTCAATCAAAAATATGCTTAAAACTTAAAATGCCACTTTTGTTAACCACTTGAAACCCCATTCTGTGGGGAACGTTGGCCAAAAATAGCCTATCTACAAGCTCACAACTCGTTGCGTTGCAACCCGCTGTGAGCATGTAGATCTGCAATTTTTGGCGAATCGATTTGTGTAGAGTGAAATAAGAGCGTACAAAATGCGTTCTTTACAGGTCCGTTGTATCAAGTATAGAGGGTTTAAGTGGTACTGAATTTGCACCTCAACAAAAGCTAATTCATCCTAGTGTGTTGACGGAGTACAATTTCACGATCAATTAAAATCTCCATTATTTTACACTTTGGCTATTGAAAAATAGCAGATATACAAGTTGTGCTATTTTTTGAAAAATCTTGAAAATGTGTGCACATCTTTGAATATTTATTTTTGAAAGCGAACATTTTTAACTCAAATCTTTGAGATGCGGTCGGAGGCCGAATACATATCATTTTGGGGGTCCTTGAAATGAAAAAGTTTGAGCACCACTGATATAGAAACATATGTTTTTTCAGAATACTGTTGGAATTTAGAAGACATTTTGTAGAATTGGCTTCAGGTCTTAATGGGTTAAAAAAAGAAAAAAAGAAGGTTACCCACATTACATACTCTGGGCTGGATACTGTTGTTGACGCTGGGACTGTGTGTATTTTTGTCCTGCATAGTGTGGGCTATTTGGATAGGGTGTATACTGTTGTAGCCTGTACCATTTGTCCGTCATTTATGGTGCTTTTTTGGTGAAGGTTTTCTTCCTATAACTGTACCTCACACACAGGTACTTCTCTTACTCTGTATCTATAACTGAACTGCTGAGCTGCCTCTGGTGCCTGAATTTCCCCCGTGGGATCAATGAAGGTCTATTCTATTCTATGCTGTCGGGCAGAAACCTCTTTATCGCCACATATTAGCTTTTTATGTTTGTTTGTTTTTACGCATTCATGCGCACGTGGCCACGCATGCACAGTTACGGCGAAAACTCTGGCCGTAATTCTTGTACATAAAAAACGCTAATAAACAGCTGACATTTGGGGAAAGTGAAAAACGGGTGTTCGGTGCACATGCTAATGGTCAATGGCTGTGTGCAAATGCAGATCAATTGCTCCAGCCACTGAGGAGAACCGGGCAGAAGAGATTTTGGGGACGCACAGACAGACGCACAGAGCTTTGTTAAATTATTGGAAGGATTAGTCCCAATTATTTTGTATGACTAAAATGTGGCGATCATTACTTAGTGCATAAGTGACAGCATGTATGGACATGTTTTCATTCTTCTGTGTTTCAATCATGCAGCCATGTTTCTATGTCTCTGGAACCCGTGTCTGCTCAGCCCTGATAGGCGTCTGGATAAATGTCTGTTTTTTCGTGGTTGTGCAAAAGAGGCTTTGGCCAAAACTGTCTAAAGTATGAAAGTGTAAATGGTAGCACATGCCCGGAGGAATCCTAAATAATAGAATGCCTGGCAAAAGTGACGTTATTTAAACATCACCTTGTATGTCCAAAACAGTCACTTTTCAGGAAATAAGGGAAGATTTAGTGGAGTAGAAGTATGAAGTATCAACAAATTGGAATACCCAAGTTAAAGAAAAAGCACCTCAAAGTTTTACTTAAAGGGATAGTCCACCCCCAAAATGACATTTTGTCTATCGATTAGTCACTCCATGGAGACTTGAATTCATGGATATTTTTTTTTTTTTTGTCCCATTCCTAAGCCAATAATTTGATGACCGGCAGCGGTTCCGGTAGGAGACACAAAGAGTCACCTTTGTGTCTCCTACCGGAAACGCTGCCTACCGGTCCACTGGTCATCAAATTATTGGCTTAGGGATGCGACAAAAACATATATGTATCCATGAATTCAAGTCTCCATGGGGTGACTAATCGATAGAATTATTGGGTGAACTACTCTTTTAAGTACAGCACTTGAGTAAATGTACTCAGTAACTTTACATTATGACATCATCTCGCAATGACATCACAACACTGTCATCGCAAACGTGTAATTGCCCTTTAAAATGAATCGTCAAATAAAACAAAACATCATTCAGCAATGTTAACCCTAACCTTCTGGTAAGCGTCCTGTAGTTGTCGACGGTGTTTTCAAAGTGGTGCTTATTTGTAAAATGTTACACTGGACGTTACTGAAAGTTGCACCATGGATATGTGCCCATTGTGCTGTAGCAGTCGGCCACAAGGTGTACTACTTTGGAATGGAAACGCAATGGTATGACAATGGTCACATTGAAGTGCACGTCTTTAACACAGTGACTTTACTCTGGAGGAAGTTTCCCCCAGCAACAGCTGGAAGAAGTGAACGTCTCCTTGAGGTTCCCTCAAGACGTTACGACAACTTCACAGCTGTGCTGATTGCAGATATTGTCTACTTCTGGGGGCGTTGGAAGAACACAGGGACCCTGTATGCATTTGATGTCGACACCCACAGGTGGCTCAAGACAATGTTTTCCGGGACTGTTCCAGAGTGGAGAGCCGGCCACTCAGCCTGTGTTTTGGGGAAGGTCATGTATGTCTACCAGTGCCACTACGCTGGAAATCGTAACGACATCTACAAGTTGGACACCACCACGATGGTCTGGTCTTTAGTTGACACCCGAGGCGCTCCACCACCTGGTTCATCTAATATCTCTACCACCATCATCGGGACAAAGATGTTTGTATTTGGGGGCTGTGGGGGCGAGAACCTCAACAACATTGGAGTGTTTGACACAGAGACCAACTGCTGGCTGAGCACGCCTTCCGCGCGGCATCGTCCAGAACGACGTGCGGTTCATTCAGCCTTCGTCTATAACGGAGAACTGTACATATTGGGTGGCTACAGATATTACGACATCCTCTTAAATGATCTACGGAGGTTCAATCCAGAGACCTTCTCCTGGAAGACGGTTCAGCCCAAGGGGAAATGCCCATATCCAATGAGTTGGATGTCCTGTTGCATGGTGGGAGATCGTATCATCTTATATCCAGATTGTAAGAGAACGGCTGATAATGGCCTGTACATCTTAGACTTCAGTCCCAGTATGAAGACCTTATGCAAGCTATCAGTTATTCAGTACGGTCTGGAGCAGTCTGGACTCCCACACAACATCAGGTGGGAACTGGCAGCCATGACTACCAAACCGAAACAAGCCGTCTTAGAAAGAAAAAACAAAACAGAAGTGAGCCCACACTTAACTCATTGACTGCCAATTACGTGTTTTGACGTGTACTGGTATTTTCAGTGTTTACGCTAGATGGCGCTGTTCTCTAACCTGACTCCGCCAAATGGAAGAAGCTTGCGACACACATTTTGTTTCACAGCCTACCTCTATCTGAGACTCCGGTAGCAGAATCGATGCCAGACAGCGTTTCATCTTTTTTCCAAGCTACTTGGCAGGTGATTGGATGATCCCGCCCCCTAGCAGCCGCTGATTGGTTCGTACACGCAGCGACCGGGCAGCTCTACTCCCTGAGCGATCCCCGATGAAGGGTGTATTGTGAAACTCAATACCGCCCCCATCTGGCTGAGTCAGGTTAGCTGTTCCCCAACCTATGAGTGATCCTATGACTTTTGGAGAAGAGTAGATCTGGAAAGGATGTGATCACAGCAAATCCAGCCCCATCCGATCTACTGTTAAAGGAGTTAGGAAAATATTTTTTTCTCTGCTTTCAGGCTATATTCAACAGCTAATAACTGAAGAACAGAGGATCACGGTGACACCCTTTTCCCCCCCGATGGAAACAGAGACACTCCTCCGTCTTATATAGAAGTGAAAATACTCCAGTAAAGTAAGAGTACCTCCGAATTGTACTTAAGTACAGTACTTGAGTAAATGTACCTAGTTACTTTCCACCACTGTGTATCAACGTGAAACATGGGAGACACAAGGTTTCTTTCCGACGCTGAACGTTTCGGCCGGAAGCGACTCCTTTGTTTAAACGTGCAAAACGTTCCGTTCAGACGCGCGTTAATCCATGCTCACTGAGGGCACAAAGAACATGCATAATGTATGCGGGGGTTTCGTCCAATCACGGTTGGCCTTCTGTGTTTTTTTCCCCCTTTTTTTGTGTTGCTATCTCCGCTGTGCAGTCAGCGCTCCAGGTGAGACTGACTGACCTTGAAAACGGAACAGCGTGTGTGTGTGTGTGTGTGTGTGTGTGTGTGTGTGTGTGTGTGTGTGTGTGGGTGTGGGTGTGGGTGTGCGTGTGTGTGTGCCTGGGTCTGTGCACGTGTGAGTGAGTGAGTGTGACTGTGCCATCGCTCTCATAATAACACGTGCCCACAGATACACACACACACACACACACACACACACACACACACACACACACACACACACACACACACACACACACACACACACAGAGACATTCACACAATTACCTGTGTGTGAATATACTCATCATTGTCAAATAAGCATGCATAAACAAACTCGTGCTCATTGCACGCTTAAGACACACACGCACACACACACACACACACACACACACACACACACACACACACACACACACACACACACACACACACACACACACACACACACACACTCCCCAAATTGTCCTTTCTAATCATAAAACAAGCCCTCCTCCTGTGTCTATGTCTATTTCTCAAATTCTACTATACTTGTGGGGACATCTGGCCTTACACGTACTGTATACAGTAGTAATACAAGCACGTACACACACGCTCACACACACACACGCACACGCACACACACACACACGCACACACACACTTGTGCTCGGTCACAACAGAAAAGAAGAGCCTAATGCGTTATTTACCAGGGTGTGTGTGTGTGTGCGTGTGCGTGTGTGTGTGTTAATGTAACCCTGGAGTGAAGACACTGAATGAATTCTACACACGGGGGGCTTCGCTCAATATACCGCCTTTTAGAAGAAGAAAAAAACACTGGGAATGAGCTCTATTTTCAGGCTCTGGGGTCCCGCTGGGAGGAACCAGGAAAACGCTGGGTCAATATAGAACTTATTGGTTAGACAGCGTCAGGCGGGGTGCAGGGTGATTGTGTTGGTGTGAAGAGTTTAACCCATTGAGACCGGGAAAGCATCTGTGTCACTTTAGATTTGAACCCCTTAAACCAGGGGTCTTCAACGTTTTCAGGCCAAGGACCCCCTAGCTGAGAGAGAGATGAAGCAGGGACCCCCTCTATATTGTATAAAATTGTGTTTCAGATTAAAGGTTTTATTTACTTAGTCTGCTATTTTTTCCCTCTACACCTATAGCCTCTTTGCTAGATCTGCTATTTTCGGCTAATGTTCCCCTCAGAAAAGGAATTCTAGGGTGCAATTAATGTAAAAAAAAAAGGAAATCACACAAAGATTTCCACCCCCTAGGGGTCCCGGACCCCCTGTTGAAGACCCCTGCCTTAAACCTTTATTTTGCTTGCCACCGTTGGTGTGTGAATGTACTAATATCACTGCGTAGATATTAGTCTGGAATCTCTGTGTGGAACCTGCATTTTCCGAGGGGCAAATAAAACAAATGCCTCTGGTGATGAACCCGCCCCATATTTGCATACTCGGCTCTGATTGGTCCCTCACAACTTTGGAGGGAGAGAAATAAAATCTCTATTGAGGGGCCAGGTCTAATCTGCCGAGGGCAATTTTAATTTGCAATGGCAGATTCGTCTGGAACCAGGCTAGTGTGTGGGAAGTGAGGACGATGGCGCTGACTGTTCGCCGCTTCACCTCCCAATGAACCAATGAATGATCCAAATGAATGAATGAATGAACCATTGTAAAGCGCTTTGAGTAAGTTTGAGTACTTAGAAAAGCGCCATAAAAATGCAATTCATTAATATTTTATAATTTGGCAATTTTTGAGAAATCGTGAAAATGTTTGCAACTCTTTGAATATACTTTTGAAAGCAAACACCTTTAACTCAAATCTTTGCTTCTGGGGGTCCCTGGAACAACATATTTTGAGATGGGGGTCGGCGGCTAAATACATATAATTTTGGGGTCTGCCTTGACAAACGTTTGAGAACCACTGATATAGCAACATCGTTTTTCATAAAACTGTTAGGATTCAGAAGACATTTTTAGAATTGGCCTCAGGTCTTAATGGGTTAAAAATATTCTGCTCAATACACACAGTGAAACGCCTTAGTGTTCATTTAACTCCGAACAAAGTACGCACAAAAATGGAGGTTCTTCTGTGGATCTTTGTCAGTGATGGAGGAAGTACTCAGATTTGTACTGAAGTAAAAGTAGTATACAACTAAACATACATAAGTAAAGAGCCCGTATCCACATGTTTACTTGAGAGAAAGGACAAAGCACTAAATATACAGTACTTGCAGTACCAAAGTAAAAATACTCAAATGTTTCAAATTGTTGTGAGCTTGTAGATAGGCTATTTTCTGATAGACAACGTGTAACTAATGATCAAAATCTACCAAGCAAATTGTTAACATCTTTGGTATAGAGATAGGGTCGGGCTCTAATTGTGTGGTAGGATAGCTGATCTACAAGCTCACAACGCCATATTTATCTGTGGAACCGAGTCAAACTAAATGTAATGCCTCAACTCCTACAATTCCAAGTGCTTGTCAGGGTGGGGGTTCCCAGTTCAAATATGATTATTTTGGGGGGTCACAGCCTTAAAAGGTTGAGAACCACTGTTTTACAGCAGTGGTTCTCAAAGATGTTCATGTCAAGCCACATTGATGTGGTTGTGGACACCTAGCTGACAAGATATTGTGCCAGGAATCCCCCATAAGAGAGTTGTGTGGTTACATGAACACTGAGGATTTCATAGTGCGGGGTCATTCCACCCAGTCGCGCACAAAGGCTGGAGATCGAATGGGATCAGATGGAAGCTTTTATTTTGAAAGAGAGGGTTTTATTGATGAAGCTTCATTGTGAAAGAGAGGGTTT
Source organism: Gymnoscopelus microlampas (assembly GCF_963454915.1). Lineage (NCBI taxonomy): Eukaryota > Metazoa > Chordata > Actinopteri > Myctophiformes > Myctophidae > Gymnoscopelus > Gymnoscopelus microlampas. The sequence continues at coordinate 12,086,270 of NC_139942.1, read as the reverse complement.
GATTGATGGAGCTTTATTGTGAAAGAGAGGGTTTGATTGATGGAGCTTTATTGTGAAAGAGAGGGTTTGATTGATGCAGAGCTGCTGCGGCGCTGACAGGAGAGGAGGAGGACCAGGAGAAATGGGGATTGGGGTGAAACGTGGTTTTAATGGTGGGGGGGGGGAAAGAGTGGGAGGTTACAGCAGGCCAGCAGCCACAGAACAGTACATTATCACTGTGTCTGATACACAAAGACCCCTGATCATTGGCTGCATCTCAGGTCATTATACTGCTCTGACCCAGGTCCTCTATCCTCACTTCTACAAGGTTACGGAAAGCAGTGGTTCTCAAACTTCTTTGTTACAAGTTACAAGAGCCGAATAGATCACTTCAACCACCAACCACCGATGAAACAACGTCTATATGAAGGCAGATATGTTGCAAAATTCGAGAGCTTGTACATTTTTTTATTTCACATTTTATTTGAACACTAAAATGTGATCTACACATTGGTGTACATTGATCTAAAACAGGGGTCTTCAACAGGGGGTCTGGGATCTCTAGGGGGTCCTCAGAGTTACTACAGGGGGTCCGCCAAATCTTTGTGTGATAGGATCTTTTTATTTTACCTTAACCACTTGAACCTTAGCATCCCTTTTCTGAGGAGAACGTTCTGCCAAAAATAGCAGATCTACAAGCTCACAACGCCTCGCGCCTGAGCTTGTAGATCTGCTATTTTTGGCAAAGAGGTATAGGCAAAATAGGTGTAGAGGGTAAAAAAGAGCAGACCACGTAAACAAAAAATGCTGAATCTGAAACACAATTTTATACGATATAGAGGGGGTCCTTGCTTCCTCTCTCTCTCTCAGCTAGGACAGATGCTTTCTGTGTTAAGACATTTACTGGAGGTTACAAACCAGGTCTAAATGGGTTAATGAATTCAACCAATCAGGCACGGGTGCCGTAACCTTTGAAGAACCAGCTTGCGCCCGGCGTCAGGGGCCAGGTTCACCCTCTGAGGTGCCTGGAGCTTCGACCCGCTTTGGTGCCCCCCCGTGACCGCTTTGTCAGCAGGGGGGTGGGGGATTATTATCCATTTTTGGGGGTGACGATGCTTTTAGGCGTTTAGGCACCGTTTTAGCACTACTTCAGCGGCCCGAGGACAACATTGGCCCCGCTGTTACTTGGCAATAGCACAGTGTGTGGGCATCAGAGCTTGGTGCCCAGGGCTGCAGACCCCTAAAGCAGAGGTTTCCCAAACGTTTTAGCACGAGATCCAAAAGACAAAGTTGATGTCTCCCCGGGACCCGAACTAGTGAATATAGCCAATCTGTGAGCCAATCTACGAGCTTGTAGATCTGCTATTTTCACTACTTCTTAAAAGTATGTGTCCAGAACGCAGTACATGAGCGGTCTAAATTACTTTCCTTGTCTAAATGATGCTTGTTATTTCCTATGGTTATTAGTTATTAGTTAGATAGCTCTATATTTTGATAATAATCATTGCTACTGTATACAGTAGGTTGTAAGTTCAGTAACAGGAGTCTCCCCCTCTGTCCACCTCTTTAGTAAACAGAAAATGCATTTTCACGTCGGGTAGGGTGACCACCTTCAAACAGACCCATTGAGGGACAGACGTACCCGTTCCGCGGGACATCGCGGGACACATGCGCGCATTAGAATATTGATATTTTACCTTTTTCACAAAAAGACATTTTTTTTTATAAACCAAAAAAAAAAAATCACTTACCCTACTTTTAGTGATTATTCTATCAATAGGCTCTATGCACAGCAGCCATATTGTGAAGACATTCACAGGTGTTACCAATACTAATGAAGGCTATGTTCCATTTAGTGTAGCACAGTGGTTCTCAGATTTTTCAATTTCCACGACCCCCCATAACTCTGAGAGTGTACAAATGGAACCAAATGTCCATTTGTACACTCTCAGATTTACACACTCGTAAGGGGCCATTTGGAAACCCCTTAACCCTGCAAGGCCCAGATTCTTTTCAAGTTGTGATGATTCCTGGCTCTGTGGGGGGTATTTATATGCAAATATTCTGGCCAAAGGCATTGTAAGACTAAACAGTAGGACCCAATGAGGATTTAGAGGTGAAAAAAATAAAAAATAACAGAAAAGAAAAATGATTTAAACTCATTTCTTTATAAAACATACATGTGATCGTGCGATCACACTGGGCCTTGCAGGGTTAAAGAACCATGAGGGTCCCTGGCACCCTGACTCTGTTTGACCAGAATGAAACAGAGCCTTCATTAGTATCATTGGTAACACCTGTGAATGTCTTCACAATATGGCTGTTGTGCATAGAGCCTATTACTTTTTTGATTAAATAATCAAGAAGTGTGTTATTTGTATTTATATTTTGTACGATATAAAAAGTGGGTAAACACTGCAGTGTCACGTTATCATTCAGCACCACAACACTTGGGATGATGCTGCATGAGCTCATCGCCACGTGAGACTGAATCAATACGCGTCTCGATCCATCCGCATAGATTTCTATCAGCCAACCCGATCAATAGGGTTTTATTCAGTGGTGTCTCTATGGAATATGATGTGGCGTCCTATGATGTCATTTCAAACAATGTCACGCCTTAGTGTGAACAATATACCACTCAATCAATACACCAATATGCCATACCAAGGAGTGTGTAAATCAAATCAAGTCAAATGGGCCCGGTCTAATTGACCACAATTACACACGCTTTTGGTGTTCATAAACTCTAGTAGTAAAAAACAAAAAAAAAGTTAAAGTTGTTAAACTTTTTTAAATAATTTATTTGTGTGTTGTCGCTGCTGTTGTATCCTACTGACTCATATGGACGTAGAGTCTTCGTCTTACTCCCCCCCGCCGCCCCAGCCCGTAGGAGTACATGTAGTGGCAAATATCACCCTCCCCCTAGGCTCTATGCACAGAAGCCATATTGGGAATGAATTGGGCCCCTTCCTTACTTCCTTTACAGGTGTTACCAATGATACTAATTAAGGCTCTGTTCCATTTAGTGTGGCATAGTGGTTGTCTTATTTTCAAGAACCCCCATAACTCTGAGAGTGTACAAATGGAACCAAATGGACCCGTAAGGGTCATTTACACACCCACCATAAGGGGCCATTTGGGAACCAAAATGGAGTGTTTCTAGTGAGCCAACATGCACGATATCAGCACCCTGACCAGAATGGAACAGAGCCTTCATTAGTATCATTGGTAACACCTGTGAAGGAAGTAAGAAGAGGCACAATTTCTTTCCAATATGCTGTGCATAGAGCCTATTGTGTTTGTATGTAGACACTCGACAAAGCCTGACGCACCGGCAACTACTTTACTACTGCGCCACCCGAGAACACATTTGACTGAGCAAATGTCCCTTGTAGTTGAGTAATATTTGACCACGAGTATCTATACTTTGACTCAAGTACTGGGGTTGAGTAATTTGCAGTGGTTCTCGACCTTTTCAGGCCGCGACCCCCTAAAATAATCACATTTGAACTGGGGACGCCCCCACCCTGATAAGCACTTGGAATCTAGGAGTTGAGGCATTACATTTAGTTTGACTCGGTTCCACAGATAAATATTGTGAAAATAGCAGATCTACAAGCTCACAGCGGCCCGCCTTGCGAGCTTATAGATCGGCTATTTTCACATTTTTTGCCTCTTTCTTATATTATTTGAAAATGTGGTAACTTTTTGAACAGTTTTTGTAATACAGTTTATTGATTACTTTTGATGCAGTAATAGTCTTTTTTCATTTCATAATTCGTTTTTTTTTTTGTCTTAAAAGTCCTTGTCTCTTCACTGTCATCTAGGGACACCCCAAAGGGTGTCCCCACATGATCCCCCTCACGATCATGTGGGGACACCCTTTGGGGCCCCAACCCACAGGTTGAGAACCACTGCACTACTGCATCTCCACCAACAGTATGCTTCTGCTATATGGCCGCTCTGCGGATAAACGTTGAAAGTCATCGTTTCTTATTCTTTTTTTTTATGACTCCTGCCGTTAAAACTCTTTAACCCATTAAGACCGGGAAGGGAACGCATCTGTGTCATTTTAAGATTTCTTTGGCTATTCAAAAATAGCAGATATACAAGCTCATAGTGCTACGAGCTTGTAGATCTGCTATTTTTGAAAAATCATGAAAATGTGTGCAAATCATGGAATATATATATTTTTAAAGCAAGCATTTTTGAAATGTTTAGTTCCAGGGAACCCCCAGAAGCAAAGATTTGAGTTACAAATCCGCTTAAAATAAAAATAAAATCAAAATATTTGCACACATTTTCGTGATTTTTCAAAAATAGCAGATCTACAAGCTCATAGCGTGGCACTCGGTGCCGCGCTATGAGCTTGTACATCTGCTATTTTTGAATAGCCACTAAAAATGACACACGGATGCGTTCCCGGTCTTAAAGGGTTAACTTTGTGGAGTGGAACAGAGCGCCTTGCTGACAGTAACCTTTGTTTCCGTGGTGTTTTATTGCAGCTTTTGGCAACGGTGAACAAGCGGAACAGTCTGTGTGAGAGATGATACAAGTACAGTATAGATCATAACAAGTACAGCAGTGGCTCGCAAACCTCTTCTGGATCAGGACAATCTCGAAAGCGGTCACGGCCCACCCATCTGTTAAGCGGTTCAGATGAGCTATTAAAAAAAAAGCATTATTTTACACTTTGGCTATTCAAAAATAGGAGATCTACAAGCTCAGCACCGAGTGCCGCGCTATGAGCTTGTAGATCTGCTATTTTTTTTTAGATCTGCGAAAATGTGTGCAAATCTTTGAATACATTTTTTTTTAAAGCAAACATTTGTAGAATCCCCAGAAGGTTTTAGTTATTTTGTTTACATATTAATGTTACATCATCATTCAAATCTTAGTGATTTGACAATGATTCGGAGGCCCACGTGCAATATCCTCACGGCCCACCGGTGGGCCCAGGACCACAGGTTTAGAAACAATGCAGTACAGTAGATCACGCATCATATCTCTGCTTTCGGGCAGAAACTTCCTAGAATGAGTTTATTCCATATAAGCATTTCAAAACTTTTTTTGTAAATGAAAGCCCTATTTGTCTACAGCGTCACACAAAAGCATCAAAAGTAGCAGATTTACAAGCTCAAAACGTGGCGCGAAGCGACACGTTTTGAGCTTGTAGATCTGCTACTTTTGATGCTGGACAGAGCAAAAAAAAACACATACTGTAGTCTTACATATTCACCCAGGGGAAGCAAAGAGAAAGTCACTGTGTGAGTGAGGATGTGTTTGCGTTTGTGCGCGCATGCATGCGTGCGTGCGTGCTCTGCAGCGATGTGTGTTAGCGAGTGAGGAAGCCACCGCGTGTGTGTGTGTGCCTGTGTGTGTGTGTGTGTGTGTGTGTGTGTGTGTGTGCTGGCACTTTATGTGTGTGTTAGCGAACGCTGCGTGTGCGAGTGATATTGTAGTTTATTGCTGCGTCCATTGATGTACGTTTTATTGCTGTAGCTATTGTTCATCGTTGTGCACAATGAACACGACGACCCCCCCACACACACACACACACCTTGCTGATTAACCCATCCAAACCGGGAGCGCATCTGTATAACCACAATTATTTGTATACTTTGGCTATTCAAAAATAGCAGTGTGAGATTGTAGATCTGCTATTTTTGAAAAATGTTGAAAATGTGTGCAAATCTTGGAAAATATCTATATATATATATTTTTTTAGAAGCAAACATTTTTTACTCAAATCTGTGCTTCTGGGGAGTGCCTGAAACAACATATTTTGAGATAGGGGTCCACAGCAAATACATTTTGGGGGTCCTTGACATGAAAACGTTTGAGAACCACTGATAATTATGGTATTATAGCAACAGTTTTTTCAAAAAGCTGTTAGGATTTAGAAGACCTTTGTAGAATCCCCCAGAAGCAAAGATTTCAGTTAAAAATGTTTTCTTTATAAAATTAATATATTAAAAAATGTGCAATTGTTTAAAAAATAAATAAAAAAATTAGCAGATCTATAAGCTCATAGTGCGGCACTCAGTCACGCCATGAGCTTGCAGATCTGCTATTTTTTTAATAGCCAAAGCAATATAAAAATTACAGAGATGCATTCCCGGATTGAATGGCTTAATAAACTGTTTTCCTGTCCCATAAAATATGAATATGACTGGTGCGAGGACCACCAGAGGGCAGTAGTTCTCAAACACATGTTAGCCCGCGGACCCCCAATTGAAAAGCTATGCCAGGGACCCCCCATAAGAGAAGATGCAGTATCATCAGTGTTAATCTAACTCTGAGAGTATACAAATGGAACCAAATGGTCCCGTTATGGGTTCCCTTGAGAAGCCAGTGCCATACGATACGATGCTATAAAAGTGTGTGTGACTTAGTGACTTAGTGGGTGTTGGTGCAGTGTTGTCATCCACCTCTAAAAGTTTAGCTGGAAGTCATTTAGTTTTAAGGTGTTGAAGGAAGAAGGGCTGAGTCGACACAACCTCCATCTTTCTCCATGGATAGATAGATAGATGCTCCATTAAGCTCCTGGCAGCGCTGCATTCATCTCAGAGAGAGAGAGGGAGAGGGAGAGAGAGAGAGAGAGAGAGAGAGATGATGAGAGAGAGGTGACCTCTCCGCTTCACTTTCTACATAGTGTTGTTGAATGTTGAGGACAGAAACCTGTTACGCTAAAGCAGTGCTTTTCAACCTTTTTTTTCATATCAAGGTCCATTATTTATTCAGCATTTGAGCCACGGGACCACCATTTGATGAGATTTAGACTCTCAGACCCCAAAACTTAGAGTATTTTGCTATCGTTGGATAACATTTTGTCCATAATTCCCTGCTGTATTGATGTTGGTGCCAAAGGAGAGATAACGGTAAACGTCGATCAAAATAACACTTCTAATACGTTCTCTAATTGTGTAGACTTCTTGTAAAGTAAGTAATGCAACAATTTAACTCTTGAGAGCGTAAAATGAAACCAAATGGACCCGTAAGGGTCCATTTGGTTTCATTTTACGCTCTCAAGAGTTAAAGATCTGTAAGGGTCCGTCTTGTTACCAACTCTGCATCATTTAGCTGGGGACCACCTGGAACCCCCTCAAGGACCACTGGTGGTCCCCGGACCAGTGGTTGAGAACCACTGCGCTAAAGTTGTTCTATTGTCAACACACAATTAAGACACCGTGAGGAAAGTAAAGTAGCCTACTTTAGGGGCTGAAACGATAGATCACTTCCTTTTTGCAATTATTCTATTGATTAAAATGCCTCAAATACCTAGCATCTATCTAAATAGCATACCTAGCATCTACCTAAATAGTGTCAGGAACTATCAAAAGATAATTGCAGTGTGAGTGCTTGAAAATGAGCTGGAGCGTGACGAGGTGTTTTTACACAGCCACGGAAGCTGGGGAGTGAAGTGGTAGATATTTAGTCCAGTGGATGTCAAGGACCCCCAAATTGTCTGCAAAGTTTTTTTTTTCATAAGATTTGTGTCGTTAAACAATTTAATGTTCAAAGGTTTTCGAACGCTTTTTTTTTGAGAGAGAGAGAGAGAGAGAGAGAGAGAGAGAGAGAGAGAGAGAGAGAGAGAGAGAGAGAGAGAGAGAGAGAGAGAGAGAGAGAGAGAGAGAGAGAGAGAGAGAGAGAGAGAGAGAGAGAGAGAATTCAAATTCTGCCTGACCCAGCGTTTTCGGGCCGGGCCAAGAATGTATGCTAATTAGTGGGGCCGACGAGCCTCGAGTTCCGTAAAAAATAAATCTATTACCCCCCCAAAAAAAGAAAGTTTGTCGCTGTCAACCTCACGACCCACCTGCTGTCAAATAGAAAGCCTTTCTTGAGGTAAAAAAAACGTCCTGAATCTGGTTGCTATGTCAACCTGCCAGATCAGGCTGAGGGTCTGATAGGCAAATCAGAGAATCAATCAAGCCGAGTCTGATCACTGATCGAGGTGCATGGGGTAAGATGCCTAAATAATAGCCAGACCTCTGATCAACAGTCTGTGACAGGTCTTGGAGGCATGTGGAGTGATCCTGTGCTTCCGAATCCCCGGACGAACTTCGGAGCTTTTGTCAATTATAGTAGTAGGATAGGATAAGATTCTTTGGCTATTCAAAAATAGCAGATCTACAAGCTTTTTTTTTCTTAGAAAACATTTTAATAAATCGCCTCAGGTCTTAATGGGTTAATTTCCAGGCCCCTTGAGAACTCTACCGGGAAACCCCCCATCAAGGACCCCTGGCCGGCCCTGGGGGGGGTCCCTGGAGGACCCCCTACTTTAGATCTTTATTAAAAAAAATGACCCGATGTCACCTGCAGAGAATGGTTAGCTGTGTGCCAAAAGAGGAGGGCTGAGTGGACAACATCCACAGCGCCGTGCTTGAGCACATTTTAGCTGATGACAGTGATGCAGCCTACTGTAGTGAGTTTAAGTAGCTGTATTGTCGTTGTTTTTTATAGCTTATAACGGTTGCATCAGTCAGCATAGCACACAGGTAATGCTTTTTATAGCTTAACCCATTCAAGCCGGGAATGCATCTTCCGTGTCATTTTTAGATTTATTTGGCAATTCAAAAAATAGCAGACTTACAAACTCATGAGCTTATGGATCTGCTCCACACATGCATATATGTTTGGGGTCCTTGATATGAAAAAAGTTTGAGAGCCACAGATATTATAGCCACATGAGACAAAATAAAAATGAAAAAATAAGTTAGGATTTAGAAGACATTTGTAGAATCCCCCAGAAGCAAAGATTTTATCAAAAATAAATCGCTTTAAACAAACATATATTCAAATATTTGCACACATTTTCACGAGTTTTCAAAAAACAAATAGCAGACCTACAAGCTCGTAGCTTGTAGATCTGCTATTTTTGAATAGCCCAAAGTATAAAAAATGTCACGATATGCGTTCCCGGATTGAAGGGCTTAACGGTTGCATCAGTCAGCATAGAGCAGGTAATGCAGTGTGATCCCTGATGCTATGGGGTACACTTACCAACGTGTCCCTTGAAATACGGAATCGTCCCTAAACTAAAAGTTAATGTCCCTTATTGCAGTAGTTCTCAAACGTCAAGGACCCCCAAATTGATATGTATTTGGCCGAAGACCCCCATCTGAAAATGTGTTGTGCCAGGGACCCCCAGAAGAGAAGATTTATATGTAAAAAAAATAATAATAGACTATTCAAAAGTTTCCAAACATTTTAGATATTTTTCAATTTTTAAAAAAATAGCAGATGTACAAGCTTGCAGCGTGGCACAAAGTGCCGTGCTGTGTCGTAGATGTACGCCACATCTGCTTTTACTCCACTACAATTTTTTGTAACTTTAGTTACGAGTTACTTAGTTAGATTTAGATTATTATTACAAAGCATAAATGAACCACTGCAGCCCTACATATACTTCAGCTATTTGAAAATAGCCGATCTACAACCTCACAATGAAACCATTTTTGTGAAATGTGGCATTCTGCGTAGTAGTACTTTTACTTTTGGTACTTTAAGTGATGTTTTATGCCAATACTTTTGTACTATTACTCAAGTCAATTTTGAATACGGCACTTTTACTTTTTCGTAGTATTTCCATATTGTGATATTGATACTTTTACTTAAAGAGGTTGTGCCATGGTTTTGCACTTTTTCTGTTTTTCATGTGTCTATGAGGTTGATAGAACTTCATTAAGCCCCCTGGTGGTGTTTTTATGGTGTTTTATGTCTTCTCTGACTATTTTGAGTTTCTACCAGGAGGCTGAAACCTTGAGGGTCAAACGTGCCAATAGAAAAACAGCCCTTTAGTGACACAAATTATACCCTCCCCCTCATTATCATAACATAACAGGTGTGGGCATGAGGAGGAGGAGGGACTAGGGCTTCGTCCACACGTACACGGGTATTTTCATAAACGTAGATATTTCGTTTTCGTTTTTGAAAACCTCCGCGTCTACACGGCCCTGTTTAAAAAAATCTCTCTGTCCACACGACAACGGCTAAGTCAGTCACGACCCATGCAAAAACTCTGTTTACCGTGTCCACACGGGAACACATAGCCGGAGTTTTTAAAAATCTACACTGTGGCAGGAGTTTTCCAAAAGATGCGTTTACATGGAGCAAAAACGCGTTTGCGTGTGGACGAACCCCCCAAAACGCATATAAAAAGCTACGTTTATGAAAATACCCGTGTACGTGTGGACGAAGCCTAGGACAGGTGGGTGGTGCTGAGGTGGTGGAGGAGGTGCTAAGGTGAGAACCAGGTATACTTACAGTTTTTCTCGAATGTCAGAACACATTTCTGGAAACTGCCCTCCGTTTTCACTAAACTCTAAACACAAAACACTTTTCTCAAGCTAGCTCCACAAAAACTTGCATTCTCTTTGCAAAACCAAACTCTCACTCCAAAACCCAAACTTTCACCACAAAACTGTTGCTCCTATGGCCAAACCAAAACTTTGACAACAAAATCGTCCTCGCAGCTTGCAA
>NC_139942.1:11938306-12070806 GCF_963454915.1 Gymnoscopelus microlampas | reverse complement strand
AATCGGTAAATGCAAAAATGTTAACACTCATCTTTTATTTACTTTACTTTGGTTGTAAAAAAAAACAAAGTTGTCCTTTAAACCCCTTTGTACATCTGCGGTTCTGGGGGCTTGGTTCAGAGTTTGGGACGCCATTGGCGACCCCTCATTGGCTGGGCTTTAGCCAATAGGAGGAAAGTAACGAGAAAGTGACGACTAGTTGCAGCGTCTGTTTATTGACAGCTTTGCCAAGCTGTAAAAATCTCGAAAAGAAATGTGAAAGATTTGCTATGTTTTAGAAACATTTTAACGACACAAATCTCTCATATATAGGCCAACATTGGCTGCGCTGATGTCACAGAACTGAGAAGTGAACAGAGGAGAGTGCAGGCAAATAAAATTCTAACCGCACACTCACTCCATCTCGTCGTGTACGCCATACTGTACTGTACTGCATACAGAACCAGCAATGGAACTCAAACTACATTTTTTTTACTTGCACGTTTGAAGGCATTTCAATTTGAACCACGTAATCAGACTAATACATTTAGTTGAGTATTAAAAAGGGAGGGGGGGGGCACGAATAGATTATTTTGTCACGTTTTTACTCATCGTCTCTGCCGTGCTTTTGTGTGATGCTGTATCATGATCAAGTAGGGCATTAATTTACCCAAAAACCCCAAAAGTTTGAACCTGGAGATAAGAGGTTTCTGACCAACAGCAATATTATACTTCTGAACTCCTTGTTTAATGTTTGTGTGTTGTGTTGCAGGTCTTCTTTTTTTGTGTATGCATGTGTATACAGTCGTGTGTTTTAGGCAGAAAGTACACCCAGAGTACTAAACAGGGTTTTCCGTATAGAGGTTAAATATGTACAGCACTTGAACATACAGAGGTTCATAAAGCTGTCAGGGTCGTGGGTCTATATTAAGTTGACAGATACAGCCATTAAACGGTCAAGTCAAGGTTCTGTGTGTGCAGTGATTTGTGGTTCAATGTCCCAAGTGGGTTCGTAGCATGACTTTCACCGGAGCCATTATGTAGGAAATGTTCTGGATAAATAAACTTGGCCTCGCCTCTTTTGACTGATTGATTTGACTGCGTAACCTTCACGTTTGGTTGGGTAGTTGAGTAGCTAGACTCTTGACTCCAGTTACTGGAGTTCTTTGTCCAACACACTGTATTTAACAACTTAATGTAGTGTACAGTGGTGGGAAAAGTACTCAAATGTCTTACTTATTAAGTAAAAGCATCAATACTGCAATGTAGAAGTGCTCTGTTACAAGTAACAGTCCGGAATTCAAAATTGACTTGAGTAAAAGTACAAAAGTATTGGTATCAAAATGTACTTAAAGTACCAAAGTACAAGTACTAAAGTGTTTGAAAATAGCAGATCTACAAGCTCACAACGCGTCGCATCGCGACGCGTTGTGAGCTTGTAGATCGGCTATTTTCAAATAGCCTATGTATAAAATATGGCTAAAGTGGTTCATGCATGTTTTATAATGTAATAATGTATATCTGCAAAGGAACTAGTAACTAAAGTTTTCAAATAATTGTAGTGGAGTAAAAGTACAATATTTGCCTCTGAGATGTTGTGGAGTAGAAGAAAAGTATCACCAAACAAACAAAACTTGGTTTGTTTAGTGAAATAAACTCTTTGCATCCTACAGTAATCTAAAATCACAACTTGAATTTGTTGTACAGTAATGTTTGGAACTATACAGTAATGTTTGGAACTATACAGTAATGTTTGGAACTATACAGTAATGTGTGGAACTATACAGTATACAGTTCAAATACACTGATTATATTCATGAATCATTATTAAATTCAAAAAAGAATGATGGCTCTTCAAAATAATCAGCAGAATGTCTTAATTTCTCTTCATTTACAATGGAAAGAGTTAAACACTTAAACCTCCACATCCTTATTCTGGTGTTTAAACGTTGTTATAAGTTGTCGTACATGATTATACACATTTAGAGTGTTACAATGCCTTTTAAGCACATTGTAATGCACTATAAATGCAATTATAATGCATTATAGACCCGACCTTTTAAGTAAAGTGTCTGAGTACTTCCACCACTGCAATTCACTGGAGTGCAACAAGTTGTAAAACGTAGGATAAGCTGAAACCCAACGCTGATGTAACCACCTACACACGCACACGCACACACACACACACGCACACACGCACACACGCACACACGCGCGCGCACCCACACACAAGTGTGCGCACGGCCATGCCATGCGCTTCATGCTTGTTTTCACATGATGTAACAGTCACACCGATTGGCTGGGTGCTCCACGTTTTGTAATCTTTCACCGCTGTGTCCTTTGAGTCATCTTATTAATACAGTGGTGGACAGTAACTCAGTACATTCACCTGACTACTGTACAAAAGTACCTGATACTGTACAAAAGTACCTGATACTGTACAAAAGTGAATTCTGAGTATCTGTTACTTACTAATCTTAATTTTTTTTCTTTTTACTTTCCCTCCATTACATGACTTTCCACAATTATTGTTCATAAAATATCACATGTATTTATTTATGTAATGTTTGTGCAGAGTGTAGGGCGGATCGGAGCAACGGTGTGCCTGTGGCCTCTTGGGGCAATTGTATTATAGGATATAGGCAGTGGTGTTAAGTAATTAAGTACAGTACTGTAATTACAGTACAGTACAGTACAGTACAGTACTTGAGTAAAATACTCCAGTAAAGTAAAAATACCTAAACAAATTGTACTTAAATAATATTTTGAGGTACTTTTACTTTACTGGAGTACTGTATTTCCAATTGTCTATACTTTTACCCCACTACATCTCAGAGGCAAATATTGTACTCCTACTCCACTACAATTATTTGAAAACTTCAGTTACTAGCTACTTGGTAGATATAAATTATTCATTATAAAACGTACATTAACCACTTCAGCCCTATTTTATACCTAGGCTATTTGCAAGCTCACAACGCGTCACAAGCTTGTAGATCTGCTATGTTCAAACATTTTAGTGCTTTTACTTTTGGTACTTTAAGTACATTTTGATACCAATACTTTTGTAATCTGACTCAAGGAAATTTTGAATTCCGGACTTTTACTTGTAATCAAGTTTCTTCTACATTGCAGTATTGATACTATTACTTGGAGTAAAACATTTGAGTACTTTTTCCACCACTGGATATAGACCTATAGGGGGTAGCTAGGGGTTTGTTTGTACTGTATCCACTTTGTCCAATTGGCCCGTGTTCGAGAGGAGGGTGATTATGTGTCACTGCACACGCTCCTATCGGCTGGGGGCGGAGCTTGTCAGCAGGGAGTGTTTGGCGGAGGCTCTATAGGCTCTATGCACAGCAGCCATATTATCGCTTCCTTCACAGGTGTTACCAGTGATACTAATGAAGGCTCTGTTCCATTTAGTGTAGCACAGTAGTTCTCAGATTTTTGAATTTCAGTTTTCCACGAGCCCCATAACTCTGAGAGTGTACAAATGGAACCAAATGGACCCGCCTTCATTAGTATCATTGGTAACACCTGTGAATGTCTTACAATATGGCTGCTGTGCATAGAGCCTATTGTCCTCCCAGTGGAGCAGGTGAGTCAGTAGGATACACCAGCAGTGACAACACAGAGATGTGTGTGGGGAGGAGTAACGTACACCCATTAAGATCGGGAACACATCTGTGTAATTTCTTGGCTATTAAAAAATTAGCAGATCTACAAGCTTGTAGATCTGCTAACATTTTTAACTCAAATCTTTGCTTCTGGGGGGTCCCTGGAACAAAAAAAAACAAAATGTCTGATGATAGACGTTTCACACATTTTGAAAATACATTGAAAAACCTCTGTGAGATGGACCATTCATAATGAGTACTCTTACGGTGGTACTGTAAGTATATTTTGATAGCGATGCTTTTTGTGCTTTTACTCAAGTCAAATTTTAAATACAGGACTTTCTATATTGTGTTATTGCATATTTTACTTACGTAAAAAAAAAACAATCTGAGCATTGCCTCCACAACTGTGTTTTTGACTGAAGCGATACTTTGTCACATCCAGGTATTCTCGTGGGGATTACAATAGACAAGCCAGGACAAGCCTGCTCTCTCTCTCTCTCTCTCTCTCTCTCTCTCTCTCTCTCTCTCTCTCTCTCTCTCTCTCTCTCTCTCTCTCTCGTCTCAGTCATCTCAGCGTGTGTTTTCGTCACATCGTGTACTCTGTGTTCTCTCTCCGGTTTTCGGTACACCATGCAGGTGTGTCATGGGTCAAATGGACGTTGTGTGTGTGCGTATGTGCATGTGCACGTGTGTGCGCGTGTGCATGTGCATGTGTTTAGTCCCATACTTGATGTTGGAGAACTCTACGTCAGAGCGGAAGAAGCCATCCTGTAACTTGTTAAGATTTGATCCTGAATGTAATCATCAATGGTGGAAAGTGAGTACAATTTTGAGGTACTTTTATTCACTCGAGTATTTCCAAATGTTTTGATACTGTGAATGTGCTCATCAGTGGTAGAAGGTAAGTACAATGATGAGGTGCTTTCACTGTACTTGAGTATTTCTGTTTTTACAGCAGGCTTTTTAAAGCATGTGACGCCCATGAAGTTGACCGTAGCGGTACAGTTCGCGATAGTCTTTGCCAGCGATGGGACGGACGCTGTTGCGCAATCTGGCAACCAGTCAGAGGAGAAAGCTTTCCCAGCGATGATCGACTTTGCCAGCGATGGGATGGACGTTGCCAAGGAACGTGCCAGCGAATCAGAGCAGAAACCTTTCCCAGCGATGGGTTGCAACTGCAGTGTTCGCCATCACAACCCAGCGTCGAGGTAGTTTTTTGTACAGCTTTTGTAGTCGCCCACGTTGAAAGTAACCTCGTTCCCAGCCTTTACTCATCTCTGAGGAGAAAAGCCTTGGTCACGACCTAATGCAGAGAGTGTCTATAGGGGCGGGACATCCGTCGTATGCATTTACCCCGGAAACAATCTTTTTCGACCAATCACAGCACTCGTTTCATTCACGGAGAACGTAATCGGATTTGTAAAGCCTCAACGCCATTTCCTTGTGTGGTACTTCCGCCGAATTCCGGTACTTCCGTTTAGACACTCAACCAGGTCTTGCTTCATAAATAAATTCTTGATTTATTTATGCTTCTTGTTCTTTAAGCATAAATAAATGGGTGCAATACGTTAGTCCGACAGCGCATTCCTCCGACAGCGCAGTGCTCCGACATTAAACAGTAAACCCGAACCAAACCCGCACCCTAACCCTAACCGCACGCGGATGCCACATAGTCGGAGAAAAGGTCTGTCGGATTAACGCATGCCTCCCTAAATAAATATGCTTCAACAACACTTAAGAAGATGGACTTTACCAGGACAAACTGGTGAGCCAGGGAACGCTATCTGAAAAATATGAAGGGCTTATCACAAGGGAAGTGACAGACACGTCTAAGTAATCCATTTTCAATGAGAGGTGAGCGGGCAGGTTGGAATGCGTGCAATCTTGATAGACGGAGCAACAAGCAGGCGCACTTCCGTGAAACTGCTACGTTGGCGCTGGACTCACACATAATTATGCGTCTCTGTCGGGGGGGAAACCGATGTATGTCCAAAACTGTTACTTTTCCGGATTCAAATTCAAAAACAGCAAAATTAGCAGATCCACAAGTGCGTTTTATGTTCTTATCCCACGATTTCGCAACCCTTTTTCACCCAGTGCCAATTGTCCAAGTAATCCTCGGCGCTACACTCCCCCAGCCAGCCTAGGGAGCCCAAAGCCAAGCTCATGCCTCCTTCAATACATGAGAGCCAACTAGCCTTCTTAACACCTGACAGGGGGAAGTTTCCCCGGTAGGACGTAGTGCGTGGAAGGAACACGTTATTCCAACCAGTTCCTTTCCCCTCCATCAGGCGCCCCATCAGGGGGAGGCAGTATAGAGACCAAGATTACTGCATGTTTTTGTGAGGCTACCTACCCTAAGAGACACGGGGAGAACATGCAAACTCCACACAGAAAGGCCCTTTCTTCAACCCCACCTAGGGTATGGGCGCTGATGACGCGGAGGAGAGGACACGCCCAGCGCCCACAGCGTCCCCGGCGGGAATCGAACCCAGGACCTTCTAGCTGTGAGGCAAGAGCGCTACCGACTGCACCACCGTGCCCCCGGATCTGGTACTTTTGATACTTTTGTGTGAAGCTGTAGTGTGATCAAGTAAGGCATTCATTAACAAAAAAATACAAAAAGTTTGAATACGGAGATATGAGGTTTCTGTCCGACAGCGACGACATGCATCAAGACTCTTCTGCTCCCCATTCACTTCCAGTCTGTGTGATAAGCATGGCAGAGCGTATTGTGGCACGTTGCAGGCACCGCAGTGTGTGAAGTCCGACGAGTGCGAAGCGCTGGGTTCAACCGTCAACTAATTGGACAGAAGCGCAGCTCGTTGATTGCACTTGCACAGACATTTTGCGTGTAGTTTTCTTTCGGTGAGCCAACGCTCCAATGCAAGTCAAATGAACTACCACACCGTTAAATAAGCACTCTCCCGCAAGACAACATGGGAAATGGATGTGTCTGAAGTCTTGGCTTTCGTTTCAGCAAATTTGTGGCTGTCCGCGAAAAGAGATGAGGAGTGGAAATGTCGCGTTTCTAACTATGCCATGTGTTAAAACGCGTCTATTCACGTGATGAGTGCAGTGTGACCTTGCGGACCCAATCAAGAACTCAGGCATTATGCCGCTTACCGTCTGAAAAGCCCTTAATTCAAATCCACTGCGGTGCATCCGGGCGGGGAGGGTGATATTTGTCACTGCACGTACTCCTATGGGCTGGGGGCAGCACCTGTCAGCAGGGAGTGTTGGACGGAAGGAGTAGGACGGAGGCTCGACATCGTCCCGGTGGGGGCTCCTCAATGACAACACGCAAATGTGTGTGAGGACGACTTAATTGGCATAACGACTAAATTGGGAAGAAAAGCAGATGCCCCGCCTCACCCCAACATCCATTTGATCTTTGCAGTCGAGCATATTGGTCCTACTGTGAATCAAATTAGTCACAGCAGTCTGCTGCTTGGCAGAAATCAAAATTCAAATACAATATATTTTAATATGTATTTTCTTGAGCGGAAGTATCAGCTTTCAGGAGGTGTACATCACACAGACACAGGAAGCAAAGTGTGATGGCCTGTCTTGGCTTCCTATTGTTTGTCTTGGATAGCTGTAGTCTCAGGTTTTCAGAGGCTGGCGTACCCGTTTCCTCTTCCGGGTTTAGTGTCCCGTAGCTTTGTTTGATTGGCTCTTCTACAGATTTGAACTGGAAACACAAATGGGTCCATTCTGCCTTTTTTTATGTATCTTCTTTTGTTTTACTTCTGGACATTCTTTGGTTAAAACTAAACGTTTTTTGTTAAAAGGTTAAAACACTATATTCGGATAGTAATCATTGCTAATGGTTGTTCTCTCCAGCTCTTTAATAAACAGAAAATACATTTTCAGGTAGGTGACAGCATTTCAACCAATCAGGAGAGAGTATATCCATTTACAGTATCAGCTTCATTTTTATAGTGTTCCATTTACAATTTAGTCTGCTCATTTTTTTGTGTCATCACTTCCATTTTAACTTCTTTAATCGGTATCCTGACTGAGTTCTCTATCCTAATTGGATGGAATTGGTATCTGAAAGAGCTGGAGAGACATGGAGACTCCTGTTACTGAACAAACATTCTATAGCATTGTACTATCATAATATAGAGCTGTTAGGTTCTAACAGCTCTATTGTAACACTTATTGTAACCAAAGACAATCACTTACCCTGTAACCTTTTAACAAGTGAACTGAGTGGCCTGCTGTTATCATCCGTGTCCTGGGGACCTAGAGCAGGGGTGGGCTTTGATGATGGAGAGAGCCATTATATTTCTACACTCACTCCAGAGGGTCACATTGCATATACTGTCTCTCCGTATTTTAACTTTTTTCGACAGTCAAAAGTAGCAAAAATAGCCGATCTACAAGTTTGAGTTTGTAGATCTGCTATTTTTGCTATTTTTTAATTGAAATCCTGAAAAGTAACATTTTTATTTAATTTCAAATGCATTTACAGTAGTTAACAAATACATTGGACATAAAATAGACAATAGCATTTTAATACAAGTCATTAAGCTACTAATATAGACTGAAGTAATTAAAGCGGGTCATGTTTGCATGTTTGGAATTGGAACAGCTGAAATCAATGATATATCAGTAATCCGATATCAACCTGCGGGCCGCATTAAGTGAAGGTGGGGGCCGCATGTGGCCCCCGGGCCGCCAGTTGCCCATGTATGACCTAGAGTAACGGCTTGTCTGCCGATCTGAGATTCCAGGGAAGAGTGCGAGGTCAGGAGGTCAGACATGTGAGGCGCTGCAAGGCCAGGTCAGTGATTTAAAAACAGTACAACTGTACAATTGTAAAAAATCAATGCTGAACGTCACAGGTAACCCCAGTGCGGTGAGGCGAGAACAGGCGGGAGATGTGGTCGTATTTTCTGTCTCTTGTGAGAGCCCTGGCTACGGTATTTCAGACAAGTTGGAGGCGGTTGATTGATTTTTCGAAGATATCCGGTAAATAGAGAATTACAGTAGTCTAGTTCTCGGCCTCCCTCTCTCTCTCCCTCTCTCTCTCTCTCTCTCTCTCTCTCTCTCTCTCTCTCTCTCTCTCTCTCTCTCTCTCTCTCTCTCTCTCTCTCTCTCTCTCTGCTATGTGATTTGAGCCTCTGTCTACCCACGTACAGTAAATTTTGCAGCCTAACGACTGGTGTTTTATACCTCATCCATCCAGAGGGCCAAAAAGAGGTTGTATTTCTCGTTCGGATCCATCAGAATTGGATCCTTCATTTTGTGTTCATTGTCCTACGGGTCTAAAATGACCCGCCTCCACTAAACCCCTACTATAAAAGTAGCTCAATTGAATTTTAAAACACAAATCTATTTGTGCATGAAGAAACAACCTGTCATTCAACACAATTCATCATGAATACGATATTTTGTTTAGTGTTGTGTCATCTAAAGCTTAGCAATTATTAATTGGACACCACTCGTTATTACAACACACCTGTCATAATTGTCTTCTTTAATAAAGTAGAGGTTTACTATTACTATTAGTGTTGCTACTGCACAGGTGTAAACGTATGTTTTTGCAAGAGAGAAAGTGGCGGAAATGTGCAATGAAGAAAAATATATATTTGGGACATAAATAATAATCAACCCCACATTTGAATTACATGCTGAGGGTCCTCTACTCAACACTTTAATACATAGTTGGCACCACAAAATTGATTTATTTATTGTTTTACTTCATGTTGCAGATTTTTATTTTTGAACCAGTCTCACACAAGATCTAATCAACCCCACATTTCAATTGCATGTTGCAGGGCTTCAAACGCTTCAAATTTATCCCAGTGGATTCCTCTGGTTTTCTCCCTCAAAAACATAGTTATTAACGGCTTTGTGAATACAAATTTGGGGAGCGTCATGGTCTTTTTGATTAAATCAATTAGTTGGAACTAACGGGCCCTCAACGGTTGCGATGTCCGCTCGTCTTTTGTGCCGGTAGCCATGAAGATTCATAATGAGACACAAGATGGTCGCTCTGCTCGGCCAATAGTCTGATTAGCTCTGAAGTAACAGTTCACTATCGTGAGGACAGTAAGGATCTGAAATGGTGACTGTGTGTATTCAACGTTTTTCCCAGAATACGGATGCTGGGTTTTAAGTGGATAACGGTTGCACCCATAATGGCAGCATTGTTGTTTTTTTCTAGTTGGTATGTCTTATTATAGCGACTACTGGATCACGGCTGTAAATTATAAAATCTATCAAACCCTGATCCACTGACCGTGTTGATGCTCTTAACCTATTCAAACCGGGAACGCATCCGTGTGACCACTTTATCCATATTTTCTACTTTGGCTATTCAAAAATAGCAGATATACAAGCACTATGAACTTGTAGATCTGCTATTTTTGAAAAATTTTGAACATTTGTGCGAATATTTGAATATATATAATTTTAATTTTTTACTCAAATCGTTGCTTCTGGGTCCCTTTTCAGATGGGGGTCCGCAGCCAAATACATATCATTTTGGGGGTCCTTGACATGAAAAAGCTTTTAAGCACCACTGATATTTAGCAACATCAGTTTTTTCAGGATTTAGAATCCATTTGTAGAATCCCCAGAAGCAAAACATTTAGTTACAAATGTTCGCTTTAAAAAGTATATATTTTCAAAGATTTGCAAAAATGTTCACGATTTTTCAAAAATAGCAGATCCACAAGCTCGGAGCGGAGCTTGTATATCTGCTATTTTTGAATAGCCAAAGACATCTAAAATGACACAGATGCGTTCCCGGATTGAATGGGTTAAACTGTTCTGAAATGGTGTGTTTTCTGATGAAATTGCCAAGGCTCGGAGAAGGAATGACAGGGGATTTTACAGATCTGTGAAGGGATTGACAGCAGCTATTTTATATCTGTCGATCAATTCCACAAATCTGTATGTCTGTGTGTGTGCGTGTGTGCGCGTGTGTGTGTGTGTGTGTGTGTGTGTGTGTGTGTGTGTGTGTGTGTGTGTGTGTGTGTGTGTGTGTGTGTGTGTGTGTGTGTGTGTGTGTGTGTGTGTGTGTGTGTGCGTGCCTGCGTGCGTGCGTGCGTATATCAGTCCTTTGCATTTTGTCGCTGTCAGGCGGAAACCTTGTATGTCCAAAACCATTCCTTTCCAGGATATGGGGGAAAAATAACCAGCGTAATTGAAAGTGTGTGTGTGTGTGTGTGTGTTTTTATACATATTGAAGCAATGGAAAGTATTAACAAGAGCTTGTGCCAAATTAGTAACTACTGCATCCATAGGAACACAGATTATTTTTTTCCATTTCCTGAAAACAAAGTTTTGTTTTTTTTTCGATATCGTCAATGTCGGGGAGATAACCTCTTATGTTTTAACTTTTTGTGTTTTTTTTTCTCTAAATTAACGCCCTACTGGATCATTCTACAGCATCACCCAAAAGCATCAAAAGTAGCAGATCCACAAGCTTGTTTGCGAGCTTGTAGATTTAGCTATTTTTTAATAGGCTCTATTCACAGCAGCCATATTATGAAGACATTCACAGGTGTTACCAATGATACTAATGAAGGCTCTGTTCCATTCTGGTCAAACAGAGTCAGGGTGCTGATATTGTGCATGTTGGCCACTGGAAACACTCTGTTACACCAGTGGGTCTACAGTTGGGGTCCAGAGACCCTCATGGGCTTCCAAATGGCCCCTTACAGGTGTGTAACTCTGAGAGTGTACAAATGGAACCAAATGGACCCATAAGGGACCATTTGGTTCCATTTGTACACTCTCAGAGTTATGGGGGTCGTGGAAACCACTGTGCTAGACTAAAAGGAACAGAGCCTTCATTAGTATCATTGGTAACACCTGTGAAGGAAGTGATAATATGGCTGCTGTGCATAGAGCCTATTCTGAATCCTGAAAAGCAACAGTGTTGGACGTATGAGGTTTCCACCCTACAGAGAAGCTATACTATCATTCACACCGTCATCCCCCCTCAACAATATCCTGCAAATCCCACCGAGGCAGAACAATAGGACTTTGTTTATTATAGTGCAGCACACTGTATAGGCTGTAGGGGTTTATTGTCTCCGCCAGGCCGAAAGGCATGGCGAGAGAGTATGTTTTCCACCCCGTCCGTCCGTCCGTGTGTGTGTCCGTGTGTGTGTGTCCGTCCGTCTGTGACCAGCTAATCTCCGGCACCGTTGTCTTGATCTCAGTGAAACTGTGCACACACACTCCCTGGATGCCAATTCAGAACCTTTACCCCAATTTTTTCTCATGGGCCTTTTATAGCGCCACCAGGAGGCCGATTTGTGCAAAACATATTTTTTGACAGTACTCCTACAGATTTTGTCCAAAAATCACGCAAATCGGTACACAGTATCTCTATAGTCATTAAACGAAACGGGTCTTTCAGATTTCTCATATTCCATCCTGATTGGCTAAAAATGTCTTTCAAAGTTTGCAGGAGTGCTCCGTTTTGAACAAAATGCCTCAAATCATGAACACAGCATGCAATTTTCGTGACATTTTGCACGCTCATTCCCATTAGACCGAGGAAGAACTACCATTTGAAATTTTTTAAACCAGCCTCATGGTGGCGCTATAACAGGCCGATTCGTGTTTTTACCTATAATTCCACCGATCTGTTTAAAACTTTGTATGCACACTCCCTAGAGGTCAAGGAAAAACCTTTGTCCTGCATTTTTCACATCTGCCTTTTATAGCGCCACCAGGAGGCCGACTTATGTAAAACACATTATTTTATACTACTCCTTCCAATTTTATCCAAATTTCACGCAAATCGGTACACATGATCTCTATAGTCATGTGATCACGACGGATGTGTTTGATTTTTCATATTCCATACTGATTGGCTAAGATTGACATCTAAAGTTTGCATTATTGCCTTGTTTTGAACAAAATTCCGCAAATCATGAACGCACCGCCCAATTGCGCTCAAACTTTGTACGCACATTCACACTATGTTGAGGAACAAATTACACCCTTTTAACATTGGCCTGTTATAGCGCCACCAGCAGGTCTAATTTAGCAAAACTAATGTTTTTAACAAAATGCCTCAAATCATGAATGCAGTCAGGGTCCAGTTGTCGTGTAAGGCCTAAGAACAAATGACACCCTTTTCACATTGGCCTATTATAGCGCCACCAGGAGGCCACAATAGCTTACCTGACCTGGCGGAGACCTGTGCTCCGAGGAGCACTTTTTCTAGTTTTGTTTGTTTGACCCCTAGCTATTGTGTAGCTACTGTACTCTTGTCTGTACAGTATATTACAGTAGCCCACTTCTCTCTATTACTGTATCTGTGCTCTAACTGCTGTACTGCCTCTGTTGACTGAATTTCCCCCACAGGGATCAATAAAGACCTCTCTCTCTCTCTCTCTCTCTCTCTCTCTCTCTCTCTCTCTCTCTCTCTCTCTCTCTCTCTCTCTCTCTCTCTCTGGCGTTTCTCTCCCCTCTCTCTTCCTTTTTTGTTCCATCATTGTTTCATCAACCTATCTATCTATCTATCTATCTATCTATCTATCTATCTAACAGACAGACAGTCAGTCACTCTGTCCACTCGCTCCAACGCCTCTGCTACATTGATCATTATTTTGTTTAATTGGCTCGTTGGGACTCTCAATCAGAATCAGAATTATTTCATTCAGAGTGAATAAATACTTTAGTATTAAATAAATACTGTTAATGTAAACACTAATGGACATTAATGGTCTTTTCAGTTTTGAGGATAATGGATAATGTCCATAATTTCAAGTAAACCACAGACGTCAGGGGGTAACGCACACACGCACGCACGCACGCACGCACGCACGCACGCACGCACGCACGCACGCACGCACGCACGCACTTTATATTTGTAGCCAACCGATGAACCTCTCTGTGGAGTTATTTTGGTTGCATTGGAATGGCTGAGATTTCATTTTAAAGACCACTTTTAAATTTTGTGCTGCAGATTGGGGCAAAAAAAAGCCTGCCGCAACCTGGTATATTATGACTTTGTCATTTCTTGTTTTTTCTATCTTTTTTTGTGTCTGTAAAGACGCCAGGCAGACATGAAAGGTGCATTCAGTGGAGTGCTTATCTCCGCCATGCCAGGTGGAAGTCCATATTTGGGCAAGATCTATGTTACATTGATCATGTTAGTGTTGAACACAATATTTAGGCAAGACAGACGTACTCTGATAGGATCAGACGTAGCCTTGATGGACGGTGGATCTGAGGTTATAAATGATGTTGCTGTTGGTAGTCATGGCTGCCAGTTCCCACCTTATGTTGTGTGGGAGTCCAGACTGCTCCAGACCGTACTGAATAACTGCTAGCTTGCATAAAGTCTTCATACTGGGACTCAAGTCAAGGATATGCAGGTTGTATCCACTAAAGAGGATGATACGGTCTCCCACCATGCAACAGCACCAGTGACTCATGAAACTTGGGCCTTTCCCCTTGAGTTCAACCTTCTTCCAGGAGAAGGTCTTTGTATTGAGTTTCCACAGATCATTGAATTTCTGGTTCGTGTTGAAACCACCAACTATATACAGCTCTCCATTGTAGGTAAAGGCTGAATGACTTCTGCGTGGTTCTGGAAGCAGTTGTGAAGATGCCATGCTCAGCCATACGTTGGTTTCTGTGTCAAACACTCTGATAGTGTTGTTGTAGTTCCGTTGGTCCTCTTCACCCCCAAATACAAACATCTTTGTCCCAATAATAGTGGCAGAGTGTTTTGATGAACCAGGTGGCATAGCGCCTCTGGTGTTAATTAAAGACCAGACCATTGTTGTTGTGTCCAACTTGTAGGTGTCATTATTGTATCCAGTTGGCTTGTTCCATCCTCCATGTATAAACATGACCTTCCCCAAGAGACAGGCTGAGTGTTCTTCCCTCCCTTCTGGAACAGTCCCGGAAATATTGGCCTTTAACCATCCATGGGTGTCGGCATCAAATGCATAAACCACGTTGCAGTAGCGGCCTTGGACGTCAACCCAGTCGCCATCCTTCTTTATCTTAAAGTCCACTATTCCCCCCCAGATGTAGATGATATCTTCTATCAGCACAGCTGTGTGGTACACTCGGTTGGCGGGGACATAAAGGGTACGTCTTCTTTTCCCAGTTGTCACACAAGGCAACTTCATCCAGGCCAGAGACACTGTGTTGAAGATATGCACATGAATCTGACCCCTGTCGATCATGTTAAAGTACCCTCCAAAGGAGTACAGCTTCTGCCCCACTGTCACAGCCTCGGGGAAGAATCTCTTTGGTACTCCTTTAAGATTAAAGGTCCAACGCATCATTTCAGATAAAAGCTCAACAATGTATGAACAGATTGCTGAAGTCTCACTCTGTCAAACGTAATTCAACTGTCCGTGATACCATTTATACTGGTACAGTGGAACAATCATCACACAATAACTCCATATTTGGGCAAGACTGCCATAGTCTGATAGGATCAGATGTACTCTCACCTGATCACATATATGTCACTTCATATTTTGGCAGCACTGATGACATAATAATGATGCGTCAGCAGAGGCTGCATTTTATGCGCAGACTGAGACAGTATGACGTGGAATAAAGTGTAATGGTACTCTTCCATCGATCCTTCGTGGAGAGTGCACTAACTTTCTGTTTTGTTTCCTGGTATGGCTCATTATCATTGGTTAATAAGAACAAACTCCATAAAATCATCAATGTATCCAGCAAGATAGCTGGGGTACGACATGAGAGTATGGCAGCAATGTATGAGACCCGGGTGCTTAGGAAGGGGAGAGCTATTGCTAGGGATAGAACGCACCCGTTATACAGTCAATACCACCTTTTACCATCAGGACGACAGTACACAGTGCCAAAGTTGCAGGCTAGGGCTTCAAGATCATTTGTCCCTACAAGTATAGGACTCCTGAACAAACAGGCCCCATCTCAGTTCTGTGCATAAAATGTAATGTGATGCCTCTAGAACCATGACTGGTTGCCTTGTCTAGTTGTATGTATTTTGTAATTATGTCATGTGTTGTGATTTTTTGTATCCTGATGGCTGCTTGGCACAAAATGAATTTCCGCAAGGTATCTATCTATCTATGCGTCGCATGTTGTTCAACTAACGCGATCAATTTAGCATAAATCTTGCCCAAATATGGAGTTCCACACGGCATGGCGGAGATAAGCACTCCACTGAACGTACCTTTCAAGTCTGCCTGCCGTCTTTATAGACATAAAAAAAGAGAGAACAAAATAAGAAACTGAACATTTTGGGCCGATTCTGCACATTGATACATTCTGTACTCATTATAGATGTCCCTCCAACGTCTAAACATCTCTTAAATTCATCATTTCCAGTTGATAACATGCTATCTATTCTAAATTACATTTGAACCGTCTCATAAATCCACCGTTTCTCACCACCGGTGAAACTAGTGTTGCCAGTTATGCGAGAGACAAATAAGCATACAGGTCTGTGAATACATGCACAAATGCATCACTTAACAAGCAGACTTGGCTTTTTAAGCGAAAACCTGGCAACCAGTGTTGCCAGGATATGTGCGATTGTGCGAGAGAAACAAGCAACCAGGCAGACTTGACAATACTGCAAACTCCACAGACAGTGACAAGGGGTGGGGGAGCCTGGCAACCCCTAGCGGTAGCGTGGGGGTGCAAAGGCTCCCTTGTGCTACCATAGGGAGGCGCTAGTGGTGACTACAACCGGTCTGACCTAAAACAGGTCTCTCCTAAATCCTACCAGCATGTTACCTGCAGCTAGCCTTATAAACCCCTCCCTCCGGAAATCTCATTTGTATTTCATTTCAGTTGTGAGTCTGGCATGAGAGCCTGCTTGGCTTTCTGCCTGTGGGCTGGAGCTGGGCGGGAGTAATACCGTTGACTCACAACCCCTTCAGCCAATCAGCAGTTCGTTCCCCTTCAGCCAATCAGCAGTTTGTTCCCCCACCACCAGAGCAACAAGGGGACTTTTGAAAGGGCCATGTTGAAAATAGGTTGCTTTATTCGGATACATCAGTGACTGAGATTGCCTACATCCATCTATCTATCTATCTATCTATCTATCTATCTATCTATCTATCTATCTATCTATCTATCTATCTATCTATCGTATCTCAAATGAAATGTAAGCAAGACTTGATCGTGCAGCATGTGTTGTTAAACACTCTTAGCAATGTGATCCTTAATCAATATTGTAATAGTAGTATCTATAAAGAAAACGATCGGTTGCTCAGATTGCTCCCTGACATCAGATTGTCGGGACGTCTGTTAACAGAACATGCAGTGACCCAGTTGAAACATGAGCTGAGACAGTGTGCGTCATCCGCTCTCACACACACACACACGCACACGCACACGCACGCGCACACGCACACGCACGCACGCACACGCACCCACACGCACGCGCACAAACACTAATTCATTCCAGGCATATCATATTGGTTGTATGTCCTAGAATGGTTACTTTCCTGGAAAAAATAAAAATAAAAAAACACCTCTGTTCCAATGTAGTTATTATTTAGTCACACGCTCTGTTTAATCACAAGTCAATACTTTTCATTGGCTCAATATTCACAAAAAAACAGAAACACACTTAAACCCTCTAGACTTGACCTGAGTTTTCTCTGTACTTGGACCACTTGTTTCTGTCTACACAAAATGTCTTTGTCATGGCTCATGTTCCCCACACCATATTGTCTCTGTCGGGTGGAAACCTCATATGTCCAAAACTGTACATTTTCTGGATTCAAATTCAAAAACGGCAAAAGTAGCAGATCTACAAGCTTGAAACGCAGCGCGGAAGCCGCGCTCCAAGCTGTGTTTCGAGCTTGCGGATCGGCTACTTTTGATCCTTTTGTGTGACGCTGTAGTATGATCAAGTAGGGCGTTTGTTTACAAAAAAAAACGTAAAAAGTTAAAATATGGAGATGAGTGGTTTCTGCCCTACGGCATGCGATATCGGAGTTCAAGTGGTTGAATAAATCAAGCAAGAACAATCTAAACTACTACAGCCTGAAAATTGTGCAAACCCTTCATGACAAGTGTCTTTAGTACTCAGTAGAGCATCCTTTTACTGTTATGACCGGCTGCAATCGTGATGCATATAGCCAGACACCAGCCTCTGGCAGTGTTCATGAGGACTCTTAGCCCGTTCCTCATGTGCTAAGTCTTCCTTTTCTCAGGAATGGTTCCAGAAGTGTCTGGCTATGTATCACATTTGCAGCAGGTCATAACAGCAAAAAGGCTGCTCTACTAAGTCCTAAAGACACCTGTTATGAAGGCTCTGAATACTTGAATTTTGAACCACTTAGTAATATTAGTTGTGTTGAGCTAGGGATCCATGAATTCAAGGCTTCAAGGTATGTAATAGCCGATTGATAAGCTCATAATGCGTTGCAGCGCAGCGCATAGTGAGCTTGTTGGTCTGATATTTTCTGCGAAAGCTTTTCCCACGATACGGATGCTGGGGTTTAAGTAGTTAAGTGGTCTGACTTTAACATTTTATGTTTTGTATTTGTGTTTACTTTGTTTTGTATTACTTTTGTGTGTTTCCTAATATTAAAAAAAAACAACACTAAGAAAACAATATGTTGCAATATCGTTCCTCTCCCAAAGTCCTAAGTCAGTACCTAAGTCGGTGATAACTGGACTGGACAGTCGATTATATTTTGTATAAACCTGCACACAATGTTTGTCAGAGCCATTCACAGACACACCCGTGTGGTTTGCTCTGAGCTATGCCAGAAGTTGACCCACAGAATGTTGATGTTCGACACTGTTGTCAATGCGATACTTCATAAATAATGCAAGAACCATCTGTTCCACTGGGGGGAGGGGGGGGAGGGCTCCCTGAAATCACATTATCCAGGGTGAGGTACAGTAGATGGATGGATAGATTAACCCATTCAATCCGGCACCGAGTGCTGCGCTATGAGCTTGTAGATCTGCATTTTTTTTTTAAATGTGCACATTTGTGCAAATCTTTGAATATATATGTTTTTAAAGCAAACATTTGTAACTCAAATCTTTGCTTCTGGGGGGGTCCCTGGAACAAAATATTTTGCAAATGTTCCATTTAAAAAATACATATTTGCATCACATTTTCACGTTTTTTTTTTTAAATAGCAGATTTGCACACATTTTCACGATTTTTCAACGATAGCAGATCTACAAGCTCATAGAGTGGCACTCGGTGGCACGCTATGAGCTTGTATATCTGCTATTTTTGAATAGCCAATCTAAAATGACAGAGACAGACAGACAGACAATCAGAATCAACTTTATCGTCACATCACAGGTTTACAGGTGTAAAACAGTGCGTGGAATTGAAGAAGAGGGGGTGGGGGGGGGGGGGCGGGGGGGCAGGGGGAGCAAGGGGTTGAGAGCGAAAGATCAATAAAAAATCCAACAACAATGTATCCACAATCAAAAAAAGGAATTAAAAAAAATCCAAAAGGGTAGCACATCCAAAAAATTCAATTAAATGGAGGACAAATTACTCACATTTCCACTTTTTTATTGGCACACCAATAAAATGAACGCTTACGCGTTTCGGCTATGAGCCTTCCTCAGAGCATGTATCCACAATGTGGCATGATCAAGTAGGACGTTAATTTATGCAAAAACACAAAAAGGGAAAACATGGACATGAGAGGTTTCTGTACGACAGCTATGGATGTTAGTTAAGGTGCGAGAATGATAAATAATCAGTGTGTTGTAGGCTACATGGCAATGACATCAATGACATCAAAGAAGCCAGAACACAAGACATGAGGCTTTTTAAAAAAAAATCTCTTATTAGAGGAAGTACACATGGGATTGTATGAAGGACGATGACACAATGACAGTTCTGACAGTTATGTATCTATGTAAACATTGTTAGTGGCCCTATACCACATTGCATCATCCTACATTATTTGCTTGTTTGCCTGCTAGGAGGCTGTTTTTAGCTCTGTGTGTGTGTGTGTGTGTGTGTGTGTGTGTGTGTGTGTGTGTGTGTGTGTGTGTGTGTGTGTGTGTGTGTGCGTGTGTTTTTAATGAGCTTGTTAAAACATCCACATTGTTGCTGTTTCCCAGTTGTGGAAAGTAACCAAGTACTGTATATTTACTCAAGTAACTGTACTTATATATATACTACAAAGAATTATTCTGTACTGCAATTATCGATTATTTTCTTAGTGATTATTCTTTTAATTACTTTTGTGATTAACCAGCTTGTCAATCTGCTATTGTCTGCGAAAGCTTTCCCTACAATATGGATGGATGCTGGGGCTTAAGTGGTTAATCAAATGATGGACAAGTGTGGGGACCAATAGCATATTTACAAGCTTGTTGTGAACTTGCAAATCTGCCATTTTAACTATTCTTCTTTTTTATTTTTGTTGGCTGTTCACCTATAATGACATCCCAAAAACAGGGATCGACTATTAATCGATTATTTTATTAAATTATAGATTAAATTATATATTTTTGAGTCAGTTACATTGATTCGTTGTTGCACCCCTACAATTAAGTACGTTTTCAATTGAATAATTCTTCCACCACTGTATGAAATAGATAACTAGAACGAAAAACACCTAAAATATTGTATTCATTTTAGAAATAGTTCATCTTTTACTCAAGGGGGACAACGCCCGTTGCAAGTTGATGATGTCATTTGTCCATGTGTGATTCCATAGGGCTGGACCACACATGGACAAATGACATCATCAACTTGCGTTTAAAAAATGTAAATGTTAGTTATAGAGGGCAATTATAATGCATTAAGGCATATAAGGCTTATTAGCCAGGGATCCTTTTTTTTAACGAGAGCTTGTTAAAAACATCCACATGGCTGCCGCTGCCGTTTCCACCCCCCTTAATGAGATCCTAAAGGTCTCTGTGTCGTTGCCCTTTACAGACAACTCTCCGTTAGCCTCGCTAGCTAGCTTCACCACCCCGCTCGTCTTTTCCAAAACAACATGGTTTTGCTCTGCGCTACCGTCGCTACTGTTGCCACAGCATGAGGGGTGTGTGTGTGTGTGTGTGTGTGTGTGTGTGTGTGTGTGTGTGTGTGTGTGTGTGTGTGTGTGTGTGTGTGTGTGTGTGTGTGTGTGTGTGTGTATATATTATTACTAGTGAGGGCCAAATGTCCCACAATTATGGTAGAATTGTAGAAATAGACATTGTGAGGACACTTCTCCTTGTCCTCAGGAGAGAAATTGCAGTTATATGGTTTAAACAAATATTCTAAGAGTTATTACTCTTCCTAATAAGAAAATGATTCAGGTTGGTGTTAGAGTTATGCCGGATTTATACTTGGCAGACACGCACCGGAAATACCCGATCTGCAAGCACCACAACTGTGACGCATTGCAAGCTTGTACAGTAGATCTGCTATTTTCGGCTTTAGGGTTAGGTTGTAGAGCTGCTATTCTCAGCTTTAAGCTCCATTCACACCGAGTAGCTTGAAGCAAAAGATTAACTTCAAGATTCAACGTTCAGTCAAATGAGCGTTTGAAGCTTTTCTTTAGCGTTGTGAAGCTGAACAGAAAAAAAGCGTTGCTTTAGGGTTATGGTTAAAAAATAAGGCAAACATTTAAAGTGCAAATGGCATTCATAAAATTGCCTTTCTGAAACGTTGGTGTCCTCACAAGTATAGTAATACACGTGTGTGTGTGTGTGTGTGTGTGTGTGTGTGTGTGTGTGTGTGTGTGTGTGTGTGTGTGTTTGTGTGTGGGTGTGTGTGGGAGGGGTTAATTTTGGCCCCCCGCGGGGCTTGCTGTGTCATGGGGGGTTAAGGTAGAAATTGAATCAGTGTTGATGCTGTCCTGGGAGACTGAACATGATAAACAGCTACACACACACACACACACACACACACACACACACACACACACACACACACACACACACACACACACACACACACACACAGTAAACGGCGGTGTGGTTTCCTCACCTCTGCACTGCAGGAAGGACAGATTGGTAGAATGTTAAGGAAATGGAACCAACAGGAGATCACATCTATTGTCACACACAGTAACATCAATCAGTTTCATTTAAAGTGGCAATCTGGGACTGGAACATAAATAAATAACTAAACAGAAAAGAAGAAAAAACATTATGTAGTAGGGTATATAGTACAGTGGTTCAGAAACTGTACCCGAAAGAGAAATGTGATGTCTCCTGGACCCACACTAGTGAAAATAGCCAATATACAAGCTCACATTGCGTCAGCTTGTAGATCTGCTATTTTCAGTACTACCTAATTAATGGAATGTATTTTTATTTTATTTGTGTGTGTGTTATGAAAATATTTTTAATTTGTTTTTTGGGAAGGACATTTTTGAAAAAAGCTTGAAATAATATATATATTTTTTTTAAATGTGGGGAACAAAGGAAATAAAGGGATATTTACTCACGACCCAATGCATCCGGTACAGTATAGTATACTACTATGCCTGTTGGGAAATCTTGCCAGTCATGCAATACCCCTTGGACCCGTTGTCAGAGCACTATAGCTATTTTGGGAATATTGTTTGAAAACAGGGACGGTAGGTAGGGCTGTCACGATTATGAATTTATTACATGACAATTAATAGTCTCACACATCATTGGGATTAATGATTTAATTGTGTTTTTTTTCACTGAACGCTGGAACATATGAATAAAAAATGACATTTCTGTTTGTTTTTTAGGCTTTGAAGTTACACAGGGCGGATATGACAAATAACCTAAATACACAAATAAATGACATATTTAATGATTTTATACTTTCAAAAATGGCCGCATCGTGTAGACCTGCTACTTCCACTATATTTTGAAAATGTTTTAAAATGTATACACATTTTTACATGAGCATTATTATGACGATAATGCAACATTAGAGTTTATTCATAATATACTCACCCAGTGCCAGCGATTTGTGTTTTATAACCTTTTCAACCGGTCACAGAAATGTTATCTATTATCTATTATGATCCATCGTCTTACCGTGTGTGTAAATAAACACGGCCCATGTACCAGCTCCCAAAGGGTTACGTTACGTTTTCTGAGGCGAGTTGTCGTGAGTTCGTTTTCACCAGCGCAAACAGGCTGCAGGCACCATATCCGGACCGGCAATATGCACGACCCCCCCCCCCCCAACATTTATATATATAATCGCGTGTCAGACCGTTGGTAAACACAAAGGGGATAACTGTTTGTCGTCCAGAGAAAATAAAATATAACCGGAGCTTTCCCTTTGTCTTTTATACCATGTGAAAACTATGATGTCTGGCCAAAACCAGGGCAAAACCAGTTAACTCAAGATAAAACCGGAAACAGGAAACGGTTTACGGATATTTTTGCATAGGATGAGTGGTAAGCGCATCGGACGAGAAAATAATCAAGGATGGTACAGAGAACAGCGCGATCGTTTATTAAACCACAAAAAAAGACCCTATCCCGAGATATCTCGGGTTCGGTGGTTAACGGGTGGATTTTATATCCTGAGATATCTCGGGATCGGCGGTAAATGTGTTAACATTACATCAATGTGTTGTTTATATTAAAGCGGCACTATGTAACTTTTTTTTTTTAATGAATACATTTTAATTTTGTCCAATCTGTATGGTAGACAGTAGAGTATGTTAATACATTATAACTTATACAATTGGGGTGGTTGTATTTGGTCTCCCTGCTCTTCTATTGAGACATTTAGATCCTGTATTTAGGTGAGACATGACCTTTGACACAATCCTGTTTCTGGTTTGACACCAGTCAAAGTTTTGATCTGAAGGTCAAGATTCAATTTATCCCCAGAGAAAGCAGTCAGGCTCGATTAGTCAATGGTACAATAATCTCAGCGGGCGCGGGAGCCCGGGTTCAAATCCGGGTTAGAGGAGGAAAGTGACATAGTGCAGCTTGCCCATAAGAAAAAGGAAAATGTTACTCCACAGTATCTGCCTGTGGTTCTAAACGTTCAAAAATAGCAGATGTACAAGCTTGTAGAACTGCTATTTTTGAATAGCCAACATATAAAAGGATAAAGTGGTTAAAATGATTCTATATTAACCCCTGGTGGTCCCCGGACCCCACTTTGAGAACCACTGCTAGCGCGAAAGTCTCGGCTCGTTGACTTTGTCAAAGCTCTCTGCATTGAGGTGGCAAACTGACAACAGCCTCGTATAACCCAGCGCAACATTAATTTTTAATCTGGTCTTGGCACGTAAGGTTGACTGAACAATATGGCTGCTGATATGACACAATTACAAGTGCAGTTCAAGCCAAGCCAAGTCTTTAGTATGGGAGATGATGTAGAAGAAAAAAGGTGTCACAGCGTGGCGTGTTGTGAGCTTGTAAATCAGCTACTTTTGCTACTTGCGATACAAAAATAATAATTTAAAAATAAGATAACTACATTGGATCCATTGGAATATCCAGATAGTTTTCACATTTCCTGAAAAAAAAAAAAAAATGTTTGGACATACACGGTTTCCACCTGACAGTAACAATATAATGTATGTATGGTACTCAGTGGTGTAAAGTAACTAAGTAAATGTACTTGAGTATTGTACTTAAGTATAATTTTGAGGTATTTTTTACTTTACTGGAGTACTTCCAATTTTCTTTACTTGTACTTCTACGCCACTACATCTCAGAGGCAAATATTGTACCTTTACTCCACTACAATTATTTGAAAACTTACTAGTTACTTTATAGATTTGGATTATTATTACAAAACATACAATACTCACTTCAGCCCTAGATACATTTTGGCCATTTGAAAATAGCCGATCTGAGGGGCATGGTGGCGGAGTCGGTAGCGCTGTCGCCTCAAAGCTAGAAGGTCCTGGGTTCGATTCCCGCCGGGGATGCTGTGGGCGCTGGGGGCGTGTCTTCTCCTCCGCGTCATCAGTGCCCATACCCTAGGTGGGGTTGGCGAAAGGGCCTACTCTGTGTGGAGTTTGCATGTTCTCCCCGTGTTCCCTAAGGTAGGGTAGGGGTAGGTACCCTCACAAAAACATGCAGTAATCCTGGTCGCTATACCACTTCCCCCTTGATAGCCGGGGCGCCTGATGGAGTGGAAAGGAACTGGTTGGAATAACGTGTTCCTTCCTCGCGCTACGTCCTACCGGGGAAACTCTCCCCTGTCAGGTGATAAGAAGGCCAGTTGGCTCGTATTGAAGGGGGCATGAGCTCGGCTCTGGACTCCCTAGGTTGGCAGGGGAAGTGTAGCGCCCAGGACAATTGGCACTGGGCGAAAAAGGGTTGCAACATTGTGGGATAAAATAATAATAATCTGAAAAAAAATAGCAGATCTACAAGCTCACAATGTGCCGCATTGCGACACATTGTGAGCTTGTAGATCGGCTATTTTCAAATTATTTTTATACATTTGAAAACTTGTGAAATGAGACCTTCTGCACAATGAGTACTAATTTTGATACCAATACTTTTGTACTTTTACTCAAGTACATTTTTAACTCTTACTTGTCACTGCCATTATCTGTCCTGATGAAGGTCTAACGACTGAAACGTTGAATAAAGAGCCATGTTTTTTTTGCAAGATTCTGACGAGGTCCTATTCTTTGGTTTAACCATCAGAGATCTCCTCCTAAACTCTTACTTGTAACACAGTATTTTTACATTGCAGTATTGATACTTTTACTTAAGTAAAACATATGAGTACTTTGTCCACCACTGATGGTACTACAGCACTACAGTGTACGGATGATGAAGGCTACAGTACATGATGTCCCTGGTTACCCTTATCATGTGAGGGCAATCCTCTAGTGTTCTAGACAGTGTTCATGTTGTCGACTTAAACTACAACAAAACATGTCTGTCGACTGCCTTTTTTCATTGACGAAAACTAAGCTATGATGACTAATACTATGATTAAATATATTGACAATTTTGTTAACAAATAAAAAAACTAGAGTACTAGTGGAGAAGAGATCCAGTAGAACTAAGACATTTTATGCTTGGTTGTGAGCGGGTGTCGCGCTCTACAATCACAACATGCCACAGACACGTTGTGAGCTTGTAGATGGACTATTTTATCTAAGTATAAGTATAAATCAAGTATATGACCCCATCACGGCCCGCCAAAATACATTGTTGTCGACTAAATCAACTGTAGATTTAATTAACTAAAATCCGATGATATTTGGTCAATTAAAACTGATTGTAAAAAAAAAAGGGAAAACAGCGCCCCTGCTGTTTTTCACTTTTGCATTTGACTCTGGGGGGAGCGCATAAATAGAACGTCGCCAACAGGAAACAGGCGTTTGGTCTGCCCTCAGCCCTCCTCTTCCGGTGGTGCGCCTATGTTTTCATTCCCACTAGATAACATTCCTTACACCACGGAACACTGTGGGTTCTGTGACACTATCCCGTGACCCAAAGTGGGGTCGCGGGAAGTTGCCGTTGGGGCCGCGCAGTGGCAACCAAAAAATATGACTATTTTTATGCTGAGGCTGAGGCACACAAACTGATTTGGCTCTGTTCATAAACGATTTACTCAGGAATTATGTTCAATATGAGCGGGTGGCTTGAAAGAGCCATTTTGGCTGTTTTTGTTTGTCCGAGAGAGAGAAGGTACAGGACCACGGATCCATTTGGTTCCATCTGTACCCTCACAGAGTTAAATTTAGATTGCGATGTAACGTTACCGTGCGGGGACGCCGGGGAGATCATTCTCACAGACAGACAACCACACCAGTTACCGTGGTTGGAGAAAAACGCCACCGTCGGTGCGGTTTCCATAGATAAAATATGTTCACTGTTCTAGAGAGAGGGGCTCGAGTCGCAAAGCCAAGGGCGTCGTTAGGCAGGGGCTTCGGTGGCTATAGCCACCAATGTTTTATCCAAAGCCAGCAATAAAAAAAAATAATAATAAAAACATTTTATTTTTATTTTTATTTTTTAATTATATATCTATAACCCTAACCTAACCTTACCCCTAACCCTATAACCGAAATAAAGTAACAAAAAACGGTGGAAAAAGTACCCAAATCCAGCAAAGTCCCCGAAAGATTTTGCGCACGCTTTGCGCCGCGCTAGGGGGGCCCCGTTGCCTGCGGGGCTAAGCCCCCAACCTAGTAGAGACCTAGCAACGCGTCTGCGCAAAGCGAGTGTGGTTCATTTAACCAAAATCTATCATTTGCGTTTCAAATCGTATTCTTTGATCGGCTGGTGATATAACTTAACTGACACAGTATTTATAAACATACTTAACAGAGAATTTTGAATGATATTCTTGACGTGCGCTCTGCACTCTTTGTGTCAGTCCGGGTCGTGGACCATATGTGGCGCCTCGCACTGCCAGAAACTCTGTGGACACCGGAGCGGCTTTGATTGGTTGTCCGCCCACTTGTAGGCCACGTGTAGGCCAATGTTCACACGTTCTGAATGACCCTCGCGACATTCAGTAGCGCAGCTCTGAATCTGTTCTTGAGAGATTAACTAAAACTAAATCAAAATACGCTGTCAAAATGAACACTGGTTCCAGACTCAACTCCCACTCCATGTAACGACTTGTTTTTCCTACTGCTTGTCTGGGTGCTTTCAGAGCAGAAGTGACTCTACAAATCACATTAAATCCACATTAAATTAAACGAGTGTGACAGGTCCGTGCGCGTGACATCACAACCTCACAACCTTTCAAAGTTCACTGATTGGAGCGAACGAGCCGCTCCACTGTGTTTGACCTGCCAGCTACAGTACCGTGGCCTTTGGTTGACTCTCCATGTACAGTATCATAGTACCCATGTCCCTTCCTTCAGGTGACCCTGTCTGAAGTCAGTGTTGTAAAGTAACAAAGTACTTTTATTCCAGTACTGTTTTCATTTTGAGGTACTTTTACTTTACTGGAGTATTTCCAATTTCCAGTACTTTTACTTCTACTCCACTACATCTCAGAGGCAAAAATTGTACTTTTTACTCCACTGTAAGTATTAGTGTCAAGTACACTTTGATACCAATACTTTTGTAGTTTTACTCAAGTACATTTTGAATTCCGGCCTTTTACTTGTAACATTGCAGTATTGATCATTTTACTTGAGTAAAAAAAAAAGTACTTTTTCCACCACTGTCTGAAGTAAAGCCTGTTATGTTTGCTTTAAATAAACAAACCTGTTTTAGGGGCAGGAGATTCATATTACTATTACAAATATATTTCTATATTTTGCTGAGCAATGGTCGCAGAGTTATGGCCATTTGAAGTGTTAAACACTGCTATAACACCAAATAGATCCTCCACACCCGGTCTTAATTTTGACAGCTAGATAGATAGCTAGATAGATAGCCGATCTATATAGATAGATACTATCTATCTATCTATTTAGATTGGCTATTTTCACAATATTTATTATCTGTGGAACCGAGTCAAACTAAATGTAATGCCTCAGCTCAAATATGATTATTTTGGGGGGGTCGCGGCCTGAAAAGGTTGAGAGCCAATGCTCTAGATCAGCTCAGGTGCTGAGGACCAGGGTCATCAAGGCAGCTGATCAAAGACATCACCATGATGACGATAGTGGGACGTGGACACAGCATTACAAATCATAAGGACCCTAAGGTTATGCAGAACACTACTTCCAGTTTACCCTCGACTTAAAGGACAACTTTGTTTTTTTACAACCAAGGTTTATATTTTAGCTTGCGATTAAAGTAAATAAAAGATGAGTGTTAGTTTTATTTATTTACTGCTTTCTATAGTTTAGCAAATTTCGCGATATTTTTTTACAGTGGGTGCATTCTGTCCGGTGGCTAAATATGCCTTTTTTACACAATAAAAAAGGTACGGTGGTCTTTGATGGCCAGATGTGAGTTATTGGGGGCTAGAAGAGCTACTGTAAATAATAATAAAGAAAACGCCGGGTTATTAAAATACATATTTAGCCACCGGACAGAATGCCCCCGCCCACTGTAAAAAAGATTGTGAAAATTGCTAAAACTATAGAAAGCAGTATATTAAAATATTTTAGCACTCATCTTTTATTTACTTTAATTACAAATCTAAAACATAAACCTTGGTTGTAAAAAAACAAAGTTGTCCTTTAAATGAGAATTGCGGACTAGCCTTTTTCTTACCTTTATGTGATGTTATATCCTAGGACGAGTGGTACAGCAGAACATGCTCATAACTCCATCCCGAGTTCACCGCAGTGTTGATTTTGACAGAACATGTTTTATTTAATTTTAGTCTTAGTCTTTTGTAGAACATTACATTTAGTTTTAGTCATATTTTAGTCATCTGAAATGTTTTAGTTTTTGTCTAGTTTTAGTCGACTAAATATCATAAGATTATTTTCGACTAAATCTACAGTTGATTTAGTCGACTAAAATGTATTTTGGCGGTGCCTTGATGGCATCGTAATGGCTGATTTTACACTTGGTTGCATGCTGAAAATAGCCGATCTACAAGCTCACAGCGTGTCGCAATGCGACGCGTTGTGAGCTTCTAGATCGGCTATTTTCAGAGCGCAACACCCGAGCGCAAACCAAACATAACTTGACTTGTCTTTTAGTTCTACTGGTTCTCTTCTCCACTAGTCCCTTTACTTGTAACGGAGTACATTGCAGTATTGATACTTTTACTTAAGTAAAACGTTTGAGCACTTTTCCCAGCACTGCCAACAGATAACGTTACAGATGATAACGGAGTGGAGGTTGTAAGTCGCTCACCGCCGCGTTGGCTCATGAGTCACGGAAAGTCAATTCATGGTCAAAGCCAATGGCGTCGCTCTCATAGAAAACGGCACAAAGGGACTGACGCGGTGTCTCTAACCTCATCTTGCCTCCTGGCTCTTCAGTCTTCCATTTGGAGGAGGGACTGTTTGGCCCTAGTCTCGCGTGGCCAGACTGTTGCCTCCCACAATTTACAAATGTTTCCGACATACAGTCTGGGACTCGGAAGCTCTGATCATGTGTAAGGGGAAAGCGGATGCCCCTCCCCTACCCACGTCCGTTTCAGCATTGTGCAGTGGCGCAAATGAGTCCGACTGGAATCAACGAATCTCATAAATATCGTTTATGTCTACTAGTGTCTTCTTTCACATTTTTTTCGGCGTTAATTCCATGATACCTTTCTCAGTTTTCTGTGATAAACAATCCTCGCACAAATAACATGAATCTACCGCTCCTATGACTATGCTTCCGCCTCGGTTCTGTTTCCACTAGGACTACAGGTCCGCGGGCACCGCGTCGTGATTGGTCGAATGTTTTTCCGGTCTGAACAACTTCCGTTACACAGCTTTCGGGAAGTGGAGTCCCAGACTCTATATAGCATTCAGAGATTGTGGAATAGTAGTCTGGTGACGCGAGACTAGTTTGGCCCTGATGGCCTCCAGCTGCCTCTGTACAACGCACCTTTGCCACATCCTCCACACTTGGTGTTAATTTTGACAGCAAATTGTGATTTAGTTTTAGTCTTTTGAATGAAATTCCTTTTATTTTTAGTCTGGTTCTAGTGGGGGGGGTGTTATGTGGCCCCTGATGCGACTATCGTCATGGCAGACCCCTGAACAGTGTTTGTGCCTGCGGATTCATCACATCCAATTATATCTCCATTATGACTACGGCTATGCTCTAGAAAGTGTGAAAAAACATGTTTGTCTGATGGTCATTAACTCTCACTCTCTCTCTCTCTCTCTCTCT
Source organism: Gymnoscopelus microlampas (assembly GCF_963454915.1). NCBI lineage: Eukaryota > Metazoa > Chordata > Actinopteri > Myctophiformes > Myctophidae > Gymnoscopelus > Gymnoscopelus microlampas. Next base: position 12,040,594 of record NC_139942.1, on the reverse strand, counting down.
CTCTCTCTCTCTCTCTCTCTCTCTCTCTCTCTCTCTCTCTCTCTCTCTCTCTCTCTCTCTCTCTCTCAGGTGATAGCTCAGGCGGTGTTGTTCATGTGTATGAACACTGCAGGCATCTTCATCAGCTACCTGTCAGACAGAGCACAGAGGCAGGCCTTCCTGGAGACGCGGCGTTGCATAGAGGCCCGCCTCCGCCTGGAGACTGAGAACCAGAGACAGGTATACTGCACCCAGCACCAGTGGTGGGAAAAGTACTCAAATTCTTTACTTAAGTGAAAGTACCAATACTGTGATATAAAAATACTTTGTTACAAGTAAAAGTCCAGAATTAAAAATGTACTTGAGTAAAAGTACAAAAGTATTGGCATAAAAATGTACTTAAAGTACCAAAAGTAAAAGTACTAAATATTTGAAAATAGCAGATCTACAAGCTCACAACGCGTCGCGATGCGACGCGTTGTGAGCTTGTAGATCTGCTATTTTCAAATAGCCTAGGTATAAAATAGGGATAAAGTGGTTACTGTATGTTTCATTATATCATAATTTATATCTGAAAAGTAACTAGTAACTAAAGTTTTCAAATAATTGTAGTGGAGTAAAAGTACAATATTTGCCTCTGAGATGTAGTGGAGTAGAAGTAAAAGAATTGGAAATTGGAAATACTCAAGTAAAGTACAAATACCTCAAAATTGTACTTAAGTACAGTACTTAAGTAAATGTACTTAGTTACTTTCCACCACTGCCCAACACACACACACGCACACACGCACACACACGCACACGCACACACGCGCGCGCGCGCACACACACACACACACACGTACACACGCACACCAGTGGTGGAAAAAGTACTCAAATTCTTTACTTACAGTAAGTAAAAATACCAATACTGTAATATAGAAATACTCAAGTAAAAGTCCAGGTTTCAACGTTCATTTGAGTAAAAGCACAAAAGTATTGGCATCGACATTCACTTAAAGTACCAAAAGTAAAAGTACTAAAATATGTTTTTAAACAGCGGATCTATAAGCTCACAACGTGTCGCATGTGAGCTTATAGATCGTCTATTTTCAAATAGCCTATGTATAAAATATGGCTAAAGTGGTTAGTGTATGTTTCATAATATCATCATTTATATCTGAAAAGTGACTAGTAACTAAAGTTTTCAAATAATTGTAGTGCAGTAAAAGTACAATTGTAGCATCTGAGATGTAGTGAAGTAGAAGTAAAAGTATTGGAAATTGGAAATGCTCAAGTAAAGTACAAAGACCTCAAAATTATACTTAAGTACAGTACTTAAGTAAATGCACTTAGTTACTTTCCACCGCTGACACACACACACACACACACACACACACACACACACACACACACACACACACACACACACACACACACACACACACACACACACACACACACACACACACACACACACACACACACACACAGAGAGAGAGAGAGCCTGGAGACAGAGACCCAGAGACAGCTACAGTACAACATCTAATATTTATTCTAAAACTAGTCCTTGATTCTGATCTAAGACGGCGGTTTCCCAACCTTTTCTGGATCAGGGCCCACTTAAAAAACCTGTCTGCCATCGCTTCTCGATAAACACACTCTTAGGACAGCACGGACGCCCACGTCTTGTTTATAATATTCACCGTGCGGTCCCATGGATGAATTACTGTTCATGATTTAGTGTTTCATATCGCAAGGTACAGTGGTGTAAAGTAACAGTAAACTGTAAAGTACATTTACTCAAGTACTGTACTTAAGTACACTTTTGAGGATGTTTTTTTTTTACCTTACTGGAGTATTTAAACATTTCTGTACTTTTACTTCTACTCCACTCAGAGGCAAATATTGTACTTTTACTCCACTACAATTATTTGAACACTTTAGTTAGTAGTTACTTTTCAGATATAAATTATGATATTATGAAACATACATTAATCACTTTAGCCCTATTTTATACCTAGGCTATTTGAAAATAGGCGATCTACAAGCTCACAACACACAATCTGGGAACCCATGGCCAAATAAAAAAGGAAAAACAGCGCCCTCTGCTGTTTTTTTTACTATTTCACTTAGCTCTGGGGGGAGCAAAATGGAGCATCCGTGCGCAAGGAAACCCGGGTTTTGGTCTGCCTTCAGCCTTTCACTTCCGGTGGTGCGACTATGTTTTCATTCCCACTAACAATATTTCTACACGGAACACTAACACCACTTCTCCCAGAGAACATGGATTGTTTTGTTTATAAGCCCACTTGTTTCTATGATGAAAGAGCAAGTTAAAATGTGAATATCTTTCCGTGGTTTTGTCTGCTCCGAGGACGCTATTGTTAAATGAGTTTCGGTTTGTTTCTAGTGGGGAAGAATCGGCAGACACGTAAATCCCGCCCACTACATTTGATTGGGTAAAGCACGGCCTGGTTCCTGATTTGAAGGCACGCCCACTTGTAGGCCAGTGCGTACGCGATATGACGAACCCCGCCGACAGATTCAAGCGGAGAGCAGAATCTGTTGTTGAGAGATTACACAATACATGACGCGTTGTGAGCTTGTAGATCTGCTATTTTCAAACATTTTTGTACTTTTACTTTTGGTACTTTAAGTACAGTTTGATGCCAATACTTTTGTACTTTAACTCAAGTAAATTTTGAACTCTGGACTTTTACTTGTAACAGAATATTTCTATATTGTAGTATTGGTACTTTTACATAAGTAAAGAGTTTGAGTACTTTTTCCACCACTGGCGAGGTAAGAGGGAGTGTAGCTTTTTGTCTTTTGTACAAGGTTTGACATATCCCATTGAAATAAGGGAGATACTGTGACGGTAGAGTGACGCGGACCACACAGCAGTGGTGGAAAAAGTACTCGCACTGTTACAAGTAAAAGTCCAGAATTCAAAATTGACTTGAGTAAAAGTACAAAAAAGTATTGGCATCAAAATGTGCCTAAAGTACCAAGAGTAAAAGTACTCAGTAATTACGTATACAGCATGTCCCATTTCACAAGTTTTTTTTACAAGTTTTCAAAAACGTCTTTTGAAAATAGCCGATCTACCAGCACACAAGCTTGTAGATCGGCTATTTTCAAATGGCCGAAATGTATAATAGGGTTGAAGTTCAGCCCTATTTTACATTTCGTCTGGTTACTGTATGTTTTGTAATAATAATTAGGATCCGCAAAGTAATTAGTAACTGAAGTTTTCAAATTGTAGTGGAGTTAAAGTACAATATTTGCCTATTTGGAACTACCCCAGTAAGGTAATAATACCTCAAAAATGTGCTTAAGTACAGTACTTGAGTAAATGTACTTAGTTACTTTACACCACTGCCACACAGCAACATATTTCTTTCTTACCGTAAATCTCCTGTTACCAAGACCCAGGCCTTAACCCAATAAAACAACGATAATCTGGCTCTTAGAAGATTTACTACCATTAAGTACGCACGCGTGCACGCACTCAGACCCACAGAGGGCGGCCTATTCAAGCCAATGAATGAATTAATGAATGAAGGAATGAGAAAAGACTTGCATGCATTCACAGCTCATATACTGACATATACTCAGTGGTGGAAAAAATACTCACATTTTTTACTTAACTAAAAGTATCAATACTGCGATGTAGAAATACTCTGTTACAAGTAAACGGCCAGAAATCATGTACTTGAGGAAAAGTACAAATGTTTTGGCATCAAAATGTACTTAAAGTGCCAAAAGTAAAGTAGTCATTGTGCAGAATGTCACATTTCACAAGTTCAAAATGCATAAAAAATCTTTTGAAAATAGCAGGTCTACAAGCTCACAATGCGTCGTTGCATCGCGACGCATTGTGAGCTTGTAGATTTGCTATTTTCAAATGGCCGAAATAAATGTATATTGGGCTGAAGAGGTTAATGTATGTTTTGTAATAATAAATCAAAATCTGTAAAGTAACTAGTAACTAAAGTTTTCAAATAATGATTGTGGATTAAAAGTACAGTACCCTCTGAGATGTAGTGGAGTAGAAATAAAAGTACTGAACATTGAAAATACTTAGTAAAGTAAAAATACCTCAAAATTGTACTTAAGTACAGTAATTGGGTAAATGTACTTAGTTACTTTACACCACATGCAGACACTTGTTCTGCACACATGCACATGCTATGACAGCCACTGCAAATACACACGCGCACACGCACACACACACACACACACACACGCACACACGCACACACGCACACACGCACACACGCACACACACACACACACACACACACACACACACACACACACACGCACACACACGGTGTGTTTGCTTGGGTAGAGTGCACGGCGGTTTGAAGAAGCCACAGAAAGCTTTTAAGGTCTGATGTTTCCTGGAACACAAGATAAAGCAGGGGAGGTTGGTAATGGAGTGGCCCGGGCGCACGTGTGTGTGCGTGTGTGTGTGCGTGTGTGTGTGTGTGTGTGTGTGTGTGTGTGTGTGTGTGTGTGTGTGTGTGTGTGTGTGTGTGTGTGTGTGTGTGTGTGTGTGTGTGTGTGTGTGTGTGTGTGTGTGTGTGTGTGTGTGTGTGTGTGTGTGGCCCGAGGAGCCAGCCAGCCAGACCTAATGTCAACAAATCAGAGCCTATTACTGCTGCTAGACTACAATACACACAGTGGTGAAAGAAGTACTCAGGTTATTTACTTAAGTAAAGTTACTCTTACTTAAAAAAAAAAAATGATATCGATATAAGTATAAAAGCATTGGCATCAAAATATACTTACAGTACCAAAGTACGAGTACAACCCCACCCCCCATAAAATGATAAGACTTTTTTTTGTTGTTGTTGAAAAATTGCTGATCTACAAGCTCTCAATGCGTTGCATTCATGAGAGGAACTGGTGTGGTCAGATATTTTTAGCGCCTCCTGGGGTGTTGGAGTTAGCAACGCTCCACTGCACTGGTTGTAGATGTTGGGCAAAGAGCTATGAACGCTCCTCTGTTTTCTAGCACACTGGTTCCCAAACTTTGGGACCCCCTAATTGATTTTGGGGGGGTCCCCAGTCAGATGATTTGCTTAATGTGCAGCATTGTTTTCTCACCCAACAGCAAACCAACCAACATACAGTATAAGTGTATACAGGGTATCTGCACATTTATAAAGTGACAATTTAAGACATTTTTAATACCTCTACAATGTAAATAAATAAATGAAAATCATGGTAAGACCATTGCTGTGTCAAAAAGTATTCAACAACACATACTATAAAAGCTGGCCAAATTGTCAAATGTCACTTAAGAAAGAGGCAAAAAGTGTCAACATAGCTATTTCCACTATGTGTCCGTGGAACCGAGTCAAACTGAATGAAATGCCTCAACTCCTACAATTCCAAGTGCTTGTTCAAAGATATTATTTTGGGGGGGTCGCGGCCTGAACAGTTTGAGAACCATTGTTCTAGCATACTGATATATCCACACTGTCCTTAGTGCACTCCTATATACAGTATAGGAGTGCACTAAGGAGGAACAGGTGTGTAAAGTTAATAGGCTGGAGATGAGGACCTCTGGAATGAGGGCGTGGGCATGGTCGTGAAAAACACACAGTAAAAGTACCACAATGTAGACATACTCTGTGGACCTGCCGTTGTGCTGCTACCATTTGAACCTTATGTCTAACCTCCTGTATACGTACCTGCTGCTATGTGGACCTACCGATGCATTGTCACTCTTCTGCATGTTATGTCTAACTTCATATACATACAGTAGCCTTCACTGTAGGGCTTTTATCTTAACATGTTGCATTGGAGGCACGAGGAGATCCTTCTCCACTGCGGTGACAGTGGGGCTCAAGTTGTATTCCTTTGGAGGGTTCTTTAGCAGGAACGTCTGTGGTCAGATTCAGGTGGACCTCTTCAACACAGATACTGTAGCTGTGTTGACAACTGATACTCAACCAATATGCTTGGAATTAATTCATTATCTCTCTTATGTGTGTGAGACGGAGACAGACAGACAGATTATCACTATCATTATCATTATAAAAAAAAATCCAGTGCATATTATTTGATTGAACCTGATGGCCAAACACTGTTTCAAGTTAAGATCTACAATCCTATTTCTAACAGTTTATAATGTAATAATAATGCTTTTTTCTGTTTTATTTTTTATATGAATACAATTTAGATTCAGCTTCAAATGATACTCCACACGACTGTGTCAATTGCCAAACAGATCTTCAAGCACAATACACAATGCTTATTGGATCCCCGGCTAATAAGCCTTGTATGCTTTCATACATTATAATTGCCCTCTATAGATAACATTTTTAAAAAGGTGTTTATTTTAGAAAACAAAATAATATCAAGGGGGACAACGCCGTACCCTAGTTGATGATGTAATTGTTCCATGTGTGGTGCAGCCCTATGGAATGTGTGCATGTGCTAATGAACATGATTTAAAATATGATTTGACGGACAGACAAATAATATAATAAAATATTGTTTTGATGCTCATATTAACCCTAGGAAGTATTAGGTTGTTTTTTAGTTATAGCACATGCATTCCATACAACAACCTTTTCAGATCGGGGACAAATACATATCAATGTGAGTGTCCTTGACATGAAAAGTTTGAGAACCACTGACGTAGAGAACGTCAGTCTTGTCCAAATATGGAGTTCTTTATGTGACATGTGTGCCACTGTACCAATATAAGTGGTGGCATTCGCAATAGAACCACTTGATCAATCCATTCCACACAGTGTGGTGCTTTCATTGACATGTTGCGCTGGACCTTGAATCTGAAAGGAGGAACAGGGAGAGTATCTCCCACTGCTGTGACAGTTGGGCACAAGCTGTACTCCTTTGGAGGGTACAGTTACAACTGGAACGACTGGGGTCAGATGCATGTGGAAGTCTTCAACACAGTGACTTTGCGCTGGATGAAGTTGCCTACTGTGACAACTGGAAGAGAACATACCCATGATGTTCCCTCCAACCGCAAGTTCCACACAGCTGTGCTCATTGAAGATAACATCTACATCTGGGGAGGAGTAGTGGATTTTGAGATAGAGAAGTGTAAAAGAATCACAGGGCAGTGCTGCAATACACTTTATGCATTTGATGTGGACACCCTCAGATGGTTCAAACCTGAGGTGTCTGGGACAGTTCCAGAGGGAAGGAGTGACCACTCAGCCTGTGTATTGGAGAAGAGCATGTATATCTATGGAGGATACAAGGGCCTGTATACTATATATAATGACATCTACAAGTTGGACACCACCACGATGGTCTGGTCTTTAATTAACAGTCCCACCCCTGTTTTACACTTATGGTGTTGGGAATCACATCCCTCTGCCACCATGATCAGGAAAAAGATGTTTGTATTTGGGGGAGCAGGGTCTGAGACTTACGACAATAACATCAGAGTGTTTGACACAGAGACCAACTGCTGGCTGAAGATGCCTTCTACACATATTCTTCCAGAAGAACGCTGGAATCATTCAGCCTTTGCCTACAATGGAGAGATGTACATATTGGGTGGACACGGCTCGAACCATGGCCTCAATGATCTGTGGAAATTCAATCCAGAGACCTTCTCCTGGAAGCAGGTTCAGCCAGAGGGAAAAGGCCCGCGTGCAAAATGGGCGTTCAACATGGGCTGTTGTGTGGTGGGAGATCGTGTCATCTTTCTAAAACCCTCAGACCTGTACATCTTAGACTTCAGTCCCAGTATGAAGACCTTATGCAAGCTAGCAGTTATTCAGTACAGTCTGGAGCAGTTTGGACTCCCACACAACATCAGGTGGGAGCTGGCAGCCATGACTACCAACAAAAGCCGTCTAAAAAAGAAAAGAATTAAGTGAGCCCACTCATTGACTGCCTATGACGTGTTTGAAAAAAATATATATATATATATTTAAAGTTTTATCCACCATGACCCCGTGAGCCCACTCATTGACTGCCAATGACGTGTTTTGACGTGTGTCAATCCAAAGCCCACACCGCCAAGGACGTGTTTTGCCGTGTACTGGTGTTTTCAGTGTTTACGCTAGATGGCGACGCTCTTAGCTAACCTATGAGTCACCATTTGACTCCCAGTGAAGTAGGGGATGTGATCGCAAAAACAAACAGCCACATTCACTACCATTGTAATGGATTTGGAAACATGCCCTTTTCTCTTTTTTTTTCTTTTTGGCGAAAACAACCAACCTACATTCAACTGCCAATAACCATGGAACGGATTATCGCGGCACAGGTGGGAACTGGCAGGCATGACCTCTGACCGCAACCAAAAGTATAACATCTGATCCACCACCCATCCAGGCTATGGGATCATAAGAAAGTACATCTGATCCTATCAGAGTATGTCTGTCGGCATGTGTTTGCTGAGGACCCAAAGGAGTGTTTTTTCCAGCGCCAAGTCGACCGGATAGGCATCCAGAACCACCCCGACTGACATGCCCTTGTACGGGCATATACTGATGACATCAGGGATCTCCGTATATGGGCATAGAAGGGGCATGGACAAGCAGACGGGTATTGCATAAAGTTGGGCATGCTTTCCTTGCCGGTGCTTGACAAAATAAAAAAAAGTTTATATAAAGGACATTCAAAGACATTCAAAAAAAGGACACACAAAAATAAAACATCTATAAGCTCCCTGTGATGTTTAAAGGGTTATTTTAGCTATTTGTCGTATAATGAAGTATATAGGTTTAAGATATCAAGAGTTTTCCAGAGTGCAGCACTGGAAGAGGCTATGCTGTAAATGGTGCATTTATACGCCTGTTCAACTGTGCTGGCAATGCACCAGATTAGCAACAGACGGACAGATGGACAGACAGACGCAAACACATAAACTCCGGCTCCCGGCCTTCCGGCTTGGTGGGGAGAATGAACAAGAACATGAGTGTGGTTGATGTCATATTTTTTGACTAAACGGCGCCCCCACCCCACTTCTTTGCACCCCCCCCCCCCTATTAAATGAAACTTTTACACTCCTTCCATACATCAACCTGTTTGAAATTAACCTGTTCGAATCCATCAAGATGCAACAATCAACAACATCAAACAGGGAGTAACTAACAAGACAGCCCAAGTCAAGTTGTGAGCACGTTTAAGACGTATCCTGGCGTAGGATAGGCATATTGGCCCTACAATGAGCAAGAGAGTGTTTATGTCTCAAATTGACCATTGAACACCGACACGCCATGGTTTGTGTCTGTTGGTGTGTGCATGTGAGCTTGTAGATCTGCTATGTTCACTACTTTAAAAAAAAAAAAAAAAAAAAAAAAAAAAAGTGGTTTTGTGTGTCTGTGGGCAGTGGTGGAAAGTAACTAATTACTGTACGAGTACAATTTTGAGGTATTTAGCCGCATGCTGAAAGCTAGCGGCTCTACAGACAGCACTAGTCCTAGTCCGACACCTGAGTGACACCTAAGTGTCATTGGCTGTCCTGGCTGTCCTTCACACTTTCCGCCAATGGGGAGACGGTCCTTTGCAGCACCCGCCTCTCCTCCTTTGACACCTATTTGTCATTGGCTGTCCTGGCTGTCCTTCACACTTCCCCCCCTTTAAGCCAATGGGGAGACGGCGCTTTGCAGCACCCGCCTCTCCTTCTTTGCAGCAGAGAGAGAGAAAGGGAGAGAGCCTCAGGCCGGAGGGTTAGCCTAAATGCTAGCGTGCTTCATTAGACCTAGTTTGGCTATTAAGTTATTATTTGGCCATGTTCACACTGACTATAGGTATTGTTGGGAAGACCCGTGTGGTGTCACAAAATGTTGCCACCACTTATATAAAAAAACATTAGAGCGTTAATCTGCGACGCTAATGTTGCCAGGTTTGGCGAGAGAAACAAGCAATCCAAAAAACAAGTAATCAGGTCTATGAGAAGATTGGGGCAAAAAAAGCCTGCCGCATGCGGCTTTATTATGACTTTGGTCATTTCTTGTTTTTACTTTAATTGAGTACTTAGAATTATACTTGTACTCGAAGGCAAATATTGTACTTTTACTCTACTATAATTATTTTTAAACTTTAGTTACTTTGTATATTTTGATTATTATTACAAACCACTTCAGACCTATATATATATATACTTTGGAAAATTGAAAATAGCCGATCTAATAAAAAAAAAAAGATCCAGGTCTGTCGTCATCTGGCAGTGAAAGCATCATTCATAGGGTAGCAAACAGCGCCATCTGGTGGAAAACCACTGAAAACACGAATCTGGTCATTTTCGTCAGTGGCAGGCTGCGCCTTGGCAGAATCCGACGAGGGTGGCAGGCAAAGGGTTAAGGCAGGGGTGCTGACAGAATCTGTCTTGAGAGATTACCTGAGAAGCAGTGGTGGAAAAAGTACTCAAATGTTGTACTTAAGTAAAAAGTATCAATACTGCAATGCAGAAATACTCTGTTAGGGCGCGCTCCCACCGCACTTTTATTTTACCTCTGGGGCAGAACCTGCCAATGCTTTTGTCAATGCAAATGCGTGGATTCTTGGAAAAAATCTGCAAGACCAGGAATCCACGCATTTGCATTGACAATGCATTGGCAGATTCTGCCCCAGAGGTAAAATAAAAGTGCGGTGGGAGCGCGCCCTAACAAGTAAAAGTCCGGTGTTAAAAAATTACTTGAGTAAAAGTACAAAAGTATTGGCATCAAAATGTACTTAAAGTACAAAATGGCAAATGGCAAATGGCCGAAGTGTGTAAGGGATAAAGTGGTTATGCATGTTTTGTAATACTTACAAATCTACAAAGTAACTAGTAATTAAAGTTTTAAAAAAATTGTAGCAGTGTAAAAGTACAATATTTGCCTCTGAGATGTAGTGGAGTAGAACTAAATACTAGCCTGACACTCAGCCTGACTTTTCATTTCGTTTCACTCCATTATTCAGTCTGAAAGCCCTGTCATTGCAGCCGATTTCTGAGATGGGGGCGTGGCCAAAGTCTTTGGCAATTGGTTCATACTGGATTATCTAATCCCGATTCGTCGTACAGATTTTCAACCGAGAAACACCCACCTTCGACAGCGTCACCAGACCCTGAATGCGAGGCAAGCGATTCAGGGGGTGGAGCCAGGCTAACTAAATACTCCAGTAAAGTAAAAACACCTCAAAACTGTACAGTACAGTACTTGAGTAAATGTACTTGGTTACTTTACACCACTGCTGAAAACCACTGCTGTTTTGGACTTGCACGGGGGTTTTGTCCCGACAGTGATGATATGTATATATTTCGTTATGTGTTTTATTTAATTAATTTTATTTGTATTTGTTGGTCCCCAGGAGAGACTGGTGCTGTCGGTTCTCCCTCGCTTTGTGGTTCTGGAGATGATCAACGACATGACCAACGTGGAAGACGAACACCTGCAGCACCAGTTCCACAGGATCTACATCCACCGCTACGAGAATGTCAGGTAAGAGACAGCTTTTTCTGGATCACGTTCCCCATCTGGAAAACATGGCTCAGATGGGTGTCCGCGGCCCACCCATCTGGCCACTTAAAGGACGACTTCACCGCTTTTCAACCTATCTTCATATAATTGGTCCTCACTAATACTCATGATAAAATGGTACAATTTTTTTCTACTTGGTCTGTGTCTCATAGGAGGGCTGTGGACAGTCCAGAAACCTGTCTACCAGTGACATCATCGTTAGGCATGATTTTTTTCCCCAACAAGATTTCACATTTTTTATCTAGATAAATCTAGATATCTATCTAGATTTTTTGAACACGAGAACAATGGCTTCTTTTATTGCATCGCAACTTTCCAGGAATAGAAAGCCTGCAGTTTCTATTAGCTTGGATTCCCCATTGATGATGTCACTGGTAGATGGGACTCTGAACTGTCCACAGCCCTCCTCTGAGACACAGACCGAGTAGAAAAAAATTGTACCATTTTATCATGAGTATTAGTGAGGACCTATTATATGAAGATAGGTTGAAAAGCGGTGAAGTCGTCCTTTAACTCGGCTGGCATGTTAACCCATTCAATCCGGGAACGCATCTGTGTCACAGACTTACTGTTTATAGCCTATAACCTTTATTTTATACTTTGGCTATTCAAAAATAGCAGATATTCAAGCTCATAGCTATGAGCTTGTATATCTGCAAAAAGAAAAAAAATATCGTGAAATAGAGGAGGAAAGTTGCAATGGTTTTGCACAAGAATTGCAGTTCCGGAAGCTTATTGTTTTTATTAAATAATACATGATCTATGATTGACAAAAATCTATTATCAGTTGTACATGTTTTATTTGATTCAATTGATTAGTTTGAATAACTGTTCGAGCCCTATTACATCCTACTATAATTCCACAAAGCTCTGTAGTGGTGGTGAGGTTTACCATGTGCACGGAACAGCAAATCCCATTTTCCGGGATTTGCTCAGCTGTTTTTGTGTAAAAGAATGTCGCCATGGTTACGGCTGCCCAGCTGTGGGATGGCCCCGCGAGCTATGGGACGAACTGTCTCCCGGGTTGCCAGATCATGTGCGCATATCCCCCCCACGGGTATGGACTAGTGTACTTAGTTACTGTATTTATTTGTACGCGTGTCTTGGACATTAACGTGACGTTTATCGTATTTTATGCAGCATTCTTTTCGCAGACGTGAAGGGATTCACCAACCTGTCCACGACGCTGTCGGCACAGGAGCTTGTTCGAATGCTCAACGAGCTCTTCGCCCGATTCGACCGCCTTGCCCACGTGAGTTGTTCATCTCGTTCCCTTCACTTGTTCTTTTTTTTATTATTGTTAATTGATTCTATTGTTGTTCTTTTTTTGTGGTCATTTCAGAGCTAAGAAATATTTACAAATTACAAAACCTGCCTCTCAGGTTAGGGTCGGAATATGAATGAGATCAAATCTAATATCACAGTAATTTTTACCTAATACCTTGATAAAGATTTTGTGACGATAATATCCTATCACGCACAGACAGACAGACAGACAGACAGACAGACAGACAGACAGACAGACAGACAGAAGACACACTAGCACACCCTCTTCTAGACAGCTCACCTCCTAGGTTCCGCGCTCACGCTATGGTGTAAGTAAACGGAAATTTCATTGACATTTTCGTTCTTTTGACATTTCTTTATAGCTAAAGTCTCTTGCACAAAAAAAAAGAAAGAAAAAAATCAGGGCTGAGCAGACAAAGAGTTCTAGAGAACTCCAAACTCCGAACTACAAACATGGCTGCAGGATTGAAACATAATTGTTTGCCGGTTAGGTTTAGAGTTATGCCAGATGTTATACTTACAGTAGTTGCATCGCCTTCCTAAGATGTTTATGTCCACACAAGTATAGTAATTGTGTGTGTGTGTGTGTGTGTGTGTGTGTGTGTGTGTGTGTGTGTGTGTGTGTGTGTGTGTGTGTGTGTGTGTGTGTTTGTGTGTGTGTGTGTGTGTGTGTGTGTGTGTGTGTGTGTATTACTATACTTGTGATCAGTAGCGGCCGGTGGATTTTTTCCCAGGTGGTGCTACACCAAAAATGAAGCCAACAATAACATGTACTATAATGTTATCACAATAGTTTATTTCGATAGGTTCTGCCCTAGTAGGCTAGTAATCATTCATTTGTGAAAGACAGACATAACCAATGGCAAAATCATGAAGTACTTTTTGTACTTATAGGCTAATAATAAGATATTTCTGTATTATATAATTCATATCCATTCACTGCAATAACAACAGACACAAAGTTGGGCTATCTTATGTTTACAATCTATGTAAGCATTTTGGTATGAAAGCCAGCATTCTTAATCCTGTATCATACAAAACCAAACCAAACCGTGTGTAAATCGGTTGAGAACTCACTAGTCACTAACTCATTTATATATCTCTGCTGTTGGGCAGAAACCAGCTCCAAAATGTTCATTTTTCAGGGGGAGGTTTTGTTCATCATTGATAAGAACAGCTGAAGCTCTCAATGAGGTTAGAGGTCAAAAGGGGGTGGAGCCTGGAGTTAGTTAAGCCATCTAACTCGACCCCCCCGGCCCTTTGGAAAGTTTGAGGATCCAATGGAGTTAGCTGGTTTTGTCAGAAGCGCTTTCTAATACTAAAATATACATAGAATATGTTTTAAAGTAACATTTCTTCAAGGAAGTTCCCGCAAGTGCTATACTTGCGGCGCAAGTATAGCACAATTTGAGGAACAGACATTGTGAGGACTGATCATTTTCCTGGTCCTCACAATAAAAAAATGGTTGTTTTACGGTTGAAAAAAACAAACATTTTTAGCGATGTTTTAGAAACACGATTCAGGTTGAGATTAGGATTAAACATTTAGAGGTTGGGTTTAGGGGTTGGAATTAGAGTTAAAGGAGTAGTTCACCCCAAACAAAAACATATTTTCTATCAATTACACACCCCATGAAGCATGAATTTGTGGTGATGTTTTAGTTTTTGTTGCATTTCTAAGCCAATAATTTGATTACCGGCAGAAAAATGCTAATGTGTCCGGTAGGAGACTCAAATGAGTCTCTTTGAGTCTCCTACCAGAAATACACCCGGTCATCAAATTAGTGGCTCAGGAATGCGTAAAAAAACCCCACAAAAATCCATGAATTCGATTTATACATAGTTGCCGCAGTGTCATGCAACGAAAAAGTTGCAGTTTACAGTTAAAAATGCCCAAAACGTTAAAAAAACGGCATTCGTAAAAGCGTTGTCGTAATATGTTTATGTCTCCACAAGTATAGTAATACAAATGTGTGTGTGTGCGTGCGTGCGTGCGCGCGTGTGTGTGCGTGTGTGTGTGTGTGTGCGTGTGTGTGTGTGTGTGTGTGTGTGTGTGTGTGTGTGTGTGTGTGTGTGTGTGTGTGTGTGTGTCATAGGAGCACCACTGTCTGAGGATAAAGATCCTCGGGGATTGTTACTACTGCGTGTCCGGCCTCCCGGAGCCCAGACAAGACCACGCCCACTGCTGTGTGGAGATGGGACTCAGTATGATTAAGACCATAAGGTACCAACACATCACCCTTATGAACTCATTGTATTCTCTTCTCTCCATAACCATGGGTCTTCAACAGGGCGGCCAAATGTGTGTGTGTAATAGGAACTTTTTGTGTTTCTCTCTCTCTCTCTCTTATCAATTAACTACTTGAACGGAGGGAACGTTCACATGAAAATAGCTGATCTACAAGCTCACAACGCGTTGCTCACAACCCTGCCTTAGGGAAATTGTGATATACTCATATGTCACAACATGACATTGTTCCTCAATCTGTTACAATATGCAAGTTGCTACAATATGTGTAAAAAAAAAACAGGCTCCAATTTTGGAACGGACGTGGATATGTACAATCACTACTGGGTTGTCAGACACAATCAGGAGGATCGAATGACCCGGTGCTCCTCTCCAAAAAAAGTGCAATCGTTGTCTGCTTTAGGCGCCCAGGGTGCTCCGCACTTCAGTGGAACATCAGTGGATAGTCCAAGCATTGTCACAGAGAAAGAGGGGCATTTGCCAAGTGTGAAATGGTTACACACGATTGGCCCACTTTCGGGGGAGGGAAGCTGGGCGGGGGAGGGTGATATTGGTCATTGCGAGTACTCCTACGGCTACGGGCTGGGGGCGGCACCTGTCAGCGGGGAGTGTTGGGCAGGAGGAGTGGGACGAAGGGCCTACGTCCTCCTGGTGGGGGCTCCTCACTGGCAGGTGAGTCAGTGCGATATAAAAGCAGTGGGGAGTTGGCATAATGATTAAATTGGGGAGAAAAAAGGGGGTAATAAATAATTGGCTACTCTAAATTTAAAAATCACACCCAGTGTGAAGTGGGCGGTGTGGTCACAGTGATCATCACAGTGGGTGATTCACTTAAAAAAAACACAAATGTTTTTTTTTTAAGTGCACAGTCCTATTTATAGGACTGCACATGTGTTTCACTAGCCAATCACAGTCCTGAATAGAGTCAACCAGTGTACAATGGTGGCCAATCACGGTGGAGGGTTAGGGGGGTACAATGGTGGCTAATCACAGCGCAGGGTTGGGGGGGTGCAATGGGTGGGGGTCCAAACCTCACATATAGGGGCGGTTGCACCGCCCAAAAAAAAAAGGTGAAAACAAGAAAATAAATGATTACTGGTGCGAATTGGCCTCTTCAGGCACGACAATGGGGGAGGGGGAGACGGAAAGATCAGGAAAAGTGTACATATACACATAGCATAGCTGATACAGTATGTACATGAGGTTAGACATCAGGTGTATAGGGTTAGCCACAGAGGTGGTAGCACTTTGATAGGTCCACATATCAGCAGGTATGTACATGAGATAAAGTGCAAACAGAGTATCAGCGTATTTGTCAGATAGATCGATCGACGGACAGGCTGGCAGACAGACAGACAGACAGGCAGACAGACAGACAGACAGACAGCGTCTAGCTGTGCAATCAGGTCATCAGCGGCGCAGCAGACAGTTTGTTCTCCACGGAGGGCCGGAGGCGTTGCCGTTTAGGCCTCCATTCTGTCTGCCTCGCTGACGTAACGCTCTGCCCTAGATGTGTCACAGTGTCTGAGAGAGAGAGAGAGAGAGAGAGAGAGAGAATGATATGGTGGGGTAAAGAAAAACATTTGCACGGAGGAAAGAATTGTGAGATTTGCGGAATTCCTAGTTAGATGTAGTATCTGAACCGCTTGTATTAACCACTTAAAGCCCAGTATCCGTATTGTGGGGAAAGCTTTCACCGATCGACAAGCTCACAACGCTGTTAGCTTCTCCATATAATGGAGATCCACTTGTCCGGAAACGCCGATCTGACCACTATGCCCATATATGGGCATGCCCATATACAGCATGGGACAGACGACTTCAAACCTGCCGTGCGCATCAGAGACTACCAGAGGGTGTGGTCTGTCGGAAGTCGGTAGGATCAGCGGATATCCCAAAATGTTTTGGTAAAACCACAAATCCTCATATATGGAGTACTCTAATGTCATCAATATGAAGTCATAGACTGGCCTAGACTCAATATTTGGTCATGCCTGACACGGAACTACATATATGGGCATAAAAGGGACCCAGACAGACAGTCTGAGTCTGTCTGTGTCCCTTGTATGACCATATATGGAGATCTCAGCCGCAGAGCCTGTTGGAAAATCATACTGCCCATGCAGAAAGCTGAAGTCTGGGGGAACCATGCAGGAACGGTGGTTTCGGAGTGGGAGTGAACCTTGTTATCTCCTAACCAATCAGAGTGCAGAGGGGCGTCGCTCTAAATTTGGTGACGTCAGCATGTTCCGTGCAGCGTGTTCCGTGCACAGGCCGGGGGGGGGGGGGGGGGGGGGGGCAATAAACTTTATTATTATCGCTGGAGTGGCCAGTCATGCTGTGTATTCTGATGCTGTGACTTAATGATCACAATGTCGTCATCACAACCATGCCATTGCTATTTAAATCTACGTGTCAAATAATCAAGTTGTCATTTATCAGGTTTTTGGTAAGGTGTTACCTTTCTAATAACAGGTTCAAATTTGTTGGTAACACTGAAGTAAAATCAGCCTCTTTCTTGTTGCCTGTAAAATGGCAGAACAAGGAGTTAAACTGGACCAGCTAAAGTTCTGCTGTTCTATCTGTCTGGATTTACTGAAGCATCCAGTGAGTGTTCCCTGTGGACACAACTACTGCAGTAGGTGCATTGAGGAATACTGGAATCAGGATTATCAAAGAGGGACTTTCAGCTGTCCACAGTGCAGACAGACGTTCTTCCCAAGACCTGTTCTGAGGAAAAACACCATGTTGGCTGAGGTGATGGAGAGCCTGAAGACTCCTGTCTTCATAGCGGTTCCTCCTGATCAGAGCTATGCTGGACCTGGAGACGTGGTCTGTGATTCCTGCACTGGAAGAAAACTGAAAGCTGTGAAGACTTGTCTTCAGTGTCGGGTCTCTTACTGTGACACCCACCTGCAGCTTCACTATCAGTCTCCTGCCCTTAAGGAACACAAGCTGGTCAAAGCCTCCAGCAAGCTTCAGGAGAACATCTGCTCTCGTCACAACGAGGTGAGGAGGGTTTTCTGTCGTACTGATCAGCAGTGTATCTGTTCCCTGTGCTCCGCGGAAGAACACAAAGGTCACGATATAATCTCGGCTTCTGCAGAAAGGACAGAGAGACAGAAAGAGCTTCATACGAGTCAGCAGAACATCCAGCAGAGAATCCAGGAGAGAGAGAAAGACGGGAAGGCGCTTCACCAGGAGGCGGAGTCCATCAATCACTTTGCCGACAGAGCGGTGGACGTCAGTGACACCGTCTTTACTGAGCTGAACTCTTCCATCGAGAAGAGACGATCTGAGGTGAGGGAGCTGATCAGAGACCAGCAGAAGCGTAAAGTGAGTTGCGTTGAAGAACAGAGGAAGCGCGTGAAGCAGAGGGTTACTGAACTGAGGAGGAGACATGCTGAGCTGGAGCAGCTCTCACACGTAGAGGATCACATCCATTTTCTAGATGGTTACACCTCCCTCTCAAGATTAAGTGAATCTACACACCCAGTCAGCAGCAATGTTCGTCCTCTGAGATACTTTGAAGATGTGACCGTGGCCGTGTCAAAGATGAGGGACAAACTAGAGGACATTCTTAAAGAGGAAGGGACAAACGTCTCTGAGGCAGTGAACAGAGTGGATGTTCTACTGTCAACACCAGAACCCAAGACCAGAGCTGAGTTCTTACAATACTCATGTCCAATCACACTGGATCCGAACACAGCAGAACAACAACTGTCTCTGTCTAAAGGGAACAGAAAAGTAACCAAGGTGTACAAAGGCCCACCACATCCTTATCACCCAGAGAGATTCACTGAATGGCATCAGGTTATGAGTAGAGAGGGTCTGACTGGACGCTGTTACTGGGAGGTGGAGTGGAGTGGATACAGTGTTGAAATAGCGGTCTCATATAAAGACATCAGCAGAACAGGAAAGTATTGTGACTGTCAATTTGGATACAATGATAAATCTTGGTCTTTACGGTGTTATAATGGCTATTATTGTTTCCGACACAGAAACATTGATAACAAAATCAATGGCCCTGTGTCATTCAGAGTAGGAGTGTACCTGGATCACAGTGCGGGTACTCTGGCCTTCTATAACGTCTCTAACACCGTGACACTCCTCCATAGAGTCCAGACCACATTCACCCAGCCTCTCCACCCTGGATTTGTGGTTAGATCATTTGATAACACCGTTGAGCTGTGTGACCTCAAGAACACTCTAGACTTTGATTTCCGCTAATCCGGAAGAGAAGCAGACAAAATGGGATCATTATTCGGTCGCACTAAAATGTGAGACAATTAAGTATGAGGGGAGACAACTGAATATGTCTAACCTCTCCTATGTCAGAAGGGCACACATTCTCACTCCCCGAAATGCGTAGTGTGATTCGGAAGTGCCCGTCTCAAACCCAAGATGTAAAATGGTGACGGCTCCGCCCCCAAAAATGTTTTAAAAATGACGGAGGCACACTGTCTAAAGCGAACTTGAGCTTTAGACGGTTTAGAACTTCAGCTGGTAGCTCAAGTTGAGCAAACTTGAGTCGCTCACTCGCCGGTGAGCGAGCGACTCGCCATGCTGAACATTGCGAAGTCCGCTTCTGCCGACTCGGCGCCATTCGAGTTAATATCCCAATAGGGACAGAATCGTAACTTTGTATCTCCCTTAGTCAACATGTGCCTTGGGACTTCTTGGGTCGGACGTCCCAAGAAGTCCCCCCATTGCCGTCTTGGGAGCGAGAATGCTTTGCACAGGAAGGTGGCTAGCAGTCACCTCTTGACCCTATAATACGTTAGTTCCATCGATCCATTGCGGAACACCATTGATTGAGCATTAAAATAAGCACGCTTAGGGTGCCGATGGCCTAGTGGTTAAGGTACATAGCACATGTAGGCTCTAATGCAGCCCGACCAGCGTGCGTGTCACCCTCTGTCTCTCTCTCCCGGTTTCCTGTCATTCTAAACTGTACTATCCAATAAAGGCAGAAAAGCCCCAAAAATATCTTTAAAACAAAATAAAAAAATGAGCATGTTCTGAAAATTACTAGTCTGCAGCTGCCGTGTTTAGTTTACAATTCGATGGCATTGAGAGGCATTTTTTCCGTTGTGGTCCTTTATACAACAAACAACACCCAACCGTACCAACCATACAAAAATGAAATATAAATACTAATATAGACAGTTATGAACAATAGCGCACGAAAGAATGAGCCAAATAGCCAATGGGCAGCCTAAACTGGGGAAGTCCATCTAAGACAAATAAGTATTCAAGTGAAGCCATGATTTAAGATCAGTTTTAAACTTTGGAAGGACATTCAGGGATTTCAGATCTGCTGGCAGAGCATTCCTCTGAGTAGTGGCTGCGTGATCAAATGCATTCTTACCCTTGAGCATCCTAAACCCGGGGGGGAACACGGTCAAAGGAACTCCCCCCTGGCTGAGTACCCATGATGTGACCTCAGCGGCCAAGGTTTCCGGGGCCCCTAAAACAAAGTATATATGGGCCCTAATGTTTTGTTTCGAAAACAGAACATAAATCATTGTCTTTGGGAACAAAATGATTTATTTAACAAGATGGGGTCTACTAAGGGTCTAATAACGACATGGTTCCATGTGGATCCCGGAATTCACGTAGCCAATCTACAGTATGATGTCATTCATGTAGGACTAGAACATGTGAAAAAAAAAGAAAAGCAAAAAAAAGCATTATTGTACTTCCTTGGCCCACTATCGACAGCATGACAAGATATTTGCCCCCCAGTCGTTCCAGAAAATGTCTAAAGTATGTAAAAAGTCACACCCAGTGTGAAGTGAGTGGTGCCTTTGATGAGTTAATGATGTGCATGTGTTGCACTCCTGTTTGTGTTTAATTACTGTAACTGGTTGCATCTTTGTGTTGCAATCAGCTGCAGCTGTTGATGCCAGGCACAAACATGTTGAGGCCGTCGGCAAACATAAGGACGGACAGACAGACAGACAGACACACACACACACACACACACACACTCACACACACACACACACACACACACACACACACACACACACACGGTCAAATGTAGGAGGCGTTTGCACCACTCAAAGAAACGTAAAAAAAAACAACTAGAACTTCAAAACATTACCAAAAAAAGAAGAAAGCAACAAAAAGCAAAGCAGATTAACAAGCTCACAACGTGCCACATTGCAAGCTCGTAGGTAGTCCATGTTTACTATTTTCGGTGAACACTGTTGTGTGACATCTTTGGATTGTGGGTTCTGGATTAAGGAATGTTTTGCAAACTAAAATTCTCTGTGAGTCAAAGACACCACCGGGTAGGTAAACAATAGAAATAATGTCATTTCTTGGGTGATGTCCTTGTCATTATGAGGGATGAAATTGGATCAGGAACGAGGCAGGTACGAGGCGTGACACCGCTGTCTGCATGTCGTCGCTGTCGGGCGGAAACCTTGTATGTCCACAACCCGTGTTCCAATGGATGCAATACAGTTATTATCCAGCGGTCTTCAACGTTTTTCAGGCCAAGGACCCCTTAGCTGAGAGAGAGAGATGAAGCAGGGACCCCCACTACATATTGGATTCATGTTAAATGTGTGTTTTCAGACATTTAACCACTTAAACCCTCAATACTTTGTAAACTTGACCTTTGTCTCTGTACTTGGTCTGCTACCTGTACGCCAAGCCTCTTCACCGAAAATAGCCGATCTACAAGCTCACAACGCATTGCAGGCGCGTTGTGAGCTTGCAGCTATTTTCGGATAATGTCCTCTGAGGGGTCCCGGACCCCATGTTGAAGACCTCTGATTTAGATGCAAACTCAACACCAAAAAAACATCACCAGAAATAGCAAAATAAATAGCAGATCTGCAAGCTTACCACGTATCTCGTTTGTCTACTTTTGTGTGACACTGTAGTGTGACAAAGGTATGGCATGCATTAAAACGATACAAATTGCAAAGCTGAAAGATGGAGATACAAGGGTTCTGCCCGACAGCAACGATTTGTCACTGTGACACCTTATAGGTCATCCTTTGTCTCGGGTGTAATATTGGACTATAATTCTAGTGTGAAATTCGAGTATGAAATGAGAAATGGAAATTGTAATGGGTGTGACAAGTGTGCTGGACAGAGATACAGAGGGTGTGTGTGTGTGTGTGTGTGTGTGTGTGTGTGTGTGTGTGTGTGTGTGTGTGTGTGTGTGTGTGTGTGTGTGTGTGTGTGTGTGTGTGTGTGTGTGTGTGTGTGTGTGTGTCTGTGTGTCTGTGCGTGCGTGCGTGTGTCTTCATTTCACTGCTAATGTTTTTTGTTTCATGTTTTTATTCTGTCTGGTGAAGCGATGTTATCAATGTTATCTAAAAAAAAAAAAAAAGTAATCCAACTGAAAAGCAGTCCAAAAAAAAAGAAAGCAAGAAAGAAATGCCTGTACTAAATCTCGATTGCTTATTACTTGTTTTGCTCTAGGTACCCCCTACATGTCATATCAGGGATTAAAAAAGGGGTCTTGAAAGTCAAAATTGTCAGAATCAATGTGTTTCATCTATACAGATCTGACCTCTTCACACATCCCTGATCTTTCCCTGTAAAGTTTTTTTGTTTTGCTTTCATTGTTGTGCCTGATTTGCCTTTGTCTCCACCGAATTGCCACCATTGAATTGCCAATCAGGTGTGAAATAACACCATTTCACACCTGGTAAATCTCCCCCTCTTTCTCCATGACGAGGCTTGGACTTGCCACTGACTTTCCACTGAGGTTTCAATGGTAGGCCCTTAGAACCGGGCTCTTCAACAGGGTTTTCTGGGACCCCTAGGGGGTCGCCAGAGATACTGCAGGGGGGCCGTCAAATCGTTGTGTGATAGGGACTTTTGTTTTTATTTTTACATTAACTACTTTAGCGCTCGCATACCTATTCTGGGGAGAACATTAGCTGATCCACAAGCTCACAACGCGTCTGACTTGTGAGCTTGTAGATCAGCTATTGTTGTACGAAGAGGTCTGGTGTACAGGGAAAAAAAGAGCCAACCAAGTACCGAGCCAAAGGTCAAGTTTACAAAGTATTGAGGGCATACGCGGTTTAATGTCTGAAAACACACATTTAACATGAATCCAATATGTAGCGTGGGGGGGTCCCGGGCTCCCGGCTTCATCTCTCTCTCAGCTAAGGGGTCCTTGGCCTGAAAAACATTGAAGACCCCTACCCTTAGAAATTCTCAGATGTCACATATGTAAGTCGTGCACATGAATGAATTCCAAATGCTGTCCCAGAAAAAAAACATGGTTTTCTGTCCTTTTCCAGATACGTCCGATCGCGTACGAAACACGACATCGACATGCGGATCGGGATCCACTCGGGCTCGGTGCTGTGCGGCGTGCTGGGACTGAGGAAGTGGCAGTTTGACGTCTGGTCCTGGGACGTGGACATCGCCAACAAGCTGGAGTCCGGAGGAATCCCCGGGTGAGTCCACAAACAACCAACACCAGGAGGTGTTGGAGGAAGTACCGACGGACGGATATGCTCTAAATGTGTGAAAAAATATTTAATTTCATGTCATCTTTCACACACTTTTGGGGTCATTTTAACGTCTGCTCAGGCTTTTGTGTGCGCCACAGACAGTTTTTTTTTTAAAGTTAGCTTCATTCAATATTTAGATAGTTGATATCCATTTTATCAGACGCGCCCCCTCCTATATAAAGGAGTGACTGTTTTTGTCTGGGAGACAGTCATCTAGCTGGTGCCCATTCTTCATGAAAGCAGAAAACCTTTTTTTGCAAAAATATATATTTCTTTTATCCGAAATGAGTTAATAGCCCAGTTAGACTCTTCACATACTAGAGTATGTCTGACATAAATGTCAGAGCTTAAATTGACACATATACATATGAAATAAATGCATAAACATGTAGCTAATATTTAAGGTTAGAGCTAGCAACCTCTAATTGTGGTGGTGTTTTCTCTACTTAAGAGTTTTGACTGCAGTACTATAAGCTGTAGTTTCAAAACTATTCACTCAATCTTATTAACCAATATATCATTATTTTGCTATGATTCCCTGCTTCCATATGACATGAAAAAATGCTAGATGACTCCCAGTCAAATTTGGTCCCTTTGAAGATGAATACATTGTATTCATCTTCAAAGTTTATGTTAGCCATGCTAGACTCATTGAAAACACGTTCCTGCTTCTGGTGACTGATACTGTCCTTCTAATGAATGAATGTTAGACTCATGAAAACACACGTCCCTGCTGCTTCTGGTGACTGATATTGTCTGATGTCTAATGCATGAAGGGACCATCTTTTTTCCAATTACCCCCCCCCCCCCCCCCCCGCACACATGATAATAACACTATCAGTCAACAGTGCAATGTAACACTGGTCTTGTTACATCAACAGTGGAATGTACTGTGTGTTTGTGTGTGTGTGTTCAATGATAAGCCTCTCTATGGACTTTAACCCATTAAGACCGGGAAGGGAACGCGTCTGTTTCTTTTAAGATGTCTTTGGCTATTCAAGAATAGCAGATATACAAGCTCGAGCTTGTAGATCTGCTATTTTTTGGGGGAAAAAATCATGACAATGTGTGCAAATCTTTGAATATATATACATCTTTAACTCAAATCTTTGCTTCAGGGGGTCCCTGGAACCAAATATTTTCAGATGGGGGTCCGCGGCCAAATACATAATTTTGGGAGGTCCTTGACATAAAAAGGTTTGAGCACCACTGATATTATAGCAACATACGTTTTTTCTCCAAAAAAATGTTTTTAAGACATTTGTAGAATCCCCAGAAGCAATACGATTTGAGTTACAAATGTTCGCTTTAAAAAAAAATATATATATTCAAAGATTTGCGCTAATTTTCACAATTTGCTATTTTTGAATAGCCCAAAGAAATCTAAAAGAAATTACACACAGACACGTTGCCGGTCGTAGGTTAACACCGTCATGATATTATAGGAGCCATTGTGTGTGAAACCGCCACGTGGCGTACATGACTTCTCCTTCGGTGCAATGGGGCGGTGAAGGACCGTGTGTACACTCTGTGGACATGAATTAATTAAGCAATTGATCAACTTAATAAGCTGCCCGGTACAACAACAAAAAAAACAATGGCTGTTCAAATTGCCTGAGGCCTCCTCTGTGGTAATAGGAGTGTAAACTGCTCAGCAGGGCGCTCATACAAGGTCACGCAAGGTGACAGTGGAGCTCAGTGGGTGGCATGAGCACAATGCTGACGTGACAGGGAACACAGGGAGCGACGCACAGCTGAAGCGGGACTGTGTTCGTTATGAGCAATCAATTCACTTTCACGGAAGTTCAGTTAGTCAGGTGCAGTGGTGGAACAAGTACTCAAATGTATGACTTGAGCAAAACATTCAATACTGCAATGTAGAAATAAATACACTGTTACAAGTAAAAGTCCGGGATTCAACATTTAATTGATTGAAAGTACAAACATATTGGTTTAAAAATGTACTTAAAGTACCAAAAGTAAAATGCTAAAATGTTTGAAAATAGCAGATCTACAAGCTCACAGTGCATCGCGATGCAGTGCGTCTGAGATGTAGTGGAGTAGAAGTAAAAGCATAGACAATTGGAAATGCTCCAGTAAGGTCAAAGTACCTCAAAATTGTACTGAAGTACAGTACTTGAGTACATGTACTTACTTTACACCAGCTATGCTGTTGGCACTGGCAGTGACAACGCTACAGTCTACCATTCATTTTCAATGGAGGGCAGCGACATGAAGATACAAAGTGACGCCCAACATTTATAGCTGCTACAAAATCTACAAAGCTTATATCCAAGTTGAGCTGGCTTCAACTGCAGCTACAAAGCTACGAAACCACCAAGTGTTGTTTAAGTTTATTTAATTTCCATTCACCTTCTCTCTTCACACAATTCCTGCTTGTAACGGAGGGGGGGGGGGGGGGGGGGGGGGGGAAACTAATTATTTCCGTCCGCTAGTTCCATGTTTTTTCTTTTTAACCCCAGGCTTTATTTTCCTTAATTTTCTCGCTCTTTGGACACACGCTTTGTGACGTCAACAAGCGCGTTGATCAACACTTCAACCGTGACTCTGCAACCAGTATTGCCATGTCCGCTTATTATAAGTGACTTTGGACTTGTTATTTATGTTAAGTCGCTTCTAAATATTGGTGGTTGCGGGTTGCGTTTTTTGGGGCTTATTTCTAAAGTGTAGTTGTTTATTTGGGCTTGTTTCTAAAGTGTTTATTTGGGCTTGTTTCTAAAGTTTAGTTGTTTATTGTCTCTGCCAGGCCGTAAGGCATGGCGAGAGAGTATGTTTTACCCTCCGTCCGTGTGTCCGTCCGTGTGTCCGTCCGTGTGTCCGTGTGTCCGTCCGTGTGTTACCACCAAATCTCCGGCACCGTTGGCCCGGTCGCTGCGAAACTGTGCACACACACTCCCTGGATGCCAATTCAGAACCTCTGCCTCAAATTTTTCACATGGGCCTGTTATAGCGCCACCAGGAGGCCGATTTGTGCAAAACCCATTTTTTTCACATTATTCCTACAGTTTTTAACCAAACGTCATGCAAATCGGTACACAGTATCTCTATAGTCATGTGATCAACCCTGATCTGTCCGATTTCCCATATTCCATCCTTATTGGTTAAGGTTGCCATCCAAAGTTTGCAGGATTGGTCCGTTTTGAACAAACTGCCTCAAACCATGAACGCAGCGTGCGATTTCCGTGAAATTTCACACGCACATTCCCACTAGGCCGAGGAAGAAATGCCACCCTTTTCACATTGGCCTGTTATAGCGCCACCAGCAGGTCTAATTTAGCAAAACACATTTTTGGAACAAAATGCTTCAAATCATGAATGCAGTGTCCGATTGCCGTGAACGACTTAAGAATAAATGGCACCCTTTTCACATTGGCCTATTATAGCGCCACCAGGAGGCCACAATAACGTATCTGACCTGGCGGAGACCTGTGCTCCGAGGAGCACTTTATCTAGTTTGGGCTTGTTTCTAAAGTGTAGTTGCTTATTTGGGCTTGTTTCTAAAGTGTAGTTGTTTATTTGGGCTTGTTTCTAACGTGTAGTAGTTTATTTGGGCTTGTTTCTAAAGTTTAGTTGCTTATTTGGGCTTGTTTCTAAAGTGTAGTAGTTTATTTGGGCTTGTTTCTAAAGTGTAGTTGTTTATTTGGGCTTGTTTCTAAAGTTTAGTTGCTTATTTGGGCTTGTTTCTAAAGTGTAGTAGTTTATTTGGGCTTGTTTCTAAAGTGTAGTTGTTTATTTGGTCTTGTTTCTAAAGTGTAGTAGTTTATTTGGGTTTGTGTCTAAAGTGTAGTTGTTTATTTGGGCTTGTTTCTAACGTGTAGTTGTTTATTTGGGCTTGTTTCTAAAGAGTAGTTGCTTATGTGGGCTTGTTTCTAAAGTGTAGTAGTTTATTTGGGTTTGTGTCTAAAGTGTAGTTGTTTATTTGGGCTTGTTTCTAATGTGTAGTTGTTTATTTGGGCTTGTTTCTAACGTGTAGTTGTTTATTTGGGCTTGTTTCTAAAGTGTAGTTGTTTATTTGGGCTTGTTTCTAAAGTGCAGTTGCTTATTTGGGCTTGTTTCTAAAGTGTAGTTGCTTATTTAGACTTGTTTCTCAATTTGGACTTGCTTCCTGTTGTGTTGTTTAAGCCAGTTGTTCTCAAACATATTCATGTAGGGTAAGTGATATGTTTTGGTTAAATCAAAAAGTTTGTTGTCAAAAGGTTAAAGCACTATATTCTGATAGTAATCACTGCTATAGAGTGTTTGTTCAGTAACAGGAGTCTCCCCGTCTCTCCAGCTCTTTAATAAACAGAAAATACATTTTTCGGTAGGTGTCAAAATCTCAGCCAATCAGGAGAAAGTACCCATTTTTAAGCTTCATTTTTACAGTGTTCCAGTTCCAATTTTGCCTGCTCATTTCTCAGTGTCATCACTTCCAATTTCACTTGTTTAATCTATATCCTGATTGAGTTCTCTATCCTGATTGGATCAAATTGGAAATGAAACTGAAACGAAAATGCATTTTCTGTTTTATAAAGAGCTGGAGAGACAAGGAGACTCCTTTTACTGAACAAACACTCTATAGCAATGAGTACTATCAGAATATAGAGCTATTTAACACTTATTTTAACCAAAGAAAATCACTTACCCTACCGTTAAGGACCCCAAATTAATATGTAATTATCCACATATATCATTGATAAGTACAGCTAAATGGACCTCCAAGCTCACAATGAGGTTGGAGGTCAAACGGGGGTGGAGCCTGGAGTCAGTTAAACCAGCTAATTCCACCCCCCTATGGTGGGCTTTGCTGGTTTAGCAGAAAGTTTGAGGATCCAATGGAGTTAGCTGTTTTTTTCAGAAGCACTTTTTAATACTTTTCACTGGTTCAATATTTTTTTAATCAACACACAGATGTAAAGGGTGTTCAATAGCACTGATTTATGGAATAAAATGCAAAAGCGGAAAAATGTAGTTAGCTGTTCTGCCGGACAGCAACGATAAGCAGTATATACAATACACGCACGCACGCACGCACGCACACATACATACATGCATAGGCTCCACCATTATCAGAAGGATAAAACCGCAATAAAGCTAACAGCTTATTTCCACTGTGGTCCTTAAAAGATGTGTGAGCGTGCCTATGCCACACCAGGGGAGAGGGAAGGCGAGAAATAAAAACACAATACAATCACATTTAAATAAACATGAATAAACCCTAACATTACAAATACCTCAGAGGTGCACCAGGAGCAAGCCAACTCAACTCAATGTAATTAAACCCAGCCTCGACTCCTGTTCCAGCTCTCCACGGATAATTTAAATTAAACAAAATAATTCTTCAGGTAAACTATTCCTGGGCAGAAATGAGTTTTGCTACAGTGGTGTGAAGTAACTAAGTACATTTACTCAAGTACTGTACTTATGTACACTTTTTAGGTACTTTTACTTTTAGTGGAGTATTTCCCAATTGTCTATGCTTTTACGTCTACTCCAGTACATCTCAGAGGCAAATATTGTACTTTTACTCCACTACAATTATTTGAAAGCTTTAGTTACTAGTTACTTTGCAGACATAAATTATTATAAAACAATAAAACATACATGAACCACTATAGCCCTGTTTTATATATAGGCTATTTGAAGATAGCCGATGATGAGACGCGTTGTGAGCTTGTAGAGCTGTTGTTTTCAAACATTTTAGTACTTTTACTTTTGATACTTTAAGTATATTTTGATTCCAATACTTTTGTACTCAAGTATAATTTTGAACACCGGCCTTTTACTTGTAACAGAGTATTTCTACATTGCAGTATTGATACTTTTACTTAAGTAGAAAATGTGAGTACTTGTTCCACCACTGGCTCAATATTAATCTTGAACTTAAATTTAGAGTTCTCAAATTCTACCCGAACCCGACCGGGCCCGACCCGACCCGACATTTTCGGGCCGAGCCGGGCCTCAAAAGTATGCTAATTGGTCGGGCCGAGCCGAGCCTCGGGCTCCATGAAAAAAAAAAATACAATTTTTTTTAATGATTTTTTTTTAAATAATAATAATAATAGATAAATACACATTCAGAACAGAAAAAAAAAATCGTATTTTTTCCCCCCTCGGGTTTTTTCGGGCTTTCGGGCCTAACATGATGGTAATAGTCGGGTTCGGGCCGAGCCTCGGGCCGGCCCAGTCGGGCCCAGTTAGGGCCGAGCCTTAATTTTCAGGCCCGTTGAGAACTCAACTCTAGCAGGAACCCACATTAGTGGAGCTTCCTCTTGTGGCATAACCACGCACACGGCTGACCTTGATGAAGTGGTTTGACAGATAGCACTGCATTGTTGATTATTCTGTGAACCTTGCTCAGTTTAATCTGCAATACTCTTTCCTCCACTCTATCTATCAACATGAAATCCGTGGTCCGGTTTACTACGTCTGTTTGAGTGGTTCAAGCAATACTTCATGCCTTCATACTTTCATGAAAGATTGTTCCGATGAATTCATTTTGTGACCGGTAGGAATGTCACGATATAAACTTTTCATGTCACGATTATTATTGTGATTAATGATATTATTGTGATAATAAATAAACATGCTTACAATTCTTTAAAATGCCACTTGTATTAAACACTTAAAGGACGACTTCACCCATTTTCAACCTTTCTTCATATAATAGGTCTAATGCTCATGATATAATGGTACAATTTTTTTCTAATCAGTCTGTGTCTCAGAGAAGGGCTGTAGACAGTTCAGAAACCTGTCTACCAGTGACATCATCGATGGGGAATCCAAGCTAATAGAAACTGCAGGCTTTGTATTCCTGGAAAGTTGCAATGCAATAATAGATCCCATTGTTCTCGCCTTAATAAAAATCTGAATCAAAAAATTGTAATATTTTTGGAGAAAAAAAATCGATGATGTCACTGGTAGACGGGTTTCTCGACTGTCCACAGCTCTCCTATGAGACACAGACCAAGTAGAAAAAAATGGTATCATTTTATCATGAGCATTAGTGAGGACCAATTATATGAAGATAGGTTGAAAATGGGTGAAGTCGTCCTTTAACCCCAACATCCCTATTCTGGGGAGAAAGCTCATCAAAAATGGCACATCTACAAGCTCACAATGCGGCACACGTGAGCTATGTTTGGTGAAGGGATTTGGGTGTAGCGTGAAAAAAGAGTGTACCAAGGCCGCTCTTTACAGTAAGTATAGAGGGTTTAAGTGGTACAGGACATGCAGCTCGACAAAAGCAACTGATCCCAGCATTTTGAAAACGCTGCGATACGACTATGGCTAGAGTTTTTGTTTATCGATATAGTAACGACTATCGTCCCATCCCCAGTGAAGGGTTTCTTTTGTTTTCCGGCGTGTCTAGCAGGTAGTGGTGTAAAGTAACTAAGCACATTTACTTAAAGGGATATTTCACTTTCAAAAAAACTTTTTGTTATTTTATCGTCTACTCAAGCTTTTGTGAGCCCCCCAGACAGTTTTTAAGTTGCTCGATTCAGTGTTTAGATATTTGATATTCATTTTATCAGACACGCCCCCTTCCTATACAAACCCATTGTAACTTCAAACTCCATTTTAACCATGTTAGATTCATCAAAAACACCCGTCCTTGGTTCTGGTGACTCACCCTGCCCTCCTAATGCATGAGGGGGCCGTGTTTTTTCGAGATTTTTTTTCATTTATTTAATTTAATGTTTTTATTCTATTCTATTTTTTTCATTTTCAAAAAAAAATATTAAAAATAAATGAAAAAGTAATTGAAAAAACACGGCCCCCTTGCGTATTAGGGGGGGCGGTATGAGTCACTAGAACCAAGGACGGGTGTTTTTGATGAATGTAACATGTTAAAAATGGAGTTTGAAGTTACAATGGGTTTGTATAGGAAGGGGGCGTGTCTGATAAAATGAATATCTAATATCAAAATATTGAATCAAGCAACTTAAAAACGGTCTGGGGGGCTCACAAAAGCCTGAGTAGACGATAAAATCACCAAAAGTCTTTTTGAAAGTGAAATATCCCTTTAAGTACTGTACTTACTTTACTTCTACTCCACTACATCTCAGAAGCAAATATTGTACTTTTACTTCACTATTTCGGCCATTTGAAAATAGTCGATCTACAAGCTCACAATGCGTCGCAATGCGACACATTGTGAGCTTGTAGATCTGCTATTTTCAAAGATTTTTATACATTTGAAAACTTGTGAAATGGGACATTCTGCATAATGAGTACTTTCTACTTTTGGTACTTAAAGTACATTTTGATACTTGTACTTTTGTACTTTTACTCAAAGTAAATGTATAATTCCGGACTGTTACTTGTAACAGGGTACTTCTACGTTGCAGTATTGATACTTTCACTTAAGTAAAACATTTGACTCGACTACTTTTCCCACCACTGCTTGCAGGAGAATCCACATCTCCAAGGCGGCTCTGGACTGCCTGAACGGGGATTACGAGGTGGAGGAAGGACACGGCAAGGACCGCAACGACTTCCTGAGACGGCACAACATCGAAACGTACCTCATCAAACAGCCGGACGACCAGAGGTGCGTAGAGTAGACAAAACTTTTAAAACAGCCATTCTCAAAAGGTTTAGAATCGCTGTTTTAAAGTTCAAGGACGACCAGTTTGATATGCATTAGACCATGGACCCCCATTTGTAAACATTTGATCTCTGGGAACCCAATCTACACTGTACTTAAAGTACCAACAGTAAAAATACAAAAATGTTTGAAAATAGCAGATCTACAAGCTCGCGGCGCGTTGTGAGCTTGTAGATCTGCTGTTTTCAAATAGACAATTTAAAATACTCTTCATAGACAATTGTAGACAATTTAAAATACTCCAGTAAAGTAAAAGTACCACTTAAGCACAGTACTGGAGTAAATGTTCTTAGTTACTTTACACCACTGGTGAGAATATGGAGATAAGAGGTTTCTGCCCGACAGCAACGAAATGCGACTCAGTAAATGTAACTTGAGTCATTTTACTCCCCACCTGTGCGGAGGGCAGCCTGCTGTCTCTTCCAGAGGACATCATGAAGGAGTCGTGCAGCTCGGCGGACCGTCGGGCCAGCAGCGCCACGTTCAACGAAGCCTCCTGGAGCCCCGAGCTTCCCTTCGACAACATCGTGGGCAAACACAACGTGAGTACAAAGCCCCACAACCTAAGGAGAAGATACACCTGGCACATCCGCTGGACGGCAGGTGCAGGACCAACAGTGGATTAAGGCGAACATAAAAAATAGAAGTCCGCACTGTGTACCTTAGCAAAAGCTTCCATTCAAGGCTTTATTATAGAATAACGTTTCGACACAGAGTCGAAGAAGTCTGAACAACACAGTGTCGAAACGTTAATATATGCCTAAACCTGACCCTAACCTTAACCTCACAAAAACTATACCTAACCCTTACCTTAACCCTAACCCTAACTCTAACTTCACAAACACTATGCCTAACCCTAACCTTAACCTCACAGAAACTATGCCTAACCCTTACCTTAACCCTAACCCTAACCTTAACCTCACAAAAACTATGCCTAACCCTAACCTTAACCTCACAAAAACTATGCCTAACCCTTACCGTAACCCTAACCTCAGTAACACTATGCCTAGCCCTAACCTTAACATCACAAACACGATGCCTAACCCTAACCTTAACCTCAGAAAAACTATGCCTAACCCTAACCTTAACCCTAACCCTAACCTCAGTAACACTATGCCTAACCCTAACCCTAATCTCACAGAAAATGTGCCTAAACCTAACCTCAAAACCACACCCAACACCTGGGAAAGAGAGAGTCCGGTATGGGGTGCTGGGTGGTGGTTGTAGGTGGTGCTGGGTGGTTGTAATTGGTGCTGGGTGGTTGTAGGTGAGTGCTGGGTGTTTGCAGGTGGTGCTGGGTGTTTGCAGGTGGTGCTGGGTGATTGTAGGTGGTGCTAGGTATAGGTGCAATGCCGGGTTGCGTACTTTTCTTTTTTCCTTCAAGTGGGTGTAACAGCAGGGCAGAGAAGAACTGCTGACGTCTCATTTGTTCTGGGTAGCATAGCACGGTTGCCAAGAAGAAGTGATTAGCTTGTATTTGTGTTGTTCTTGGCAGTGAGACACCCTCTCACACGTCGGAGGATAAATTAAGTTTAGCTCCTGTCAACTCAACTAAAATACTGCATCCCTGTTCGGGGAGTGGGAGCCAGGCCGCTGATTAGATGCCGTTTAATCCATTAAGAGCGGGAACGCACCTGTGTCATTTTAAGACTTCTTATTCAAAAATGGCAGATATACAAACTCATAGCTATGAGCTTTGTAGAGCTATGAGCTTGTTTTTTTTAAATATCGTGAAAATGTGTGCAAATCATTGAATATATATATGTTTTTAAAGCGAACATTTTTAACCTAAAACTTTGCTTCTGGGGGGTCCCTGGAAAAAAATATTTTGGAGATGGCGGTCCGCGGCCAAATACATATCATTTTGGGGGTCCTTGACGTGAAAAATGTTTGAGAACCACTAATATAGCAACATAAGGTTTAAAAAAAAAAACTGTTAGGATTTAGAAGACATTTGTAGAATCCCCAGAAGCAAAGATTTAAGTTACAAATGTTTGCTTTAAAAAAAATATATATATATTCAAATATTTGCACACATTTTCACAATAAAAAAAAAGCAGATCTACAAGCTCATAGCACAGCCTCGGTGACGCGCTATGAGCTTGTATATCTATCTAGCTTTTTTGAACAGCCAAATAAATCTAAAAATGAAACAGATGCGTTTCCGGTCTTAATGGGTTATTGCACACAGGAGACATTCATTTTGCTCCAAAACAGTAACAGACCGTAAATACTTACTGAAACTAGATAAACACCACAGTTTAAAGATACCACAGTAAACACTGTAAAGAAACAGGATTTATTCTGTATTTATTTTACATTTGTTTAACCAGGCAAAGCTAAATCAGGAGAGATGTCATGAGGCAAGGTCTCTTGAGGTCAGTGTATAGGGCTGAAGGAAATCAACACTCAGGGGCAGCAGCTGGCTCAGGAGGCAGAGTGGCCGCTTGGGAAACGGAAGGTTCCCTCGTTCGATCCCCGCGGCTCCCCCTGGGTTAGTGTAGAAGTGTCCTTGAGCAAGGCACTGAACCCCTAACTGCTCCTGATGGGCAGGTTGGCGCCTTGCATGGTTTCCTCCGACATTGGTGCGTGTGCATGTGCGTGTGTGTGTGCGTGTGCGTGTGCGTGTGCGTGTGCGTGTGCGTGTGTGCGTGTGCATTGTGAAGGTAATGCACTTTGGATAAAGGCACTATACCAATGTACACATTTACCAAAAAAGATAAAACACAATATAGTAACTCACAAAACACAAACAAGTACACAGTCAAACAGGAGGAGGTAACTGTAATTCTTAAATATGTATCTTTTTTATGTTAAAAGCAATGCCCCCTACACCAGTGGTTCTCAAACCTTTTTGCGCCAAGGACCCCCAAAGTGATATGTATTTGGCCGCGGACCCCCATCTGAAAATGTTTTGTGGGACCCCCAGGAGAGAATATTTGTGTTATTCTATATTGTTCAAAAATGTTCTCTTTTCAAGATTTGTAAAAAAAAAAAACGAAATAGCTGATGTACAAGCTTGCAGTGCTGCACAAAGTGACGCGCTGTGAGCTTGTAGATCTGCTCCAAAACGGTTACTTTTCAGGAAATAAAAAAAAAGGACCTCCGTTTCAATGGATCCAATGTATTAATTATTTACAAGCTCACTTTTTATTGGTAAAATATTTACAACACCCACACACACTGGACTACATTCACTTTCACTTTAAAAATAAATATCATACATGGCAAAACAATAGCAGATGTACAAGATTGTAGATCAGCTATTTTAGCTACTTATGTGTGAAACTCTTGTATGACGAAGCAGGGCATTCATTTACAAAAAATGTCCAAAAAAGGAAACATAAAAAGGTCACATTTCTGCCAGACAGCAACACAATATACATACATACAGTAATACTGTATTGCAGTGGTTCTCAAACTTTTTCATGTCAAGGACCCCCTAATTGACACTTATTACCCCACGGACCCCCATTTGAAAAGATAAGCCAGGGACCCCCATAAGAGAAGGTTTTTACGGCTCTCTAGCAGTGATTCTCAACCATTTTAATTTCAAGGACCCCCAGTTTGACATGCATTAGGCTACGGACCCCCATTTAATGGCATGTATGTCTCTGGGACCCCAATTCATATTGTAAAATCAATGTTAATTTAACTCTGAGAGTGTACAAATGGAACCAAATGGACCCGTTAGGGTCCATTTGGTTCCATTTGTACACTCTCAGAGTTACAGACCCATAAGGGTCCATTTGGTCCCTGTCCATCATTTAGCTGGGGACCCCCTGGAACCCCCTCAAGTACCCCTGGGGGTCCCCGGACCCCACTTTGAGAACCAATGCTGTATTGTACAATAGGAGAGCATAACGTGTGTTGCATAAAATGTATTAGGGACAATGTGAGCATAACTATGCATTACCGCCCATATCTAGCACACAGTTACATGTTTCTCACAATTCCCTTCGGCCGCACAAAGTGAACGACAAACTATGGGGAAGCCAACAATGTTATAAAAGTGTCCGACAGTAAACCTTTTTTTTGTTTAAGGTTGTACTGGTAGGGACTCTTGGCAGAGACGTTGCTTTTGAAACGACCCATTAAACTTCACTGAGGAATGAAAAACGACAGCTCTTCAAGTTATGGGATGGACTCCTGGAAAAGAAAAGGGGTTTTCTAGGACTGTCGGACTTACTTACCCTGCCAGTGGTACGGCGGGCCGCTTTGGCAGTGGTGGAAAAAGTACTCAAATTGTTTACTTAAGTAAAAGTATCAATACTGCAATGTAGAAATACTCTGTTGCAAGTAAAAGTCCGGGAATGAAAAATTGACTCGAGTAAAAGTACACAAGTATTGGCATCAACATGTATTTAAAGTACCAAAAGTAAAGTACTAGTTACGCACAATGTCCTGTCTAAAATGTGTAAAAGGCTTTTGAAAATAGCCGATCTACAAGCTCACAACGCGTCGCCATGCGACGCGTTGTGAGCTTGTACATCGGCTATTTTCAAATGGCTGAAGTTTACATAGGGCTGAAGTGGTTAATGTATGTTTTGTAATAATAAGCAAAAGTAACTAGTAACTAAAGGTTTCAAATAAGTGTAGTGGAGTAAATTACAGTATTTGTCTCTGAGATGTAGTGGGGGGGGGGGGGAATGGAAATACTCCAGTAAAGTAAAGATTCATCAAAACTTGAGCACATGTACTTAGTTACTTTCCACCACTGCGCTTTGGGGACAGGCCACCCAGAAAGCCTCTCTAGGGCCAGTGGTTGTGGTTCTCAACCATTTTTTTGGCTCAGGGCACCCCCCGTAAATAACTGTTTGAGTCCACGGCAACCCCTGAATTACAGCATAACAGCACCTTACATTTATGTCATATCACAGTACGTAAATAGGTAAATATTTCACCCTCAGATACAGTATGTCACGGGGAAAACTTGAGAGAATATGTGTTTCCATTTTAGGAATCAGGACGGATTGAAAATAACTTTATACTTGACGTTTAACCACTCGCCCCAGCATCCGTATTCTTTGGGGGAACATTCACCAAAAATAGCAGATCTACAAGCTCACAACGTGTCACGTTGTGAGCTTGTAAATCTGCTATTTTTGGATGGATTGTGGTTAAACTGAAGCGATATCGATGCATTCCAAATATCATCAAAGTATTCTGCGGCACCCCCGGACTTGTGTCACGGCACCCACTTTGAGAAACCCCTGCTCTATAGGCATCCCAGTCCTGGACAGCGGCGGTACAAAGTACTCGGCTCCAGTACTTGAGTCAAAGTATAGACACCCCTGGTCAAATATTACTCAACTACAAGCAAACGTTGCCCAGTCAAGTTTGTTTGTACTTTGCACTGGAGTACTTGCCTAAAAGAAATAAATAAAGTATTCAATGTGCATCGTTGTAATGTATGTGCTGCTTTGTGAGCTTTTAGATATGTTTAGATTGTCTGATGCATGTTTTGTAATAATAATCTAAATCTACAAAGTAACTAGTAACTCAAGTTTTCAAATAATTGTAGTAAAATGTGCAATATTTGCCTCAGAGTTTTTTGGAGTATAGAGTATAAAACAATATGAAATACTCAAGTAAAGCTGGTATATGTACTGCTCTACAATTACAAAACCGGTGGTTCTCAAACCGTTTTAATTTCTAGGACCACCATAACTCTGAGAGTGTAAAAATGGAACCGACTGTTCGAACGGGACCGTTCAAATGGACAGCCATTTGCACAGTCCCTTAAATATAGAACCGTTAAGAGGGAATCATTAAGGAATCGGACTCGTTAAAATCCTAAAGGATCCCAACCCTAAGCACCAGGTGTTTGTTCGTCTTCTTTTCCCTTTTCGCTTGAGCAGTGCTTTGAAATTCCAACATAAATGTTAATATGAAATAGCAAAAAGTCATCACAAAAAAGTAATTACTTTTTCTTCCCCCCCCCCCCCCCCCCACGATTGGATACCACCAAGGTGTACAGAACAGACTAATGAGAGCCAATGAAAAGTGAGCTCGCTATAGTGGCAGCCAAGCACAGCATTAAAACTCTGCTCATAATTCCCACATCGGAGCCATAAGCATTACTTCATGAAAAGGAAATGAACAATAACGGCCGCAGTTTGCGATCTTTAATATTTTAGAGATTAGTTGTGTGTCTGACTATTAAAGCAGTTTGAAAACTGTGCAAATGTGCAAATGTGAGGGGAGGAAGGTGGATATGAACCCTGTGAACCGTTTCGCTTTCCTGCTCCATTTGAACGGACTTCACGACTTCTTAAACTTTTTTTTACGTTTATTTATGGAAATTATTGGATTTTTCCCTTGTATTCATGAAATACTTCAGAAAAACGTTGGAATTGTTTCTAATTGCATGAAAAGTTGAGATTTATTTTCCTTGAAACTTTTTCAAATCTTTTGAAATAATATATTTATTATTTTTTTAAATGTAGGAAACGGAAAAGAAAAAGAGGGATATTTACTCGCGGCCCAAAAAAATGTGTACGCGACCCAAACATGGGTCCACAAACCACTGTTTGGGAAACAGTATATTAGAAGCCTCCCAGTGTGCAGGAATGAATTGAGCTCTGAATGCACTCCTGATGGCTTTCATGTGTCTATAGCTGGAGACGAGCTGCGTGCGTGAAACCTGTCGATTCAACCCGAGATGATTATGTGAGATTTGGATGAATGAACAACGGAATGAATGGTGTTACTTTATGACTCATGCACGGAAACACACACACACACACACACACACACACACACACACACACACACACACACACACACACACACACACACACGCACACACACGCACTGTACACACAGACATCATAATCACGTTAATGGATTCGGGGGTCATAGGTGGGAGATTCTCTGCAGGGTAATTTGTGCGGTGTTGCCATCTGTCCTACACACACACACACACACACACACACACACACACACACACACACACACACACACACACACACACACACACACACACACACACACACACACACACACACACACACGCACACACCGTCGCTCTCCCGTAATGACGGCGAACTAATGTCAAGAGCTTAGCGAGAATGACACGTTCACCAACACACCGATTCTCAACCTTTTGGAATTTCAAGCACCCTCAGTGTGATATTGTTGTTGCTGTCGGGCAGAAACCTCTTATCTCCATTTGTATTTATTTTTTTGTAAAGTAACACCCTACTGGATCATACTACAGCGTCACCCAAAACCATCAAAATCAGCAGATCTGCAGGCTCGAAACGCGGTGCGAAGCGACGCGTTTTGAGCTTGTAGATCTGCTGCTTTTGATATTTTTGAATTTGAATCCTGAAAAGTAACAGTTTTGGACATAATGAGGTTTCCACCCCGACGAAGACGACTATGCATTCGAGCAGTGCTCCTCACACATTTTCATGTCAAGGACCCCCAAATGAATAGGTATTTGGCCCCCATATAAGATTTGTGTTAACAGTTTGCAACAAAATGCTAGCCGATCTGCAAGCTCACAACGTGACGCGTTGTAAGCTTATAGATTGCCTATTTTGAAATATTCAATGCATATAGGGGTTTAAGTGGCTGAACTGATCCCCTGGAACCCCCTCAGTGACCCCTGGGGGTCCTCGGATCCCACTTTGAGAACCAGTACATGAGGCCATGGACCCCCATTTGATCCCATTGTTTTATCTCTTGGACCCCAATCCCCCACACTGTAAAATCCTCAGTGATAGTTTAACTCTCAGAGTGTACAAATCAAGGCCCGCGGAGGATTATTGAAGCTGCCGTGGTCCTGGTGGTCATACCTGGTATTGCAAGACTTCCGCATTTAAAACGCTTTCTGTGCATGCTTCTATCAGCCTGAAACGCTGGTGTGCCTGCTCTTTTGACACGAATGTTGGTGTTGTAAAATGGAACCAACCAGAGGTAATGCCACTCTTTAAACAGAGTTATAGGGTACAACATGTTGTTGCTAAGGTACAACAGGCAGTGGCTAGGGTAAAACAGTGATTGCTGGTGGTTGCTAAGGCCTAATATGCGGTTACTAAGTTAAATGAGGTGGTTGCCAAGGTCTAACAAGTGGTTGATAGGGTAAAATCAGTGGTTGCTAAGGTAAAAGTGGTGGTTGCTAGGGTCTAATAGGGCATTGCTAGGGTCTAACAATCGGATGAAAAGTACATTGCAAATTGGCCGTTGCTAGGGTAAACATTGATGGTTGCTAATGTAAGGTGGTACATGCTATTCACTCTCTTAAAGGCACAGTACACTCAAAGGATATTTTGAGCACCTTTTGTAGCTTGAGTGACCAAATTTGACAGTCGGAGTGGCAGGTGTTGTTTATTAGTAGGATTTGATTGTTACAGTGTAGAGGAACATCGGTCTGTTCAACTGGTCAAAACACAAAAAAACATAGGTCGCCATGGTTACTCAAAGTTTGTTTATATTACGTTACTCGATATGTCAGAATGAGTTACTATGGCTATGAGTTGCTATATTGCTATGAAATCCCAAAACAAACTGGTCAGGCTACTGCTTGGCCTTACATCTACAACTCATTCAACCCCTGCTCACTTTGCCAGGGTATAGAGGACAGAGTACAGAAACGTGCAATGGGCCTGGTCTACAAGATACACTACACAACTTATTGTACATTTGTCTATCATTAAATGTTTCCATGAATTGAGTACAAAGGACCCCAATGGAATCCTCTTAGCAGACCTTGTATTGAACTGTATTTTCCTGTGCTTGTCTTTGCAAATAAAGTATTCAGTCAATCAAATGGCTATCACAGTTGTCCGAAGACTTAGAGACTATCGTCACAGACTCTGACATCACAGACTCCATATGTGGACATGGCTGACATAACTACGACCTCGGGACAATAGCAAACATTGTGACAACAGCAAATCTGACGGTATTAAAGCATTCTTTTTACTGTTTTACAGTCATATCGACCGACGCCTCATAAGTATCGACATCGCAGATCACCGTCCTTTTAATTAACTTTGCAACATTCAAAACTTAAAACAGACAAATGGCGCGTAAAATGGCGCAACAAGTCGCTATTCACACCGGCTCGGTCTCTGCTCACGCCGACTTGGTCGCTGCTCACGCCGACAATGTCGATGCTCACACCGACAATGTCGATGCTCACGCCGACTCGGTCGCTGCTCACGCCGACAATGTCGATGCTCACGCCGACTCGGTCGCTGCTCACGCCGACTCGGTCGCTGCTCACGCCGACTCGGTCGCTGCTCACGCCGTCGCGGTCGATGCACACGCCGTCGCGGTCGATGCTCACGCCGCCGCGGTCGCTGCTCACGCCGCCGCGGTCGCTGCTCACGCCGCCGCGCTCGCTGCTCACGCCGCCGCGCTCGCTGCTCACGCCGCCGCGCTCGCTGCTCACGCCGCCGCGGTCGCTGCTCACGTCGACGCGGTCGCTGCTCACGGCGACTCGGTCGCTGCTCACGCCGACTCGGTCGCTGCTCACGCCGACTCGGTCGCTGCTCACGCCGACAAGGCCACTGCTTAGTGCTCACAGCGTCTCGGTCGATGCTCACGCCTAGCCCAGCTAAGTCTGACATCACAGACATATCTGGACATGGCTGACACGAAACTCCATATTTGGGCGTATGGATGACTCATCCTTACCTCATCATGATGACAACAGCAAACACCAAGAAGAAGAAAGAAGAAGAAGCTCATTCCCAATTAAGACTGGAAGATATCAACATATGACATTCATATCGGCATCGCAGACCCCTGAGCTTAGATTCTCTCCGCTTTGAGACGGCCATCCCTGGATCACAAGAGCAGACATCTCTGATCACGCAGTAGGGGTAATCAATAATCTAAAATCCCCCCCCCCCTTTAAAACAGTTGAATTTGACTTTGCAACACTCACTAATTTAAACGAGACTGTCTAGTCGGCTGTAAAATGGCACAGCAAGGAGTTCAAATGAACCAGGAAACGAAGTTCTGCTGTTCCTGTCTGGATCCACTGAAGGATCCAGTGAGTGCCCACTGTGGACGGCACCTCTACTGCAGCGGGTGTATCGAGGGATATTGCAATCAGAGTGATCAGAAAATGGATCAGAGATTCAGCTGTCCACAGTGCAGACACACGTTCATCCCAAGGCCCGTTCCGAGGAAAAACACCATGTTGGCTTTGCATGAGGTCGCGGAAATACTGAAAGATCACTGCTATGCTGGACCTGGGGACGTGGCCTGTGATTTCTGCACTGGGAGAAAACGGAAAGCCGTGAAGACGTGTCTTCTGTGTCTGGTCTCTTACTGTGACACCCACATCCAGCCTCACTATCAATCTCCTGCTTTGAAGGAACACGCTGGTCAAAGCCTACACCAAGCATCAGGGTCGAATGGTGGTAAACGGTGAATGGACTGCATTTATATAGCGCCTTTCTAGTCTTTACGACCCCTCAAAGCACTTTACAATGCACTTCACATTCGCCCGTTCTTGCACCGATGGTGGAGGAAACCATTCAAGATACAAACCTGCTGGTCCAGGCACTGTAGCCTGACAGTGCATCGTGCGTTCCCGACGATCTTTACTGCATGTCTCTGTTTCCTGTCCATCTCCACTGTACACTGTCAATTAAAGGCAGAAAAGCCCCCCCACCCCCGAAAGAAAAGGCACAAACCTGCTCATCAGTAGTAGCAGAAAACATAGGTAGCCATGGTTACTCAAAGTTTGTTTATATTACGTTACTCGATATGTCAGAATGAGTTACTATGGCTATGAGTTGCTATATTGCTATGAAATCCCAAAACAAACTGGTCAGGCTACTGCTTGGCCTTACATCTACAACTCATTCAACCCCTGCTCACTTTGCCAGGGTATAGAGGACAGAGTACAGAAACGTGCAATGGGCCTGGTCTACAAGATACACTACACAACTTATTGTACATTTGTCTATCATTAAATGTTTCCATGAATTGAGTACAAAGGACCCCAATGGAATCCTCTTAGCAGACCTGGTATTGAACTGTACTTTCCTGTGCTTGTCTTTGCAAATAAAGTATTCAGTCAATCAAATGGCTATCACAGTTGTCCGAAGACTTAGAGACTATCGTCACAGACTCTGACATCACAGACTCCATATGTGGACATGGCTGACATAACTACGACCTCGGGACAATAGCAAACATTGTGACAACAGCAAATCTGACGGTATTAAAGCATTCTTTTTACTGTTTTACAGTCATATCGACCGACGCCTCATAAGTATCGACATCGCAGATCACCGTCCTTTTAATTAACTTTGCAACATTCAAAACTTAAAAGAGACAAATGGCGCGTAAAATGGCGCAACAAGTCGCTATTCACACCGGCTCGGTCTCTGCTCACGCCGACTCGGTCGCTGCTCACGCCGACTCGGTCGATGCTCACGCCGACTCGGTCGATGCTCACGCCGCCTCGGTCGCTGCTCACGCCGACAATGTCGATGCTCACGTCGACTCGGTCACTGATCACGCCAACTCGGTCGATGCTCACGCCGACTCGGTCGCTGCTCACGCCGACTCGGTCGCTGCTCACGCCGACTCGGTCGATGCTCACGCCGACTTGGTCGATGCTCACGCCGACTCGGACGCTGCTCACGCCGTCGTGGTCGATGCTCACGCCGTCGCGGTCGATGCTCACGCCGTCGCGGTCGATGCTCACGCCGCCGCGGTCACTGCTCACGCCGTCGCGGTCGCTGCTCACGCCGCCGCGGTCGCTGCTCACGCCACCGCGGTCACTGCTCACACCGCTGCGCTCACTGCTCACGCGGACGCGGTCACTGATCACGCCGACGCGGTCGCTGCTCACGCCGACTCGGCCGCTGCTCACGCCGACACGGCCGCTGCTCACGCCGACACGGCCACTGCTTAGTGCTCACAGCGTCTCGGTCGCTGCTCACGCCTAGCCCAGCTAACTCTGACATCACAGACATATCTGGACATGGCTGACACGAAACTCCACATTTGGGCGTATGGATGACTCATCCTTACCTCATCATGATGACAACAGCAAACACCAAGAAGAAGAAAGAAGAAGAAGCTCATTCCCA
Organism: Gymnoscopelus microlampas; assembly: GCF_963454915.1. Classification (NCBI taxonomy): domain Eukaryota; kingdom Metazoa; phylum Chordata; class Actinopteri; order Myctophiformes; family Myctophidae; genus Gymnoscopelus; species Gymnoscopelus microlampas. The sequence continues at coordinate 11,996,450 of NC_139942.1, read as the reverse complement.
ATTAAGACTGGAAGATATCAACATATGACGTATTCATATCGACATCGCAGACCCCTGAGCTTAAATTCTCTCCAATAAATTTGCTTTGAGACGGCCATCCCTGGATCACAAGAGCAGACATCTCTGATCACGCAGTAGGGGTAATCAATAATCTAAAATCCCCCCCCTTTAAAACAGTTGAATTTGACTTTGCAACACTCACTAACTTAAACGAGACTGTCTAGTCGGCTGTAAAATGGCACAGCAAGGAGTTCAAATGAACCAGGAAACGAAGTTCTGCTGTTCCTGTCTGGATCCACTGAAAGATCCAGTGAGTGTCCACTGTGGACGGCACCTCTACTGCAGCGGGTGTATCGAGGGATATTGCAATCAGAGTGATCAGAAAATGGATCAGAGATTCAGCTGTCCACAGTGCAGACACACGTTCCTCCCAAGGCCCGTTCCGAGGAAAAACACCATGTTGGCTTTGCATGAGGTCGCGGAAATACTGAAAGATCACTGCTATGCTGGACCTGGAGACGTGGCCTGTGATTTCTGCACTGGGAGAAAACGGAAAGCCGTGAAGACGTGTCTTCTGTGTCTGGTCTCTTACTGTGACACCCACATCCAGCCTCACTATCAATCTCCTGCTTTGAAGGAACACGCGCTGGTCAAAGCCTACACCAAGCGTCAGGGTGGAATGGTGGTAAACGGTAAATGGACTGCATTTATATAGCGCCTTTCTAGTCTTTACGACCCCTCAAAGCACTTTACAATGCACTTCACATTCACCCGTTCTTGCACCGATGGTGGAGGAAACCATTCAAGATACAAACCTGCTGATCCGGGCACTGTAGCCTGACAGTGCATCGTGCGTTCCCGACGATCTTTACTGCATGTCTCTGTGTCCTGTCCATCTCCACTGTACACTGTCAATTAAAGGCAGAAAAGCCCCTCACCCCCGAAAGAAAAGGCACAAACCTGCTCATCAGTGGGAGCAGTAGCTCAAGGGCACTTACACACGCAGCCAAGGAGGGCCGGAGCTGGGGATCGAACCCCAGGCATTCTGCCCAAGCTGTCTCCAGGTCCCCTTATAAGGTGGCTGTCCCAGATTTGTTGAAGTCCCTGCCCTCATAGAATTCAAGAGCAGATGAGAATATCGTTGCTGGCGGGCAGAAACCTCTTATCTCCATTATTCTAACATTGTTTTCTTTATTATTTTCTTCGCAAATCAATGCCCTACTTGATCAAACTACACGGTCACACAAAAGCATCAAAAGTAGCAGGTCCACAAGCTCGAAACTCGGCGCGAAGCAACGCGTTTTGAGCTTGTGGATCTGCTATTTTTGCCATTTTTAAAGTCACAGTTTTATACGTATGAGGTTTCCACCTGGCAGAGACGATAATAGACAGAGCTTGTTGACCAGTTAGGTTTAAACATAGAGCCAATGACCAAAGCTATATTGAGGTCAGTGTCCTAGATCAGTGTGGCTCAAACGGTGGTATGCTTACTACCCCCAGGGGTACACAGAGGTACAACAGGGGGTACACCGAGAGAAAGCTGGAAATGGACGAATTTATTTCACTGTCATGTTTAATAATAACATATTGACCACCTATGTGTGGAACCTGCTGATCTGTTGAAGCAGTGAAGTGTTAAAGCAAATAAAAAAATAAACGTGACTGGCACAACTGTTATTTGCATGCTATTTGAAAATATTGACATTGAAACGTGTCTATGTATTATCCCAAATTAGAATTGGCTAATGGTACGAGCCGGCCGCCGGACGACCAGAACCCAGACATAACCCTGTCACTATGACTCAGACATAACCATGCCCATATATGGACATATACTGATGAGATCAGGGATCTCCGTAAATGGGCATTCAAGGGACAAGGACTAACAAATATAGAGAACTCCATACATGGGCATATACTGGTGACATCGTGGATCTCCATGTATGGGTATATATCGGGCGGATCGGTGGTGCGACTTAGGTCTCTATTTTTTAACACATCGGGTGCCAGAGGTTTATTAAAATATTATACGTTCAGTGCCTGCATTTCTATCATCCACTTACGTTGATACGTTTCGTGCCGTAGAAGCCCCGACGCGGAAGTGCGTGTAAAAGAGCGTGCGTGCGAGACGGCGGAGGGTCCCGACTAACGCCTGGAACAATAATATTTCCAACGCGATCCTCCATTGCAGAGTGATCGCCGATCGAAAACGGCTCACTTCCACCACGTTAAAAAGAAATGGAGATATTAAGCTTTTAGTCAAGGAGATAACATTGGAAAGGCCGACCGGAAGGATTTTTGACATGGATCCACATCCGGCCTCTCCTTCTCAGAAACTCCTTGGATGATCCCAAAGTTTCGTTTTAGCGCCCCACGTGGGCCCCTCGCATAAAAATAGAATTGGGTCAAAAACGGTCCGGACCGTTTTCGGCACTCCTCGTTTGGATTATAAAAAATGGTCCGGACCGTTTATATGAAAGTGTGTCCAAAATGTCCAACACTGTTACTTTTCAGGATTCAAATTCAAAAATAGCAAAAGTAGCAGATCTACATCTCAAAAAGGCTTAAAGTATATTATGTCAGTTCCATTGATCCAAGCCGGAACACAACCATCTGACCACTCAGTCAGATGTGGTCAGTTTGTGGTCTGTTCTTCAGACCATAGACAAACACTGTAATAACCACGGAGCTACCGGAGATGTCCCCAAAAAGACTACTAAAATGAATGATACACAGTATGCCTTTAAATCACGCATTCACACGCACGCTTGCATTACTATCCACAAGGGAACTTCAAAAGCTGTTCGATAAAAATGCAATGTGTGCCCTTTCTTAAGACATTTCTAACTCCGACCCCAATAACCATTGTTTTATATTTTGGCTATTCAAACATAGCATATATACAAGCTCATAGATCTTGTAGATCTGCTATTTTTAGAAAAAACGTGAAAAGTTGTGTAAATCTAAAAAAAAATATGTTTTTTAAAGCGACATTTGTAACTCAAATCTTTGCTTCTGGGGGTTCTACAAATGTCTTCTAAATTCTAACATTTTTATATATTTTTACGTATTTGTCTAATATCAGTGGTTCAATTTGAGTAAAACATTTTCGTTTAAAAAATATATATATACTCAAATATTTGCACACATTGTCACGATTGTTAAAAAAAAACACACCCTGTGTGAAGGAAGCGGTGCCTTTGATGAGTTTATTTAAGTGGGCTATATATGAACTAGAGAAACAATGTTAAATCCCTGTGAATTTATTCCAAAAATGTGTTTTACTAAACTCTGCCTCCTGGTGGCTGCACACTGCGTTTGCCGTGCTCAAACATACGGACATAACATACGGACATAACATACGGACGGACGGACGGACACACAGACACGGTCAAATGTAGAGCGGCTGGCACCGCTAAAAATAGCAGATCTACAAGCGCGGCACTTTGTGCACTATGAGCAAGTTCACAATGTGTTGCATCGCGACGCATTGTGAGCTTGTAGATTGGCTATTTTCAAATGGCTGAAATGTATATAGGCAGGGCTGAAGTGGTTAATGCATGTTTTGTAATACTAATCAAAGTCTACAAAGTAACTAGTAACTAAAGTTGTCAAATAATTGTAGTGGAGTAAAAGTGCAATATTTGCCTGAGATGTAGTGGAGTAGAAGAAAAGTACTGAAAATGGGAAATACTCCAGTAGTAAGTGAAAATACCTCAACATTGTACTTAAGTAGACTACTTGAGTAAATGTACTTAGTTACTTTACACCACTGTCAGCTTGTAGATTGGCTATTTTCACTTTTGTTAAATGGTAACAATTTCGATACGGCAGTGCATTGATATTAAAAAAGGAAATGTACTCTGCAATTTCTACTTTTGAATGTTCAAGTATTGTTTTTGTTATTTTTCCCAGTAGCCTACTTTAACTCAAGTACAAATTTGACTGAGCAACTTCCACTTAGTAGTTGAGTAATATTCGACCGGGAGTATTCTGTATTTTGACTCAAGTATTGGGCTTGATTACTTTGTCCACCACGTGTTTGTTTTTATTTGTATCTAAAAAGATTATTTTGAGTGTGTGTCGTTAAATTGTACGTCTAAAAGCGTACCCTCCCTCTCCTCCCATGATGCAGTACTCCCAGATGAGGGACGAGGTCTTCAAGTCCAACCTGGTGTGTTCCTTCATCGTTCTCATCTTCATCACCACCATCCAGGCTCTGCTGCCCTCCACCAGGTAAAACTTGTGCATATAGAAACCTAGATACCTCATTGGCCTCTGCGGCCCATTGGAGCGACCTGTATCGCGGCCGCCATTTGGGAGAAGGCAGAAGCTTCCTGACGACTGGCCAATCACAGCGCGTCTGTTCCGGGACTTGTCAGAATCTAGTTGTATAAAAACATCCTGTTATATTTTTATACAACTACATTCTGCCAAATCTTAACACATTACCTGCCAAGAACGCAGATGATGCGTTCTTACCAAAACATTCTTTGAAAATTCCTCAAGAGGGCACTCTAACAGAGCTTAGGAATGATCCCTCGACGCTCAGAGAAGATGTGACGTCATCCCAAAAAAAGTCACGTCCGTCCGCTTCAACGTTAGGATTTGTAGAAAAACACTTCTAACTCAGATTCTATTTTTTTTTTAATGAAAACCACCAATTTTCAACGGGCCGTAGCTCCAAAATGGCGGATCGCGGTAGAAATGTTATTGTTCCGGTGGATAGACGGGACTCGATCTCCCCCCACCCCACGGACACTTTTTGTCATCCGCGTGCACGTTGTGGCGTCTGCGGCTGTCCAAATATCGTCAATTTAAGGTAATAAGCGCTGGCATGGGGATAAAAAACGATGTTTTAATCTCAGGCAGTCAATGTGCTAATGCAGGGGTCTTCAACAGGGGGTCCGGGACCCCTAGGGGGTCCTCAGAGCTACTATAGGGGGTCCGCCAAATCTTTGTGTGATAGGATTTAGTTTTTTTTACATTAACCACTTGAACCCTAGAATTCCTTTTCTGAGGGGAACATTAGCCGAAAATAGCAGATCTACAAGCTCTCAACGCCTCGCGCTGCGAGGCGTTGAGAGCTTGTAGATCGGCTATTTTTGGCAAAGAGGCTATAGGTGTAGAGGGAAAAAAAGAGCAGACTAAGTAAAAAAAAAATCTGAAACACAATTTTATACAATATAGAGTAGGGGGTCCCTGCTTCATCTCTCTCTCAGCTAGGGGGTCCTTGGCCTGAAAACGTTGAAGACCCCTGTGTTAATGGGTTAAAGAAAAAGAAAACCTCCCACCTCTGCTGTTCATCACTCGTTTTTGCTCATGTCTCGCAGGATGCTGACCATGGTGATCCAGTTCTCTGTGCTGATCGTGCTGCACTCCTGCCTGGTCCTGGTGACTACAGCGGAGGACTACAAGTGTCTCCCGCTGATGATGCGCAAAGCCTGCTGCTGGATCAACGAGACCTACGCCGCGCGGAACGTCATCGTCTTCCTGTCCATACTCATCAACTTCCTGGCTGCTATGATCAACATTGTGAGTAATGCTTCCTGTTAGACGCAGTGGTCATGGCCTGTACTTAGGTACTTTTCTTTTGTATCTGTAGTTCTGTACGTTTATTCATTTCTTGGAAGCTTATGACATTCACTCCACTACAAATTCAAATTCAAAGACAAAGCACTTTTGACTCCACTACATTTTTAGGGAGGTAAAAAAGAAGTGAATTATGAATTAACCACTTAAGCCCAGGTTCTGAAATAGTGAAAATAGCATATAAAAAAAAATTAAACGTTTTTTAAATATGTTTGAAAATATCTAAAAGATTGTTGCATTTTCTGGAAAAATGTCTAAACTCAACACAGCAATATATTGATATTAAAAAGAAGATGCACCTTGCAATTTGTATTTTTTAATACTTTTTACGTATTTATTTTTTTAAATGATACTTGGGAATACTTAATTATTTTTTTTACAAATTTGACAGAGCAACTTTCACTTGTACTGTAGTTGAGTAATATTTGACCAGGAGTATCTATACTTTGACTCAAGTACAGTAGTTCTGTACTTTGTACTGTACCACCACTGCTGATTTTGTGAGGAAGCTTCCTGTCAGGGGACATATAGGTATGTGTAATACAGCAAGTACATGCACACACGCACGCACGCACACACACACACACACAGGCCCTCATTTATCAACGCAGCGTATAAACCGGCGTATATTTTTCCATATATTCGGCCGTACACCAACGTCGAAGTCACATTTATCAACGAATCCTACACAGCCGATCCGAGCGTACATTTGTTCCCAGCCTTGATAAATCTCACGTCTGAAAACGAGTGTCATTTAAATAACACGCCCTTAAATATTCTCGAAACACCCCAATTTTACGACACGAAGAACCAGAATACGACCAAAGAAAGAGTTTCGCTGGCTCGCCTCGCTGCCTGTCAAGTCACACACACCCAGACTGTGTCTTTCATAATACGGTAGCCTACAATCTTTGTCAGTCACGTAGGCTTGTAGCCTACATGAATGACATATTATGATATAATCACATCGCCATGAATGGAATACGTTTGTTTATTTATTTACCCCATACCGAGCAGTACGCGTTCGAGTTACACTAAAGCAGTCATGTAGTAGGCTATTCCCCATGAGACTCGGGCGGTCTGCAGACTGCAGTGATCCCGTGCCGCCACCCACGTTATAAGAGATTGGAGCGTCAGGTTTATATCCTTAACCCAGCCAGGTTGTAGCCTATATAACTCTCTATGACATAACTCCATACCATAGGACAAGCTACTGTAAGTTTGTAGACCTCACTATCCATGAAAAGATGGTCGGGAGTCCCGACCGCGGGACTCCCGACGCAAAAGCGCTCGTAGATTTTGAAAATAACAGATCTACAAGCTCACAACGCCTCGCGATGCGACGCTGGCTTGTGAGCTCAGATTTGCTATTTTCAATGCAGCCAGATCTACAATCTTATCTGAATGACTGTTAAAGCAGTTTGTTTAAATTACTTTATAAAATGTTATGTTTTCACAGGGATTATTTATTAGTGTAGATATACATTTATGAGTGGAGTATGTGTCCAGATGCCTGTCAGACAGTCAGACAATGTTGCTCCACAGGTCTAGAATGGAATAAACGGGTGCAGCCAACGTCAACAACTGGTCTCGACCAGACGTGAGATCTCAACGTACCGTAGGATGAAGCCCACGTCAGGATATATTGATAAATGCCGAAAGGTGCGGTGATCTCGCCGTACGGCCATTATTTGGGCTGCACCGCGTTGATAAATGATGAGGGCCACTGTGTGTGTGTGTGTGTGTGTGTGTGTGTGTGTGTGTGTGTGTGCGTGTGTGCGTGTGTGCGCGTGCGCGCGTGCGTGCGTGCGTGTGTGCGTGCGTGCGTGTGTGTGAGCGCTTGCATTACTATACTTATGAGGTGACAATTTTCCTGGTCCTCACCATGAAAATGGTTGTTTTATGAAAAGAGAAAAGGTTAGGGTTAGGCATTTAGCCGTTATGTGTAGAGGTTGGAGTTGTGCCTGATATATACTTAGATGTGCACCATTTTGCAAACTTACAGTGAGCTTGTAGACCGGCCATTTTCGGCTTTAGGATCAGGGTTAAACATTGTAAAAATAGGTACGGTATTCATAACATTGACGTCCTTAAAAATGTGTTGATGTCCTTACAAGTAAAACAATACGTGTGTGTGTGTGTGTGTGTGTGTGTGTGTGTGTGTGTGTGTGTGTGTGTGTGTGTGTGTGTGTGTGTGTGTGTGTGTGTGTGTGTGTGTGTGTGTGTGTGTGTGTGTGTGTGTGTGTGTGAGAAAGGGTCAGTTCGCTGGTCTTTTAGTCCCAGTGAAGCACATGAAACAGACTCCAGAATAATGAGCTCTTCAAGGTCGCCGGCGGTCGAGCAGAGTGTATTTTACACACCCTGAGAGGGCTATGTTCTGTGTGTGTGTGTGTGTGTGTGTGTGTGTGTGTGTGTGTGTGTGTGTGTGTGTGTGTGTGTGTGTGTGTGTGTGTGTGTGTGTGTGTGTGTGTGTGTGTGTGTGTGTGTGTGTGTGTGTGTGTGCGTGCGTGCGTGCGTGCGAGGAAACATGTTTTTTTTTTGGGAATGAAAATCAGTGGTGTAAAGTAGCTAAGTACATTTACTCAAGTACTGTATATTACAGTACAATTGTGAGGTACAATTATTTGAAAACTTTATTTACTAGTTACTTTGCAGATATAAATTATTACATTATGAAACATACATTAACCACTTTAGCCCTATTTTATACCTAGGCTATTTGAAAATAGCCAATACAAGCTTCGTCGCATTGCGATGCGTTGTGAGCTTGTAGATCTGCCATTTTCAAACATTTTAGTACTTTTACTTTTGGTACTTTAAGTACATTTTGATACCAATACTTCTCTACTTTTACTCAAGTAAATTCAGAATTCCGGACTTTTACTTGTAACAGAGTACTTCTACATTGCAGTATTGCTACTTTTACTTTTAGTAAAACATTTTGAGTACTTTTTTCCACCACTGATGAAGAGCAGCCACCATTCACAAAGAAACACGCAGGTCCTTACAACTAATAAGTCTCTTTTTTTTCCTTTGTCATTTTCAGCACGGCAAACAATGTAATACGAACAAAAGAGGAGAGGCGTGAGTCAGACAGTGGAGACTTGCTCTCAGCAGTGTGGTGCTAGAAGTACTGCAGACAATATCACAATATTACCTTATCCAAAATCCCAGACAAAATGAGTCCGTCTCATATCACAATATCAATATGATATCATGGCTGTGAGGGGGAAACCTTGAACGTCCAAAATGATTACTTTTCAGGCAAAGAAAAAAAAAACACAGAACCTGTGTTTTTCAATGGATCCAAGCTCTAGACATAGTTAACTTAATAACTTTTTTTATGTTGATTACACACCCCATGGAGACTTGAATTCATGGAGATTTTTTCAGTTTTTGTCGCATTCCTAAGCCAATAATTTGATGACCGATGGTCTCTCCGGTAGGAGACTCAAAGTGTCAACTTTGAGTCTCCTACCTAGACATTACCTAGACATTAGCATCTTTCCGGCTTAGGAATGCGACGAAAAGAAAAAGAAAATCCATGAATTCATCTTTTGGGTGAACTATCCCTTTAATACATTGGTTCAATGTTTATAAAAACAAAACAAAGACACACTTAACCACTTTCACTTAACGCTTATCCTTTTGTTTCTCTTGCCATTATTATGTTATACATTTTGTTTTGGGTGAACCTGTAGGATTGGCTATTTTTGCTGCGTTTGCTGTTGTACGACGAGTTATTCATTTATGGGGAACAAAATAATAATCAAAAAGATTATAGAGATACAAGGTTGTTGCATACAATGTACAACCTCAATGTTTACCACCTTTTTCTGTCTGTCTCTCTGTGTCTGTATCTATAGGGATAAGGGATAATTCCTTTTAACAGGTCGTTCATGAAAGTCCGTGCGGTCTTGTTTCCAATGAGAACCTGTGAGCAATTAGGGGTTAAGAGTCTTGCTCAGGGACAAATTTCATTTCATCGACACATATGCTGGCCTGGCCTGGAATCGAACCTGGGGCAACCAGGGCTTCTGGCTCCCCAGGCGGGCTCACTAACCACTCAGCTATGGCCACCCCCTATATCTCTCTCTCTGTCTCTCTCTCTCTCCAGCTGTGGTGTGACTTTGACAAGTCCAGTTCTTTCAGAAACCAGACGTTCAACGAGTCCACAAACATCCCTGACATCTGCTTCTACCCCGAGGTAAAGACCCTGCACCTCACATGACCAGGAACCAAATGGACCCCTATGGGGGCCTGAAAACTCCATTCAATTCGGGAACGCATCTGTGTCATTTTAGATTTCTTTGGGCTATTCAAAAATAGCAGATCTACAAGCTCATAGGGCGGCACCGAGTGCTGCGCTATGAGCTTGTAGATCTGCAATTTTTTGAAAAATATTGTGAAAATATGTGCAAATCTTTGAATACATATACTTTTTTTTTAAGTGAACATTTTTAACTCAAATCTTTGCTTCTGGGGGGTCCCTGGAACAAAATATTTTGAGATGGGGGTCCTCCAAATACATATAATGTTGGTGGCCCTTGACATGAAAAAGGTTTGAGAACCACTGATATTATAGCAACATACGTTTTTCAGAAAACTGTTAGGATTTAGAAGACGTTAATCCCCAGAAGCAAAATTTTGAGTTACAAATGTTTGCTTTAAATACACAATGTGTAGATTGGGCGGTCCCAGAGATTATAGAACAACGGTGTGAAATGGGGGTCCGTGGGGCTAATGGCATCATGTTAAACCGGGGGTCCTTGAAATGAAATGAAATGGGTTGAGAACGACCGCGTCAGGAGAATGACATCTCAACGTGTTTCAACAAACGAATGACTCATCATCACTCACGCATGGAGGAGTATGTTCATGGACTTGTATAATTAAGCATTCATTGACATTTATGTTATAAATACACACACACACACACACACACACACACACACACAGTATCACATGTTTTTATTCAAAAGTACACACTGACATTGACTTCAGGCAAGTGTGAGATTCCATTTCAGTCTCAAGTCCCCCAGAGAATCTGAATAAAGATCTCTCTCTCTCTCTCTCTCTCTCTCTCTCTCTCTCTCTCTCTCTCTCTCTCTCTCTCTCTCTCTCTCTCTCTCTCTCTCTCTCGTGGTAAGAGCTCTGTGTAAAGCTTTTTTAACACAAACCTTCTCTTCTGGGGGTCCCTGGCATGAAACATTTTCAGATGGGGGTCCGTGTTTAAATATAAATCAATTTGGGGTTCCTTGACACGAAAAAAAAAAAACGTTTGAGAACCGCTGATTTAGAAGGTATTTGTAGAATTGGCCTCAGGTCTTAATGGGTTAATGTGGTTTTATACCATTGGACATCCTTCTCCTGTCACAACAGCTCACACATCATGCTGCAGTGTTGTTGTCAAACTATCCTTGGGTGATTGTAATCTGTGGGTGCGTATACACGCACGCACGCGCACACACACACACACACACACGCACGCACACGCACACGCACACACAGATAGTGTTAGCGCTCAACTGATTGCGCACACCGACTGATAGTGTGTCTTTGTAAATGGCTTGAATCTATAAAACAAAAACAAGACCAAAATAAGGTCTGCATAGTAGACTATAGCATCTCTAGCATCATAGAAGAAAAAGGGTAAGGAAGGGATACAGAGAGAGTTATACGAATAATTGGATCCCCCACCCGGCAGGGAGGGGTGCAGTTAGGGGTATAGAGTGTCTTGCTCAGGGACATCTCTACACAGCTGGGGCCGGGAATCGAACCTGGGTTAGGGGGTGAGGTGGAGACTGAAGAGGTGAGTGCTAGGGGGTGAGTTGGAGACTGAAGAGGTGAGTGCTAGGGGGTGAGGTGGAGTCTGAAGAGGTGAGTGCTAGGGGGTGAGGTGGAGACTGAAGAGGTGAGTGCTAGGGGGTGAGGTGGAGTGTGAAGAGGTGAGTGCTAGGGGGTGAGGTGGAGACTGAAGAGGTGAGTGCTAGGGGGTGAGGTGGAGACTGAAGAGGTGAGTGCTAGGGGGTGAGGTGGAGTGTGAAGAGGTGAGTGCTAGGGGGTGAAGTAGAGTCTGAAGAGGTGAGTGCTAGGGGGTGAGGTGGAGTCTGAAGAGGTGAGTGCTAGGGGGTGATGTGGAGTCTGAAGAGGTGAGTCTTCATATTGCAGCAGAAAAATTTGAGTGAGCTTGCAGTTCTGACTACAATTTATCACTGTGGTTTAACCCACGTACTGTCACTGTTGTGTGTCTTTTTCAGTACTTTGTCTTCACGGGGGTTCTGGCCATGGTGACGTGTGTCTCTCTCTCTCTCTCTCCTGTCTCTCTCTCTCTATCAGTATTTCGTCTTCACGGGGGTGCTGGCCATGGTGACGTGTGCAGTGTTCTTGAGGTTGAACTCTGTGATGAAGCTGGCTGTTCTGCTGGTGATGATCGCCATCTACTCCCTGCTGACCGAGGCCTTTTACACATCTCTGTTCCTACGATACGACACCGTGCACCACAATACAGAGTGAGTACACACGCATACGCACACACGCACTCACACACAGTGCCTTTTGCACTCTCTTCTTAACCACTGTCAGCCTGGTTTGGGTATAGCATGTGAATACAAGTGAACATTTTCTAAAGAATACTTTCAAAAAACATTTCAAGTGTTCCTAAAATAGCTAAAATAGCAGATCAACAAGCTCACGCAGTATATAGGGCGTATGCTCTGACTGTTACTGTCTCATGATTTGAATTTCCTGGATGTTGAAATGTGCAAATAAACTGGCTTTGCCATCCCCATCTCTCTCTCTCTCTCTCTCTCTCTCTCTCTCTCTCTCTCTCTCTCTCTCTCTCTCTCTCTCTCTCTCTCTCTCTCTCTCTCTCTCCGTGTTGACCTTTTGCTTGTTGGTTGACAATGTGAGCCACCAGGAAGTCATTGTCTGGCCTAATGGAGGCATTCTCTCTGATAGCATGGTGACCTTTCAGTTTGTCCGTGTACACGCACGCACGTACAGTACACACACACACACACACACACACACACACACACACACACACACACACACACACACACACACACACACACACACACACACACACACACACACACACACACACACACACACACACACACACACACACACTGCTTCCCTTGGAGCTCTGGTTGTCATTTAAGCTCCATGTGGTTTGTATATATCAGATTTCATTCTTTGTATTCATTCCTTGAAACCCTGGGGACTGGAAGCAAAAGGCCACAATGTGTAGCAACAACATACAGAACATTATAGGAACAACAGACACAGCATAAGGTTTTGACACTCTGATACAGAACATAGAATGGGGCGAAAGTGTAGGGTGGGTGATGACTGATTTAAAGCGGCGTTTAACTTTAAAAAACCTGCCCACCAATCATAACTCCAAGCTAATATAAACTACAGAAATTAGCCTACCAGTGACATACATAATGTGTTTTATTGTTTGTTGTTTTACTCGTAGTATTTTATATTCGTTTACTGAGTGTACATGCACTTTGATTCAACGCTGTTGTTTTAAATGTGCTCTATAAATAAAGTGTATTGGATTTGATTGGACACAAATGGTACCATCTTATAATGAAGATAAGATTGAATGTGCTCCTTTAAGACAACTCATGCTACCACCTTACACCAAACCATCGAGATTTCACGGTTGTTTATGCTTGTCTGTATATCACATCAACAGAAAGTGTCCACAGAGACAGAGACATCATCTAATATATAACCAATTGTGTTCCATCAGAAACTTCCTGGGAACTAAAGAAACGTCACTGCTCCTGATGGCTATGTTCCTGTTGGCCGTCTTCTACCACGGACAGCAGGTAAGATGTTACTACACCTACAGTATACAGTATAATCTATACATGACGCCTGGTCTAACATGCAACTGAATCCACAATCACATTCTTAACATTTGCGGTCAAGAGAAAAACTGCATCTGTATAGCACCTTTCATGACATGAAATGCAGCTCAAAGTGCTTTCCAGACCAAGAATAAAGCACAAGTGCTTTACAGAAAAAGTTTTTAAAATATTTGAACAATAAATAAAAAAAAAGAAAAGCATAAAACAACATTAAAATAATAGAAAAAAGGGCAGTGAATCAGGCAATACAGTGAGGACATGAATAACAACACAGAGATTTAAAAATCAACTAAAAGCAAGAGTGAATAAATAGTCTTAAAGCTATCCACAGAGGCTGCCTGTCTTAGGTGTATTGGGAGTTTATTCCACGCCGTCTGCCCGTTGAAGCAGAATGCTGCTTCACCGTGTTCTTTATATGTCATTGTAGGCACTGCAAGCAGGTCAGCACTAGAAGACCTGAAGGGGCCGTTCGGAACATATGTAGGCAGGCAGTCATAGAGGTCGGAAGGTGCCAGACCATTGAGAACTTTATAAACAAGTAAAATCATTTTAAGATCAATCCTAAAAACAACCGAGAGCCAATGCAGTGAAGATAAAACTGGAGTAATATGTTCTCTCATCTTAGTTTGAGTTAAAGCTAAGGAACTGGACAGACTCCTGGGTGAGGCAGGGATTGATCCTCGAGATGTTGTCAATTGTAAACCTACAGGAGCGAGCAATGTTTTGAGGGACAGCCAACTGTCCAGGACAAGAGCCTGGCTCTTGGCAGCATTGAGTTATTGTTAACGTTATCATTATTGGTGTGAACAGCATCCCCCCCCCCCCCCACACACACACACACACACACACACACACACACACACACACACACACACACACACACACTGATGTAAATGTGTAGGGGGACTTCTCAAACACATCACCACGAAACTGTGACTTTGAATTATTCAGCTGGCTCATCTGCAGTTAACACAAAACTAATCGATGCAAGTGTGATTAAAAAGACATCAAACACATATATAAGAAAATAAATGTCCTCCGCTGCATTTTTCCTGCTTTCTTTCTTTCGTCTACAAATCTTTCAATTACTCTAATCCGTCTCTCTCTATCTCTCTCTCTCTCTCTCTCTCTCTCTCTCTCTCTCTCTCTCTCTCTCTCTCTCTCTCTCTCTCTCATAACATTTATTGTACTCAGAGTCAGAGAACCTCAGGGGAGTCTGATGTGTAATTGAAGGTCTTTTCTTTCCCTGTGTGAAAAGTCCAGCCACGTTCTGCAGTCAGTCGGTGACATATCGATTTTCCCATCGCTCAGGTTTTCACTTCTTGTCTGACACCGAGCAAACTTTCAAACTAAACATAGAAAAGCAATTATTCCAGGTCTGTTTTGTTCCAGTGTGAGCTCCATTAACCATGACTTGTCAGCTTAACTTGAACCATGACTCGAAATCTTGTCATGACTCGACATCGCATCGTGAACCATGACTCGACATTGCATCGTGAACCATGACTCAACATCTTATCATGACTTGACATCTTATCACAAACCATGACTCGACATCTTATCATGACTCGACATCTTATCACAAACCATGACACGACACCTTATCTTATTGTGAACCATGACTCGACACCTTATCGTGAACCATGACTCAACATCTTATCATGACTCGACATCTTATCACGAACCATGACTCGACATCTTATCGTGAACCTTGACACGACACCTTATCTTATCATGAACCATGACTCGACACCTTATCGTGAACCATGACTCGACACCTTATCGTGAACCATGACTCGACATCTTATCGTGAACCATGATGCGACATCTCATCTCGAACCATGACTCAACATCACATTGTGAACCATGACTCGACATGTTATCATGACTCGACATCTTATTGTGAACCACGACTCGACATCTTATCGCGAACCTTGACTCGACATCTTATCGTGAACCATGACTCGACATCTTATCGTGAACCATGACGCGACATCTCATCTCAAACCATGACTCAACATCACATTGTGAACCATGACTCGACATGTTATCATGACTCGACATCTTATTTTGAACCACGACTCGACATCTCATCGTGAACCATGACTCGACATCTTATCGTGAACCATGACTTGACATCTCATCGTGAACCATGACTCGACATTTGCAACTCCTGGAGTTGCAAATGGAGAATATTAACACGGATTTTACTGTATGTCTCTCTGGCAAAATTCAAATTTAAATATGCTTTATTGACATGACAATCCCATAAAAAAAGATCAGAGCTAGATGTGTTTTTCTACAAATTCTAATATAGGAGTGGATGGAAGTGACGTTTTTTGGGATGACATCGCATCCGTCCATTACTTCTATCAGAGTCGAGGGATCATTCCTAGATTGTGTTAGAGCGCCCTCTTGTGGGATTTAAAAAAAACATCTGAAAGGACGTAGATTTACGTCCTTGGCAGGCAATGTGTTAATGACATACCGCATGACACATAATAATGATAATAATAATAATAATAATGATACATATTATATCAACATCTTATCAAGACTCGACATCTCATCACGAACCATGACTCGACATCTTATCATGACGTGACATCTCATCTCGAACCATGACTCAACATCACATTGTGAACCATGACTCAACATCACATTGTGAACTATGACTCGACATCTTATTGTGAACCATGACCCGACATCTTATCGCGAAACATGACCCGACATCTTATCGCGAACCATGACCCGACATCTTATCGCGAACCATGACTCGACACCTTATCGTGAACCATGACTCGACACCTTATCGTGAACCATGACGCAACAACTTATCTCGAACCATGACTCAACATCACATTGTGAACCATGACTCAACATCGTATCATGACTCGACATCTTATCACGAACCATGACTTGACATCTTAACGTGAACCATGACTCGACACCTTATCGTGAACCATGACTCGACACCTTATCATGAACCATGACGTGACATCTCATCTCGAACCATGACTCAACATCAAATTGTGAACCATAGTTATATACCTGAAAATGCCAAATAAATATATTGTTTAAAAAAAAAAAAAAAAAAAAAATGTGAACCATGACTCGCCATATTATCATGACTCGACATCTTATCGTGAACCATGACTCAACATCTCATCGTGAACCATGACTCGACATCTTATCGCGAACCATGACTCGACATCTTATCGTGAACCATGACTCGACATCTTATCGTGAACCATGACTCGACATCTTATCGTGAACCATGACTCGAATTCTCATCGTGAACCCTGACTTGACATCATACCGTGAACTCGACATCTTACTATCAACCATGACATCTTAGCCCTGGCCTCCAGTGTCTCACACTGCACAGTAAAATCCACAATGTTTATTTAACTGAGTGAACAAATACATGTAGGGTCCACTTGGTTACAAAATGGAGAATATTAACACAGATTTAACTGTATGTCTCTCTGGCAAAATTACAATTTAAATATGCTTTATTGACATGACAGTCCCATAAAAAAAGATCAGAGCTAGATGTGTTTTTCTACAAACCCTAATATAGGAGTCAACGGAAGTGACTTTTTTTGGGAGTGATGTCACATACGTCCATTTCTTCTATCAGAGTCAAGGGATCATAAGTTGCGTTAGAGCGCCCTCTTGTGGAATTTTAAAAAACATAATAATAATAATAATAATAATAATAATAATAATACATATTATTATCATAGTACCATTAATATAATGATACTAGAGCACCGAAGTCTGACATCACTGCCGCTAGAGGGCGCGATCCCCCTGGGTCACAGCGTTATTTTTTGTATTGGATTTCCCATAGGAAATCCAGAAACAAACAAATCACCCTGGCGATTTTACTCATATGGATATGAACCATCAACTGATGGTAAAATAAAAAGTGATTCATTCCAAATGATTCTTCAAGACGTTATCAAATGTAACTCAATATCATTCATAAACGACACAGACAGTCACATACCTGACCAAATTGCCGGGGTGGTTTGTTCTTATATGATGCGATCTAAGATTCCCCCATGGGAAATCCAATGCAACAAATTACGCTGTGACCCAGGGGTAGTGGGAGTGACTTCAGGACCGTCGGTACTCTATACATAACATATAATATATCATAGTCTCTCTGTCTCTGTCAGTGTTGCCGGATTCTGTGAGAGAAACAAGCAACCAGGTCTAGGAAAACCAGCCCAAAAGAAGCTACTTTAACATATACATCAGCTATTTTCAAATAAAATATTGCGGGGAAATTATAATAAGCAGATCTGGCAACCCTGTCTCTCTGTCTCTGTCTGTCTGTCTGTCTGTCTGTCTGTCTGTCTGTCTGTCTGTCTGTCTGTCTCTCTGTCTCTCTCTCTCTCTCTCTCTCTCTCTCTCTCTCTCTCTCTCTCTCTAACCTTTACCAGTTGAGCACATGGTGTGATGTGTGCTCTCGCTGGATTTGATGGGGAAATTGGTTTGTTGCTGAGGGATTGTGGGACGTTGAGTCCGGGTCACGACCGCACATCAAAGACATCATTCCGTTCTATTATTAGAAGAGGGTTGAATTGTAATACAGAAGCGATTAAATAGCCACCCCGCGTGTGAAGCAATCCTCTAGGACAGTCGGTTCTCAGACGCTTTCATGTCAAGGACCCCCAGGTTGATAATATGCCGTAGGCCACGAACCCCCATTTCATACCATTTTCTATCTCGGGGACCCCCAGTATACACTGTAAACTCCTAACTGTAAAGCTCCTTACACACCGGGGGCGATATTTTCATGCAAATAATATATATTTTTTAAAACCTTATAAACTTCGCTTCCACGGAGCAAAAAGGCGTCTTTTACTTATTCGGAACAAGTCCGAATTTTGCGTATATTCGCATAATCGCTGGTGTGTAATGACCTTAAGAGTGTACAAATGGAACCAAATGGACCTCATAGGTCCATTTGGTTCCACTCGTGCATACGTATATGCACGATGTGTATACTGTAGGGTTGAAGCTGTTAAACACATTTTAATGCTATATTAACTAATGTTGCTGGGGACCCCCTGGAACCCCCCTCAGGCATTTTTTATTATTTTATATATTTAATATAAATTCGTATACAATATCTTAAAGCAACTTAAAAACTGTCTGGGGTGCTCACAAAAGCCAGCATAGACGTTCATAGACGGTCCCTTTAACTCTGAGAGTTAAAGAGACCCGTAAGGCTCTCGCAAGGGTTCATTTGGTTCCATTTGCACACTCTCAGAGTTAAATAAGCGCTGCAGATTTGACAGTGTAGATTGAGGTTCTAGAGATACAAATGTTATTAAATTGGGGGTCCGTGGCCTAATGCATATCAAACTAGGGTCCTTGAAATGAAAAAGGTTGCGAATCATTGTGAGAAAATGTGTGATTTATAATGGATAAAGGAATAATGATCAAAGACGGTATCCGTCATAATGACAAATTCATGTTTGGGGGCATAAAGATAAGACTGTGAGATCACGATAAAACATATATTAATTTCAATTACTTCTATTAAGTACAATTTTGAGGAACATATACTTCACTTGTCCATCTTTCAATGCTTTATACTTACTCTCAGGGAAGGGGGGAGAAAAAGAATTTGACAAATGTTGTGAATTGGGACATTCTATAGAATTAATACTTTGTACTTTGGTTACTTTAAGTATGTTTTGATGCCAGTACTCAAGTAACATGTTGAATATATGGACTAAATGAACACCCTCACCCCTGAGAGAGAAAAGGGGTTTTAAGTTTGGCATCATTTAGTGAGTGGAGATAGAACTTGAGTATCGTTTTCTGTTTTTCTCATTAAGAAAGGTTGGTGTTGGGATAATGAGTTGGTGAGCAGTGAACCTAGCCGGTCCCTAACGGGCCCGGAGTCATTAGCAGGAAGCTCAATTAATAAACGTTAACAAACATAAGCCCCCGTGATTCACAACTCTTATTTACTAGACTGTAGCGGCGCTGCTGATACATTTTTTACTTTAGACTCTTTTTTTTCTTCTTCAACTTAGAGTTTTATTAAAGTGTCTGCCCTGAGATTCGGAGGTCGGGGTTTGATTCCCCGGCCGGGTCATACCAAAGACTATACGAATGCCTCCCTGCTTTGCACTCCGCATCCAGGTGTTGGATTGGGGGCAAGTCTTTGTGACACACTAGTGTCATGTCCACTTGTACACCATGGCTGGGGGATGTACCACATCAAGCCGCCTCACGACACAGGAGATAGGCTCGGCAAGGCTTACTTACTATACAATCACAGATAGAGAATACTTTTAACCCATTAAGACCTGCGGCCGATTTAAAAAAAAAAAAATCTAAATCCTAACAGCTTTTAGAAAAAAATATTTTACAAAAATGTCCACGATTTTTCTAAAATAGCAGATCCACAAGCTCATAGCGCGGCACTCGGTGCCGCGCTATGAGCTTGTATATCTGTTATTTTAGAATAGCCAAAGATGCCAAAGATGCCAAAGATGCGTTCCCTGACACAGATGCGTTCCCGGTCTTAATGGGTTAAAAGCCAAGAAAACATAGGGAAAAGAAGTGGTCCAGCTCACTGTCTACACT
The DNA here is from genome assembly GCF_963454915.1 of Gymnoscopelus microlampas. Lineage (NCBI taxonomy): Eukaryota > Metazoa > Chordata > Actinopteri > Myctophiformes > Myctophidae > Gymnoscopelus > Gymnoscopelus microlampas. The sequence goes on along the minus strand of NC_139942.1, from coordinate 11,976,351 downwards.
TACAGAAATGTATTTAAAGAACATTTCTTGTGCACCACATATTCAAGAGAACGTGTTGTTAAAAAAATGCAGAATTACAGCCAAAATGTTGCCAAAACTATAAAGCAGGGAAGGCAGATTAGGTCATGTTTCCTCAGCTGCCCTGCTCTGTGACAGCGTGATAATTATGTTGTTAAAAACAACTTTTATAATGACATAAAACCTGTGAACCCACCAAGCCGTATTATGCCACAGGCCACGATGGAGGAAACGATTTGCATATTTTCATCTTATCAGCCCATTCTGGGAGCAGAATGAAAGTCGTGCTCATTATCTGGAAGAACAAACGGTTCAGAAAGAGAAACAACATTCCCTTTCTTCTTGCTGGTATGTTTTTTTTTAAGGAGAGTTATGAAGAGACGTTGTGGTTTAATAACTCCGGTGAAATATTCTGTTGGCCGTTCAGAAAGTCAGGCTGTTACTGGGAGATAACAGAGCCCCCAGGACGATATCTCCCGTTAAACTTTTTTCCTCTTTATTGCTACTTTTGAGAGCTGTTTGTGGCTCACAAGAATAAACAGAAATATCACACTGCGTGTGTGTGTGTGTGTGTGTGTGTGGGTCCTGGGCGATAACGAAACCCAATCAGTCAGCGCTGTTGTATTCTAGCTGATAAACACACATGGGCAGGTTCCTGGTCGGAACCCAGTGGTGGACATTAACAAAGTACATTTACTTGAGTACCATACTTAAAAATCATGACTTTTTATTTTTATTCTTAACGAACATTTAATTGATATTAAAAATACAATTTACTTTGTATATGTTTTGCTTTTGACCCCCTTTAGTTGCTATGCCAATTGATTCCTCCCCTCACACATTTCTGTGCGTTGTCACTGCTGTTGTATCCTAATGGCTCACATGCCAGTGAGGAGCCCCCACCGGGAGGACGTAGAGCCTCCGTCCGTCCTACTCCTCCCGCCCAACAACACTCCCAGCTGAAATGCACCGCCGCAGCACGCAGTACGTGCAGTGACAAATATCACCCTCCCCGCCCCGGCTTCTCTCCCCTGAACACGGGCCAATTGTGGATGCACCGCGGTGAATTCGAACCCACAACCTCCACGGCGGTGGGCAGGCTCTTTACCACTGTGCCACCCGAGCGTCGTTTTGTTTTTGACATTTCATTTTTATTAAAAAAAGAATGTAACCATGTCATTTCTACTTCTAAATAAGCGTTTTTAAATCCCAATACTTTAAATGAAGTATGTTTGACAGAGCAACTTTCACTTTTAGTTGACCAGGAGTATTTGTTTTACTTTGACTCAAGTACTTTGAGCACTTTGCCCACCCCTGCCTGCAACCTAATCGGCAGAATAAAACGACACTGTATGTTTCTAGAAACAAACTTTGAATCTTGACGGTTCTGAACCGATGCCGAACCATGTCAACTCAACATGCAGTACTAGGGTTTCGTGTAGGGCTAGTTTGAAACAGCGTTGCCAGATCGTGCGAGAGAAATAAGCAACCAGGTCTATGAAAACAAGCCCAAAAGAAGCGACTACAATAGGAGCAACAAACAATGGAGCACTTTAGACCTACAGGTCTAAAGTGCTACATTGTATATGCATCGGCTATTTGACCCCCAGGGGATGCTGAGGTTCAAGTGGTTAATTTGATGTATTTTAAAAATGTCAATACAATATTCAATCAATATAAAATAAAAACAGGTTATGGGGTTAGTGTTAGAATTTGGGTTAGGATTTAGGATTAAAGGGATAATTAAACAAAAAACACATTCGTGACATTTTAGTTTAAAGAGCTGTAGAGACAGGGAGACCGCAGATACTGAACAAACACTCCATAGCAGAATATAGAGAAATGTAACACTTATGTTGAACAAAGGAAAATCACGTACCCTACCTTTAAGGTCTCCGTCTTGGTCTGATGGTTCGGGAGGATAATTATCATAGGTGATAACCTCTGTTCTCCTGGCGTTTAGCCCAGGTCCAACCTTGGCACACACTCTGTCTCCACTCCGGCCAGGAGCACCTGTGCCTGCTCCACGTGGTCAGATAGCAGGCAGATGTCATCTACGTAGTCCAGGTCCGTTCGGGCACTCGTTGTCAAAGTGGGGTCTGGGGACCCCCAGGGGTTCTTGACGGGGTTCCAGAGGGTCCCCAGCCAAATCGGCTATTAGCATCAACATCTGTTTAACCACTTTAGCCCTATTTTATACTTGGGCTATTCGGAAATAGCCAATCTACAAGCTAAACGATGCAACCTGCAGTTGGGAGCTTGTGAATCTGAATTTTCATTCATTATTATTTTATTTTTTGTTGAAGCATTATTTTGAATAATTTTGAAAGATTTTAACACAAATGTTCTCTTATGGGGGCCCAAAATCTTGCCCAAAAAATATGGGTGCACAAAATCTTTTCAGATGGGGTTCCTCAGCCAAATACATCCTTAGAATGAAAATGTTTGTGAACCATCGCATTAGGGGTGATTGATTGATTGATTGATTGATTGATTGATTGATTGATTGATTGACAATGTATTCAATTCATCAACAGGGCAAAGGATATTAACATAATAAGACATGTCATCAACCAATACAATTAGCCATATTTACTGAGTTTTCTGACAGACTAAAAGGAGTCTTAGTAATAATGAGGCAGAGTTCTTGCTCCAATCCACTGATGTACTCGAGCACATAGTCCAGGGCTGTATTGAAGAGAAAGGCCTTATAATCGCAACATTTAATTCAAGCTGTAACCATATATCTTTGTACAGTAAGCCAGGCAGGTCACGTTCCTGTGTAATTAATTATGCAATTATTGAATTGACACACAGTAGGAAAGCTGAGAGCACGGCACAGGAATGACTAATGGATCTGAACCCAGGTCAAGCAGGGACACAGATTAGACTATTAACCCTTACTCTCTCTCTCTCTCTCTCTCTCTCTCTCTCTGTGTGTGTGGGTGTGTGTGGGTGTGCGCACGTGCGTGCGTGTGTGCGTGCTGTTACTATACTTGTATGGGAGCCAAATGTCCCCACAAGTAGTAGACTGGAACAGACATTGTAAGGAACATTTTCCTGACATATATAAACATAAATTGCTGTTTTATGGTTTATTGTCTCCTGCCAAGGCCGAGACTACCCTGTCCGTCCGTCCGTGTGTCCGTCTGTCTGTGAACAGCTAATCTCCGGCACCGTTGGCCCGGTCGCTGCGAAACTGTGCACACACACTCCCCGGATTCCAAACCCGCACCTCTAACCGCATAAAACGCATTTTTCAGATTGGCTGATTACTCCTACAGATTTTGTCCAAACACCATGCAAATCGGTACACAGTATCTCTCTAGTCATGTGATCAACACGGATCTTCCATATTCCATCCTGATTGGCTAACATTGGCTTCCAAGGTTTGCAGGATTAGTTTGTTTTGAAATAAATGCATCAAATCATGAACGCAGTGCAATTTCTGTGACATTTTGCACGCACATTCCCACTAGGCAGAGGAAGAAATGCCACCCTTTTCACCTTGCCCTGTTATAGTGCCACCAGCAGGTCTAATTTAACAAAACACATTTTTGGAACAAAATGCCTCAAATCATGAATGTAGTGTCCGATTGCCGTGAAAGGCCTAAGAAGAAATGGCACCCTTTTCATATTGGCCTATTATAGCGCCACCAGGAGGCCCCTGACCTGGCGGAGACCTGTGCTCTGAGGAACATTTTTTCTAGTTATTTTTTTTATTAGTTAGTGAAAGATTCAGGTTGGGGTTAGGGTTAGGATTAGACATTTAGAGGTTAGGTATAGGGTAGGGAGTAGAGTTATGCCTGATTTATACTTTGTTGTGTGCTGGTGTAGGCCAATCGAAAATAGCTGATCTCACTTGCAGATCTGCTATTTCCGTCTTAAGGGTTAAAAATCCCCCCCAAAAAAACATTTCTGCATTCAAAACATATCACTGTTGATATCCTCACAATTACAGTACTACAAACATATGCGTGCAGGCGTGCATGTGTGCGCGCGCGTGAATGCGCTCGTGTGTGGAGGAGCCAGCACTTAAACGAGGTCTAATTGACAGCTAAATGACAGTCATTAGTTAGCATGACTCCGTTCACCTTGACTCGCTGCCAAGGTCGCTGAAACAGGTGTCCAATCTGAGTGTAATGTATTTACCACGCCACTCTGCTTTGTGACGTGGTACTGGGACTGTCACCTGCATTATGTCTGATATCTGCTGCTAAATGATGTCTCACCTGCACATGAGACTATAATGCACAAAGGTCTACGTATCTTCTGTGCCTTATATAGCGCTGATGTCGGGCAGAAACGTCTTAACTCCATATTTGACTATATTTAACTGTTTGTGTTATTTTGTAAATTAACGTCCTACTTGATCATATACAGCCTCACACAAAAGCATCAAAAGTAGCCGATCTGCAGAGCTTGTAGATCTGCTTGTAAATACTGAGTAACTACATGATCTATTTATCGGCTATACAATGAATAGTTTGTTTTGAAACAAGCTGCGAGGCCTGTGTGTGTGTGTGTGTGTGTGTGTGTGTGTGTGTGTGTGTGTGTGTGTGTGTGTGTGTGTGTGTGTGTGTGTGTGTGTGTGTGTGTGTGTGTGTGTGTGTGTGTGTGTGTGTGTGTGTGTGTGTGTGTGTGTGTGTGTGTGTGTGTGTGTGCGTGTGTTCGCAGCATTCACTGTGTCCGGTCCGGAAGGCTCTGTTTTATTCACAGATTTACAAATAAAAGAGCGTCGGAAAGGGTTCATGCATTTAGACCTGGAAAGCCTATACGTTGTTATACCTTTCAATCCGGGAAAGCATAATCTGTGTCATTTTAGTTGTTACTATATCGTCACTGTCGGGCAGAAACCTTGTATCTCCAAGTTTCAAATGTGTATGTATTTTTCGTAAATTAAAGCCCTACTTCATTATACAAGAGTGTCGCACAAAAGTAGTGAAAATAGCCGTTCTACAAGCACACAACGCCTCGCATCGCGAGGCGTTGTGCGCTTGCAGATCGGCTATTTTCATTATTCTAAATCGCTTTTAACACATCGGGTGCCAAACACGGTCTGAACCGTGTGTTTACTTAGTGGCGGTTCCGAAGCTTCGGTGCCGAACACGGTCTGAACCGTGATTTCAGTCTTTTTGTTTTTTTCGTTTTTCTCCGCGCGGGCGGGGCTAGAGCAGCTCTAGGAGCACCCATTGTAATCCTGCGAAGGAAGTGCCAGATCGCTCACCGGAAACGCTTTTTTTTCCCCCTTCCGGTTCCTGTCTATTTCCTACTTTGAAACGCCTATATCTCCAAATCTGTTTCCTGTGGGGAAAAACGGTCATGCGCGATGCGCGATTCCCCCCCCGTTGTAACTCGCCAGGGTAATGTTATGGTTCCAGCCTGTAGCCAGGCTCATGGGACAACATGAATCGCTGCTTTTTTTTGCGTGGATTTGCTTGTAACGCACGCGGAAGGTTTAAACAGCAAAGCGCAGTCAACGGGGAGAATGCTGGAATTTCTGGAATCTAGAATTTCTGGAATCTAGAAGGTGTTTTTTTAGAATGGGCCTCATGGGTCTAAATGGGTGTAAATCACAACCCGGGTATATCCCAGTCACACACGTGACACAATTATGTCATTTTGTTTGTGACGCAGTTGGAGTACACGGCTCGCCTGGACTTCCTGTGGCGCGTCCAGGCCAAGGAGGAGATCAACGAGATGAAGGAGCTGCGGGAGCACAACGAGAACATGCTGCGCAACATCCTGCCCAGCCACGTGGCGCGACACTTCCTGGAGAAAGACCGCGACAACGAGGTACTCTTAACCCCGGTGGCTCTCAACCTGTGGGTAGCCCACATGATTTTTTTTGGGGGGGAGGGGGGAGGGGGGTTCCCCAGATAACAGTGAGTGAAGTGCCAATTTAAGGACTTTTACCGTAAGACCTTTTTAATACAAAAAAAAATGAAAAGAAAAAACACGGCCCAAACATGTTTGAAAGTGGAATATCCCTTTAACTGCTCCCTCTGAGCGCTCATGACCATCTGAGACCCATCAGCTGGATGAAGCTGAGACTGAATTAAGAAACGTCTCCCCCCCAATGTGACTTTAACCCATTAAGAACTGAGGCCGTTTCTAAAAATGTATTTTCCGAAAGTTTTATGTTGCTATGTCAGTGGTATGTCAAGCACTCCAAAAATGATACGCGGCCAAATACATATCACTTTGTGCCGCGCTATGAGCTTGTATATCTGCAACTTTTGAATACAATGACACAGATGCTTTCCCGGTTTTGAATGGGTTAATGTAACTTTAAGAAGGAATGTACAACTAGAAGGTTCCTCTCCATACATTAAGGTTCCGTTCCCAGGGGCATGTATGGATTTAGCCCGTATCCCACCCCCAGCAAACCCAACCCTGAGTGTTTTATCTGCAGAAGAATCAAGTTTAGTTTTTTTTCTGTCACCTCGGAATACCTTACCTCAGTTCACCCCCCCCCCCCCCCCCGCCCCCGCAATGCCCAAGGGCACGCACACACACACACATGCTTGTATGACTATACTGCTGAGGACATAAAGATTTAAGGACACAGGCTTTATGAATGCCATGTTTACAATATTTCGCCATTTAAAAAAAAAGATTTTTAACTAGCTCTTTAACTAAAGGCGATCGACAAATATCCGATCGACAAGCTCATGACGTGTCGTGAGCTTGTAGATTGGCTATATTCGGTGCGGGACATCAGTGCACAGCTCTGTGCAAAATCTAAGTTTTCTTTCACCTTAGAAAACCTCACCTTAGTTCAACTCCCCACCCCCCACCCCCCACCCCCGACCTCCTCTGCGTGCCCATGGGCAAAAACGCACGCACGCACGCACGCACGCACGCACGCACGCACGCACGCACGCACGCACGCACGCACACACACACACACACACACACACGCATCACATGCACGCACCCACAGTGCCCATGGGTATGGTGTGATAAAAGGATGTGTTGTGAATCTCATTCAATCTCCTGCAGAGTAACACTCTCTGTCCTTTCAGAGAGAGAGAGAGAGAGAGAGAGAGAGAGAGAGAGATAGTCTGTCTGTCTCTCTATGTGGCTCTCTCCCTCTCTCTCTCTCTCTCTCTCTCTCTCTCTCTCTCTCTCTCTCTCTCTCTCTCTCTCTCTCTCTCTCTCTCCTTTCAAAGAGATAGACAGACAGACAGACAGACAGACAGACAGACAGACAGAGATAGTAACATATTCTCCTATTAAAGAGAAAGAGACAGAGAGAGAGACATGGAGACATACTAACTCTCTCTCTCTCCTTTCAAAGAGAGAGAGACAGACAAACAGACAGACAGACAGACAGACAGACAGACAGACAGACAGACAGACAGACAGACAGACAGACAGACAGACAGACAGAGACGGAGAGGAGAGAGTAACAAAACCTCCACATCCTCGTTCCATCCTCATCTCACCCTGCAGAGCGCCGTCATGCCTATTAACCTCCTGCTCTCATTAAAAAAATATATGACCAAATACAAAAGAATAAAAACGGCGACTGAAAATAAATTTGGCGACTGAAGCGCCCGATGTGTTCCCTGTCCATACACAGTGGTGTAAAGTAACTAAGTACATTTACTCAAGTACTGTACTTACGTACAATTTTGAGGTACTTACTTTACTAGAGTATTTCAGAGAGAGAGAGAGAGAGAGAGCAAGAATGAGATTTGTGAGCTGTTGTGACAGGAGAAGGATGTCCAGTGGTACACAACCCTCTTAAAGACCATCAATCATAAGTGTCCTGCTCCACTGTCTGCACACAGAAAGTGATCTTGCAGACAGAAACATTGGCTGCTATTCGTCCCGACTGTTTGATACCAAGTGAACGCAAAACATTGACATATATATTGCTGCTATTTGTTTCAGGAGCTCAAGCCCAGGCTAACCTTACCTACGTGTATAGACCCCTTAACAGACGACGTCACACTGATAAGAACCAGTATGTGCGCGCAGGCCGGCACCAAATGAAACCCATTCTGTCATGTCTCGCTAGGACACGCCTCACTAGCCAACACACAAGAGGCGGTTGAATGAACTGAAACCAGCTGCACCCCTAAACAATATGTTGGGAATTGATTGCATGAAACAATCACCTGTGCGTCCAGTCTCAATGTTGTTAAACAAATAATTGGTCTATAGCGTTTAGAACTAATTTCCGAAAGCAAATGCCCGTTTCGGTTCCCTAAGATGCGATGTAATGCATCTCTGTTTACACTTTTTGTTTTATTTTTCTTTCTTATACATGACTTTGTTTGGATTGTTTTGTTCCGCTTTAGCTTTGGCAGAAGAAAGAAAGAAAGAAAAGTTCAGCAGGGGACATTTATTTATTTATTTTAGTTGTGTTTGATGTCTTTTTAATCACACTCAGATTGATTAGGTTTGTGTTTACTGCAGGAGTCATAGTTTCGCAGTGGTGTGTTTGAGAACTCGCCCTTAACATTTAAATTGGTGGTTCTCAAAACTTTTTTTTTATTTCAAGGTCCCCAAGTGGAACCAAATAGGGTCCATTTGGTTTCATGATGTTATCACTACATTGTGAGCTTGTAGATGGGCTGTTTTTGAATGGGCAAAGTATAAAATAGGGCTTTATTGGTTAATGTATGTTTTGTGTTTATCTAAATCGGCAAGGTAACCCGTAAACTAAATTTTTCAAGTAATGGTAGTCTAGTAAAAAAAAGTACAATAGGCAATTGGCTAATGGCCTCTGAGATGTAGTGGAGTAGAAGTATAACATTGAAATATGGTTTAAAAAAAAGTACCTCATAATTGTACCAAAGTAGAAGTAAATGTACTTAGTTACTTTCCACCACTGAGTTCATACCTCAATATAAAAAAAAAAAAAAAGAACACAACGCAAGACCTTTGCCATTGTCCCCCGGAACAATATGTCTCCCCGACAGACAAGACCCTTATCTCACACGCACGCACGCACGCACGCACGCACGCACGCACGCACGCACGCACGCACGCACGCACGCACGCACGCACGCACACACACACAGTCACACACACACACAGTCACACACAGTCACACACGCACAGAGGAGTCAAATATGCCTCATTGTCCGTGGACCCGCTCGGCCTCATTATCGACTCCTTCCATCTCCTTCCATCCTGCTTCAACAATAAGGCCGACACACAGAGCGACCATGCATTATGAATGTACTGCTGGAGTGTAATCTAAGTACATTTACTTATGCGCTGTATTACTTCACCAATTGAACCCCATGCAACAGTGAAAGCTTTCCCCACACGTATAGAGTCCTGAGGGATTCTTTTACTTTGTCCATTATTTGACATAATAACTAGCGGGGTATACTTCTACCCCGCTAGTAAATATTGTACCTATATATATATATATATATATATATATATATATATATATATATATATATATATATATATATATATATATATATATATATATATATATATATATATATATATATAATTATCCTGAATAATTACATTTTCAGGATTTTAACAGAGTATTTTTCTACCTTGTGGTATTGATACAGTACTTTTACTTGTATAAAAATCTGAGTACTTTTTTTTCCACCACTGCTTTCATCCCTGCTTCAACAATAAGGACAGAGAAGCCATGCATTATGAATGCAGAGACCTGATGCACCCTGATGCTAATTAGAACTAATAGTGTAAGACAGAGGTGGAAAGTAACCACGTACATTTACTCAAGTACTGTACTTCTATACAATGTTGAGGTATTTTTTACTTTACCGGAGTATTTCCAATTTTCAGTGCTTTCACTTCTACTCCACTACATCTTAGAGACAGATATTTTACGTTTACTCCTCTCCAATTATTTGAAAACTTTAGTTACTAGTTACTTTGTAGATTTTAATTATTATTACAAATCATACATTAAACACGTCAGCTCTGTATACATTTCGTCCATTTGAACATAGCCGATCTAATTTACAAGCTCACAATGCGTTGTGATGCGACACATTATGAGCTTGTAGATTTGGTATTTTCAACGGATTTTTGTACATTTGAAAACTTTCATTCTTCTTCTTCATAATGAGTACTTTCTACTTTTGGTACTTCATACTTTACATTTTGATACCAATACTTTTGTACTTTTACTTGTAACAGAGTATTTCTACATTGCAGTGTCAGGTAAAGAATGTGAGTAGTTTTTCCACCACTGGTGATATGTATTTTGGCCAGTATTTTGTGCCAGGGATTGTCTAGGAATCCGTGCTAGTGTGGGGGGCTCCTTTTCATAATGTTTCACAAATTGCACATTAGGACTTGGCCATGCAAACATTTTCAGTCGTGAGATTTTATTTTTGCTTTAGTCCATGAAAATGAATACTCAAGTAAAGTTGTAAAAATGTTACTTAACTAAAGGACAACTTCACCCATTTTCAACCTGTTTTCATATAATTGGTCCTCACTAATGCTCATTATAATATGGTACCATTTTTGTCTACTCACTCTGTGACTCAGAGTAGGGCTGTGGACAGTTCCTAAACCCGTCTACCAGTGACATCATCGAAGGGGAATCCAAGCTAATAGAGACTGCAGGCTTTCTATTCCTGGAAAGTTAGCATGCTATACCTATAATGGAAGCCATTGTTCTCGCGTTAATAAAAAAAAGAAAAAATGCCTAACGATGATGGTAGGCCGGTTTCTGAAGTGTCCACCGCCCTTTATTTTACCATTTTATCATGAACATTAGTGAGGACTAGGATTAGTGAAGAAGATAGGTTGAAATTGGTTAAGTCGTCCTTTAACCCAGAAAGGACGACTTAACCAATTAAGTGCCACCAGACCTGGAACGCATCTGTGTTTTTGATTTGATCTAAAAAGCATTATTTATTTACACTTTGGCTATTCAAAAATAGCAGATCTACAAGCTCATCGCGCGGCACCGAGTCCGCGCTATGAGATTGTGGATCTGCTATTTTTGAGAAATCGTGAAAATGTGTGCAATTCTTTGAAAATATATATTTTTAAAGCAAACATTAAGTAACTCAAACCTTTGCTTCTGGGGGGTCCCTGGAACAAAATATTTTGAGATGGGGGTCCGGGACCAAATACCTATACATTTTGGCGTCCTTGACATGAAAAAGATTGAGAACCACTGACATATACTGTACATACGTTTTTTTCAAAAAACAGTTAGGATTTAGAAGACATTTTGTAGAATCGGCCTCAGATCTTAATGGGTTAAGTACAGTACTTGGAGTAAATGTACTTCCATTACACCACTGATTAAAACCATTAGGAATGCAGACAGAAGGACACCACACATCAACCCTGCTCTGCTCCCAGAAGCCTTTTCCCTGCCGCTAATTAAAACCTGGTGATTAATTAAAAATGCATCCATTAAGGACAGGACAGGCTTCCATTATTCATCAGCCTGTTTATTGTGGTGTGATCTAGATGCAGCGTTCGACGCCATAAACAATAAGGTTATTAATAGAGCCTTTAACCTTCCCGACAGCATTTGAATCATGAATCAAGAGGGGCGCGCGTGTCGCCGGTCGTGACAAATAAGTACGGTGCATCTTTGAGTATCTGTACTTTATTTGGGTTATTTGTTTTCTTGGAAACTTTCACTCCACTAAATTTCAAAGACAAATAATGTACTTTTGACGCCATTACATATCTAGGAATGAACTAAAAAATAAAGTATTTTTTGTACATTTAATGTACAAAAAATACATCATGAATTAACCACCTAAAGGAGTAGTTCACCCAATGAATTACTTATTTTCAATCAATTACACACCCCATGAAACAGGAATGCGACAAAAACAAAATATTCATGAATTCAATGAGACAATAATTTGATGATAATAATAAAGATCCTTGTGTATCCGGTAGGAGACACAAAGGAGACTCTTTGTGTCTCCGACCGATAGACCGCCGGTAATCAGATTATTGGCGTAGGAATGCGACAAAAACAAAAAAAATCACCATTAACTCAAGGCTTCATGGGGTGTGCAATTGATAGGAAATAAGCATTTTTTTGGGGTGAACTGCTCCTTTAAGCTCTATTTCAAAAATAGTGAAGATACAAGCTACAAGTTTACATTGCGTAGCATCGCTAGCCGTTTTGAGCTATAAAGGCATGCACTTTTGAATACTTCAGTATTCTGAAAATCAGGTATTCCAGTACTTTAACTCGAGTAACGCATGTGACATGTAAGTGTCACGCCACAGTGATCAACAGGTTTCATATAGTTTCATAGAACTAGGATGGGTTGAATGCCGAGGACAAATTTCACCGCGGGGTCTGTATTATTATTAATCCATTACGACTGGCAACGCATCTGTGTAACCACTTTAACCATTATTTTTAGGGCCGGGACTTTATCGCGTTAAATTAGATCAATTAATTACAGAAAAATTATCGCGTTAAAAAAATTAACGCATTTTAATCGCACCTATTTTTGCACCGCGGAACGTTTCTCACTGGACGAGTTTCAGACGGACCGTTTATAGCAGCGCACCAACAGACGGTAATTCTCACTTCTCAGGCATGACAGACAACAACAAAGTCTACTGCAGCCAGCCAGCACAGTGCATGAAAACATGATGCCTGCTTGATAATGTTGGCTGGGCAAGTCAGAATCTGTAATGGAAGCCCCCGCCTACGCGCGCGTTGGGGGGGTGCGCTGGTGGGGGGGGTTCCACGAGGCGGTGCGGATCACATGCGTGCGATTTTAATTCATAATAATTAATGAATCTACTATAAACAACAGTAACAACACTCTACCAGCCTCCAGTGGTGGAAAATTGCTGATCTACAAGCTCACAATGCCTTGCGCTTGTAGATCTGCTATTTTCACATGGCTGTAATGTTTTATAATAATAATCGAAATCTACAAAGTAACTAGTAACTGTTTTTCAAGTTTTCAAATAATTGTAGTGGAGCAAAAGTACAATATTTGCCTCTGAGATATAGTGGAGTTACTGGAGTAGAAATAAAAGTATTAAAAATTGGAAATACTCTAGAGTCAAGTGCAAATACCTAAAAATTGTACTTAAGTACAGTTCTTGAGTACATGTACTTAAAGACGTATGCCAAAATCCATTTCAAAAAATTGCTTTTCACTGTTCTCAGGTCAAATATTGATATGCGATTAAAATGCGATTAATTGCGATTAATTAATTACAAAGCCTCTAATTAATTAGATAATTTTTTTTAATCGAGTCCCAGCCCTAATTATTTTACACTTTGGCTATTCAAAAATAGCAGATCCACAAGCTCATAGCATGGCTATGAGCTTGTAGATCTGCTATTTTTGGAAAATCGTGAAAATTTGTGCAAATCTTTGAATATATATATATTTTTTTTTTAACTCAAATCTTTGCTTCTGGGGGGTCCCTGAGATGGGCGTCCGCGGCCAAATACATATCATTTTGGGGCACCTTGACATGAAAAAAGCAGGTTGAGCAGGTTGGTGCCTTGCATGGTTTCCTTCGGCCATTGGTGTGTGAATGAGTGAATGTAATGCACATTGTGAAGCGCTTTGGATAACGGTGCTACAGTATGCAAATGGCCCGTTTACAACAAACGAGAGTCAGTTTAAACCAGGGGTTCTCAAAGTGGGGTCCGGGGACCCTCAGGGTTCCTAGAGGGGGTTATAAATGGACCCTTACAGGTATGTAACTCTGAGAGTTTACACACGGAACCGAATGGACCCTCGCGACCCTCCATTTGGTTCCGTTTGCACACTCACAGTCATGGGAGTCCTTGAAATGAAACATTTTGGGAAGCACTGGCTTTAGACACTTGAAAGGATGTCTAAACCTCTGTGAAACCTCTCCTTACGGGTATGTGCAGACACGGGGAGAGGAGGATAATCCTGAGTGGATCTGATGCTGGTGTTAATGAGAGTTCAGTCTCAGGACACTGAACTCTCAGTTGTACCCATGAAACTGTTTCACCAGTTGTGTGTGTGTGTGTGTGTGTGTGTGTGTGTGTGTGTGTGTGTGTGTGTGTGTGTGTGTGTGTGTGTGTGTGTGTGTGTGTGTGTGTGTGTGTGTGCGCGCGCGCGCGTGCTGTGTAGTGTGACATCACTGCCACCCAGTGGTGATAACGCCAACATGCAACTGCTCAAACTTTTCTCTGCTGCACTATATAGGCTGACTGTGGTTCCCTTTTTCCAGAAGGAGGCATTCCCGTTTTCTGTTCAGCTTCTCATAGCTATTTGATAGACTCAGCGGATTTGAACCAGAAACACATGAATTTCCTTCCCCAATCACTCAAAACAGTGACTTGCACAATGACACTTTGACTAGAGTCTCTCTTCTCTCTCTCTCTCTCTCTCTCTCTCTCTCTCTCTCTCTCTCTCTCTCTCTCTCTCTCTCTCTCTCTCTCTCTCTCTCTATATATATATATATAATATTATATGTATATACTTTTTGATGCCGTAGAAACCACCTTCTTTTCTTTCAGTTCATTAACAGCCATCTCTCTCTCTCTCTCTCTCTCTCTCTCTCTCTCTCTCATATATAGGAGTTATATTCTCAGTCCTATGACGCGGTGGGGGTGATGTTCGCCAGCATCCCGGGGTTCGCAGACTTCTACTCGCAGACGGAGATGAACAACCAGGGCGTTGAGTGCCTCCGCCTCCTCAATGAGATCATCGCTGACTTCGATGAGGTCAGAAACTCTCGCAGTGCACATACACACCTGCTTCTGAACATAGTTTTGGGGGATTTTCTGCCTTTAGTTCGAGATTGACAGGAAACAGGGGAGAGAGTAGGGGAGTGACACGCAGCAAAGGTCCGACGGGCTCGGGAATCGAACCCAGGACACAGACTATCAAGAGTCTAGAGCAAAAACGAATGCGCACTACAGTGCACAACACATCATTGCTGGGTCTCAAGGGGAACACATTTATGTTATGGCTAAATGCAGAGGGAGCGTGATTTCAAAACGTCGTGCCTTACAAGCCTATGCATGATGACTCTATTTGAGCAGTCAAGCCCAGTGTGTCTCTGTCCGTGGTGCTGGAATGATTGTATTTCTGACTCTCTAAGACAGGGGTTTTTCAGGCAAAGGACCCCTTAACTGAGCGGGAGCTTAAGCAGGGACCCCCACTTTTCTGTTTGATATGTTGGATTCATGTTCATGTGTATTTTCAGACATTTAACCACTTTAAACCTTCAATACTTAGTATATTTGACCTTTGGCTGTGCACATGGTCTACACCAAACCTCTTCACTGAAAATAGCGGATCTACAAGCTCACAGCGTGTCACAGTGCGACAAAAGTGGTTAATGAAAAAAATATATATATATATTGTACAAAGATTTGGTGCCCCGTCTGTTATTCTGAGGACCCCCTAGGGGTCCCAGACCCCCTGTTTGAAGACCCACACTCTAGACAAAGTAAACGACAAATCAAAGTGCTGTGTATGACAGTCAGTGGAATCCAGGCTTTGCTTGCTGAACCCTGGACATCCATCAGGTTGAACATGTCCCCACATAAACACTTTGTTGGACCCAGACGCTGACAGTCCATTCATCAATCTGATCCCAAGCGAGGCGCTGCGTGTGCACGCACGCACGCGCGTGTGTGTGTGTGTGTGTGTGTGTGTGTGTGTGTGTGTGTGTGTGTGTGTGTGTGTGTCTGTCAGACCGCCTGTAGACCAACACAAATTGGTTTAAACAGAGTTAACAGCCTTGACAGTTTAGAATGACATTCTTTGAGGAAACCCATGAATTTATGAGCCCATTTGTAATGGTCTATTGCACTGGTTCTCAACTTGAGGTCCAGGGACCAAACAGAGGTCCAAATGGATCCTTTCCGAGGTACACTTCTCTGTAACTCAGAGAGTGCACCAATGTACCAGTGTCTACCTTAGGGCGTGTTCCCAGACAGAAAAAGACAATTCTATTCTTGTCGGAGGGACAGTGTGGTTCGGAACACACTGCCCCTAGAGGCTTGGAGCCCAGCTGCTCTCCATGCACTTGTTCAGAGGTGACATTGATGTTTTCAAAACTCACACTTCAGGGAGAAATTGAGAACAGAAAGTATCGTTGGATGTCATGGAGGCTCATTTCTCCATTCCCATCATTCATTCCTGTTCCTATTCATAATGTGAGGTCATTGATTGTTTAGTGCACAAGAGGAAGTTCCTCTCACTCGTGTTTTCACACACTTGAGTCTAGTCTACAGGCTTCATAGGGGGACTTTAATTCCTGACCAATTTTGTAATAAGAAGGATTGTTCTTCCCCTTTGTCATTTTGTATGTGCTTTTCTGGTTGTATTAAAGAATGGAATGTTTTTGTCCATTTATTAATATTAATATAGACAGACAGACAGACAGACAGACAGACAAAAATCCCTTCCTTCGGCATGGCAGAGATAAAAACAAAGCGGTGCCTAATAACGGCATGGCCGTGGCTTCCCTATCTGACGTCAGTACTTGGAGGCCAGTCTGGAGCCATAGAGAAGTCCATATTTGGCCAGATATGTGATGACGTAATGAACTCCATATGTATTTGGGCAAAACCTGGGGGGACCTTCATACATAAGGAGTGGGAAGTAGAAAATGTCTGCCAATGCGTAGTGGGTAGTTTGAAGCAGACATTTTGAAGCGTACCTATGTCATTCTCAACTATGGAAGCCCTCATACCCGTCATAAACAAACTCCAGGATGTCTTCCATACAGTCGGTACAGATGTCATACAGCTCCCGCAGATTGCTGTTGTTGGATCTCAGAGCAGTGGGAAGAGTTCTGTACTGGAGAGCCTGGTGGGTAGAGACCTGCTGCCACGTGGGGTTGGCATCGTCACGCGTAGGCCCCTCATCCTCCAGCTGATACACGTCGGCCCTGAGGACCCCCGCATGAAGACGATTGAGGGGAAGGACATCAATAGCGAGGAATGGGGTGAATTCCACCACAAGAAAACAGAGATCTACACAGACTTTGACGAGATCAGGCGAGAAATCGAAGCGGAAACCGAACGGGTGTCGGGAAGCAACAGAGGAATCAGCGACGAGCCCATTCACCTGAAGATCGTCTCGCCGAAAGTGGTGAACCTGACGTTGCTGGATCTGCCGGGGCTTACCAAGGTCCCGGTGGGAGACCAACCCCAAGACATCGAGATCCAGATCCGAGAGCTCATCCTTAAGTACATCTCCAACCCCAACTGCATCATCCTGGCTGTCACCCCCGCCAACACGGACATGGCCACCTCCGAGGCGCTCAAGGTGGCCCGTGACGTCGACCCAGACGGCAGGAGGACGTTAGCAGTGGTCACCAAACTCGATCTGATGGACGCCGGCACGGACGCCATTGACATCCTGATGGGGAGGGTCATCCCCGTCAAACTGGGCCTCATCGGTGTGGTCAACAGGAGTCAGCGGGACATCCAAAACAAGAAATCGGTCTCGGATTCAATTCAGGATGAACTCGCCTTCCTACAGAAGAAGTACCCCTCCCTTGCGAACAGAAACGGAACCAAATACCTGGCCAAAGCGTTGAATCGGTTGCTCATGCACCACATTAGAGATTGTCTCCCCGAGCTGAAGACTCGACTCAACATGCAGAAGGTGCACTATCAGTCCCTACTGAGCAGCTACGGGGAACCGATAGAGGACAAGAGCGCCACCCTGCTTCAACTCATCACTAAGTTCTCCGCAGAGTACTGCCATACGATCGAGGGCACGGCCAAGTACATCGAGACGACCGAACTGTGCGGTGGAGCGAGGATCTGTTACATCTTTCACGAGACGTTCGGTCGCACGCTGGAGTGCGTAGACCCGCTGGGCGGTCTGACGACGATAGACGTGCTCACGGCGATCAGAAACGCGACAGGTCCGAGGCCGGCTTTGTTCGTCCCCGAAGTGTCGTTTGAGCTGCTGGTGAAGAGACAGGTGAAACGCCTGGAAGAGCCCAGCCTGCGCTGTGTGGAACTGGTGCACGAGGAGATGCAGAGGATCATCCAGCACTGCAGCAACTACAGCACGCAGGAGTGGCTGAGGTTCCCCAAGCTCCACGACGCCATCGTAGAAGTGGTCACCTCCCTGCTCAGGAAAAGACTGCCAGTCACCAACGACATGGTCAACAACCTGATCGCCATCGAGCTCGCCTACATCAACACCAAGCATCCGGATTTTGCAGATGCCTGCGGCGTCATGCACAACAACATAGAAGAGCAGCGACACAACCAACCCAGAGAGACTTCCTTCACTGTACCCAATGAAAAGGCAGGAGGAAAAGAGGACGGAACTGGAGAAGGAACAGGAGGCTCCCAAAGCGGCTCCGTCAGCGAACAGGCGGATGGACGCGTCGGGAGCTGGAGGGGCATGCTGAAGACGATGCAGGACGGCACGCCTGTAGACAAGACAAGTATGTGCCGTGCTGTCAACCTCCTGCAAGTGCCGGTTCCGGTCAAGCTGTCCGCTCGGGAGCTGAGGGACTGCGAGGTGATTGAGAGGCTCATCAAGTCCTACTTCCTCATTGTGCGTAAAAACATCCAGGACACCGTGCCCAAGGCGGTGATGCACTTCCTGGTCAACCACGCGAAGGACCAGCTGCAGAGCGAGCTGGTGGGTCAGCTGTACAAGTCGGACAAGCTGGACGACCTCCTGACGGAGTCGGACGACATGGCCCGCAAACGCAGCGAGGCCGAGGACATGGTCAGGGCACTGCAGAAAGACGGTCAGATGATAGCGGAGATTAGGGAAACTAATTTATGGTGAAGGACCTGGGACAGGCGAACAAGATCATCTTCAGTGAAGATGATCTTGTTCGCCTGTCCCAGGCCCCTCCTACATGTACCCTACGAGACCAAATAAACAACAATATGGACTGGTATCAATATGTGTATTATGGAACAAGGGAACCAGGAGACCTGGTACTGCCAGACCCCTAGTGGTTGAAATCTGAATGGCCGGGCTTCGCATGACGTGTGTCCCTTCTATGTCCCTTCTATGACGAAAGGGGGACAGACTTTTTTGGCTGGGGCCGGGGGACAAAGTGACCATGCCCATGTATGGAGAAAACAGATACAAAGCCTCATGTAAGCCGACCCCTTGGGTCTGGCAAATATAGTTGCATAATATGGAATTGAATTACATGAAAGCCAGGACATTAATACCACGGCCTCAGCTGTCTTGCATAGCACATGCACCACCTACTAGGTTAATATAGCTTTCATATGTACGTAAATGATAATTATAAAATAAAAACACATTCTAAAAAGAGGTATAGCTAACTTGCTTCACATATATCTATGATGTTTGACCAGCAAGCACATCATTGGCAATAAACTCACAGATAACCACATTAAAACAATAATAAAGGTCTTCACATTCATATGTTGTTGTCAAACAAACACTATGGATGGTGAATTCAATTACAAGGGGTTGATGATAGATGGTGGATTTCACTTCCTACCTTGCAGAAGAAATCAAAGTTTGGACTTAAAATGACCCCGAACTTCATGCACCTTGGGTGCACAATACATCACAGAGGATCTGACTTGGAGTACGCCATGGCATACTCCACATTCGGCCCCAACTTGCAAGTCTGCGTTGGGGTTTGCACACAGAGACCGTGGGAAAGAACGAGAGACGATGTCCGCACCACCTCAGTGCCGCTGTAGAAATTCAAGATCTCAGAGAAGGGTCCTGAGAGCCTTCTACTCCGCTAGCTGCTCCAAAGAGCATCTTCACAAGGAGCTCCCTCCCGTCTCTACAGGACTTGGGGAAGGGATAAGAGATCAAATGTGGACCTATCAAATGTGTTGTGCAGGCGTCCAGTATGAACAAACGCAAAGGCGCCAGATGTCGTTCCTGCCAAGAGCATACAAGCTTTACCAGAACTAATAGAACCTTTTTTATTATTATTGTTTTGATTGGTTTGATGATTTGTTTTTTTTATGTTATCTTAGCGCGGTCCTCGTGAATCTGTAAGAAAGATAATAATTCATACTGTTATTCAATAATGTTTTCTAATAAAACTTTAACTTTTATTTATTTTTTAACAATAGAGGTCGTCTTTCCACTGAGCCAATCAAACGAAGCTATAGGGAAAATAACCCCGAACAAGAAACAGATACACTCGGGACTACAGGGGTCCAGGTGGGATTTGAGTTGGGAGGCAACAGCTCATTCTAGGATTTTGGAGAGGAAGGGGAGATGGGACGGTATTTGTGGGGGTGGTGGGTGCAATTCCATATTTATTTTTTTTAATTATTTTTTTCCACTTCTTTTTTTAGAATTGGGTGACAAGCAGTGAACTTTACGGCAGGAGGCACAAGGCCAGTAGACAGTGGGGGGTTTTATCAATTCGACTTAAACGTTATTGTCACATCACAGGTTTAAAGTGTAAAACAGTAGGTGCCACACAAAAAGGCTTAAACACATGCAGACCACTTGGCAAAGTGTTTTGAGTGACACCTCTTCCTCATTGCTGTCTGAGGAAGTGTTACTCAAAATGCGTTGCCAAATAGCCTGCGTGTTTTAAGTTTTTTTCCTTCTTTTTTTCCCATCATAATACAGTGGTCTCCCTCATCTGTTGTGCAGTAAAATAGTGGGTGAAATATTTTTTTGCGGTTTTCAGGAAAAGGAAGAAGAATAAAATTAGAAGGAAAGAACGAGGAAACTGGATATGAGTGCAGTGAAATATACACATATATACAAGGAAGTCAGTTATGGAATAGTTAAAATAGCAGCAGGTATAGTAACAGGTACAGTATATACGTACATGATATAGTAGAAGATATAGTAACAGATATTGTTGCTGTCGGGCAGAAATCTCTTATTTACTTATATTATGTACTTAATTAACGCCCCAATTGATCATACTACAGTGTCACGCATCATCATGATTTGAGTGCACAGGGATCTAATTTTAAATAAGCCAAGTGCTTTTATGAGCGATCCACTTTAGATGACCTTGTATTGTACTTCCATGTACTGTTTCCATGTCTTTCTAAATAAAGTATTCAATCAATCAATCAAACGCAAAAGATCCACAAGCTCTAAACGTGTCGAGCTTGTAGATCTGCAACTTTTGCTATTTTTTTTATTTGAATCCTGAAAAGTAACAGACAGACGGTATACTTATACATGAGGTTTAAATAGCAGCAGATATAGTAACACGTAGGCTATAATACATGATGTTAGAATAGCACATGAGGTGCAACAATATAGTAACGGATACAGAACATACGTTGACCTTTTTTTGCATATGGTCTCATGTGTAGGTGAGAGCAGATCATTTAGCAGCACGTATACGACATGTCAATGTAAACATTTAGGTAGCAGTTAAAGAGTTTTAAGTTAATTTCCTTTGTAGCCATCACAGTGAAAAAAAATATGGCGGTGAACTTAAAGAAAGTCACTCTGTTCAGTTCAAGTAGAACATATTTTATTCCATAATAAAGTAAGGAAGTTTTGAAAAACGCAGGTGACAACGCGTTTTGGCCGTAGGCCTTCATCGGGGTCCTCTGTGTGGACTGCAGAGCAGCTGTTTGTAATTGTGTAATTATTATCATTATTAGTATATTATTGTAAGTACGCCCCCACGCAGTGCTTCATCGATTATCTGTTCATTATATACTGTAGGTATCAGTTCCAGTGCAGCAGCGGCAGAGTTGACAAAGCGCCGCGTCGTGAGCTTGTAGATCTGCTATTTTCTCTACTTCTAAAGCCTTTTTTAGTTGTATTTATGGAAATTATTACATGTTTTCATTTTATTTGTGAAATACTTTTGAAAAATGATGGAATAACCTTTTATTGATGAAAAGTTGTGACTTTTTTGTTTAAACTTTTAAACATCTTTCTAAATAATGTATATATATTTTTTTGTGTAGGAAACCGAAAAATGGAGATATTTACCTGCGATCCATAAAAATTGTTCCGTGACCCGAACATGGGTCCCGACCCACTGTTTGGGAAACACTGGTCTGTGTTGACAGCCTGGTGACAGGCGGGGGCTCAGTGCTTGGTTCTACCTTCTTGTTTGCACTGGTGGTGAAAGTACTCACCTTTGTTACTTAAGTAAAAGTATCAATACCGCAATGTAGAAATACTCAGTTACACCCTAAAAGTACAAAAGTAGACTAAAAGTATAAAAGTATTGTCATCAAAATATGCTTGTCTGTCACCCTGGTGCCCGTGATTAAAGACAAAGCTGGCAAGGTGGGGAGCTTGGACAATTACAGACCTATAGCTCTTGCTAGTGTAATGTCCAAGGTCCTGGAAAGAGTCCTATTAGATCGACTTTCTTCTTTTTTTTATACTACAGACAATCAGTATGGGTTTAAGGCAAAGCATGGTACTGATCTATGTATATATGCACTGAAAGAAGTCATTGAAAAATATAGAAGCCCGAATTCCTCTGTCTTAGTTGGTCTGGTTGATGCGTCACGTGCCTTTGACCGGGTCAACCACCAGAAACTGTTTTTAAAGCTGAAAGAAAGGGGAGTGCCTGATAGCATTACACGCATCTTGGCATACTGGTATGCTAACCAGAGCATGCAGGTCAGATGGGGTAGTGGGGTATCGGCTCCCTTTTCTGTCAGTAATGGGGTCCGGCAAGGGGGGTTACTCTCTCCAGCCCTGTCTCAGAACTCTATTATTGGATTATTGGTTAATCCCTGCCACAGTGTTACTCGATATCAGTCTCCTTTCTGGAAACACTGGTACGATTGCCTTATTTATAGCTGATGTTTTATGACTTTGTACTGTGTTTTATTTTTGTACTTTTATATGTTTTTTATGTGTCTTGTTCTTATTGGACCTTGTGTCTGCTAAATAAAGTTGATTGATTGATTGATACTTAAATACCAAAAGTAAAAGTATTCATTATGCAGAATGTCCCATTTTACATGTTCAATAGGCATAAAAACATTTTTGAAAATAGCAGATCTAGAAGCTTGTACATCTGTAAAAGTATTGAAAATCGGAAGTCCTCCAGTAAAGTAAAAATACCTAAAAATGCTACTTTAAGTACAGTACTTGAGTAAATGTACTTAAGTTACTCTCCATTACTGCTTGTTTGCTTGGATGTCTTCTGAACAAATGAAAAGTGACAGTTGAGACCTTTCCTCTGTTGCACTCATCGA
Organism: Gymnoscopelus microlampas; assembly: GCF_963454915.1. NCBI lineage: Eukaryota > Metazoa > Chordata > Actinopteri > Myctophiformes > Myctophidae > Gymnoscopelus > Gymnoscopelus microlampas. The sequence continues at coordinate 11,953,226 of NC_139942.1, read as the reverse complement.
TTCGTCCTCGCGGCACAAATTGGTGTTTAATAGAAAGTGCATCCAGAAGCCCGGTGGTGACTGGTCGTCATCGTTACCACCCAAAATGAAGTGAATTAAGGGACTTAATGAAATCCTTTTTTTGTCCCTGTGTTGTTTTTCCATAGCTGCTGGGCGAGGATCGATTTCAGGACATCGAGAAGATCAAGACTATTGGAAGCACCTACATGGCTGTGTCTGGTCTGTCTCCTGAAAAACAGGTGAGACGTAGATACTAGTACAATTTACAATTAAGGCATTTAGCAGACGCTGTTAATCTAGAACGATTTACAGTAAGCAATTACAGTAAGCAAGGTAAACACGAGGCAATACAGCAAATGCATATTTTTAAAATCTATAATCTGTACATTGAAACTATACTCACTAAAGGATGCCAGGTCATTCAATGACCTGGCATCTGTCTACATAACATGCTATCTAAATTAGCCTTTGCATAAGCCGGCAAGGTCGTCAAGGCTAGGGCAAGTGCTACGGCAAGTGCTACGGGCTAAGGTGGGGTGTGAAGAGGTAGCCTGGAAACCAGACGGCCAGAGCTTTGAAAAAAAAGGAAATAGCCCTATCTACGCAGTGATATTGGTCTGGCCATGCCAGGCTAAGACACTAGTGCTGTGCTAAAGAAAATGATATGGCAATATTAGGCCTGTCACAATTAATGTACACAATGGCAAATGCACAATGGCCCTCATTTATCAAGCTTGTGCAGACCGAAAAACGGGCATACGGCGAGATCACAGTCACTTTCGGGATTTATCAAACTATCATGACTTTGACTTGAGTTGGTTTCAGGTCGTGTAGGCTTTGTAGGGTCTGTTCCATCGTAGACATGCAGTGCAGCATTGTCTAACAATTTGACAGGCATCTGGACATATGTATCCACTCAAAATGTATATCTAACACACTAATAAATAATCCCTGTAAAAATATTACATTTTATAAAGGCATACATGGACAAGTGACAAAAAAATCTAAATCAAGCAATGAAAACAATCTAACATTTTGCCTATTTGCAATGTTATACGTTAGGTGCTTAATCATTCCCCCATTTAAACAAGTGCTTTAACAGTGCGCATTTTCAGGAGTCAGGACCGCTGTAGTCTTTTCATGGACAGTGAGGTCTCCAAACGTATATACAGTAGCTACGTCCTCTGGAGTTATTTGCAACCTGGGTTAAGGATAAAAACCAGACGCTCCAAACCTGTGCCCAGCGCAGGTGATCTTCACGCTGTGGGTTTGGGCCACCAGGGCCTCAGTGGGAGATATAACCATCCCAGCACACGGTGTGTGTGTGTGTGTGTGTGTGTGTGTGTGTGTGTGTGTGTGTGTGTGTGTGTGTGTGTGTGTGTGTGTGTGTGTGTGTGTGTGTGTGTGTGTGTGTGTGTGTGTGTGTGTGTGTGTGTGTGTGTGTGTGTGTGTGTGTGTGAGAGAGAGAGAGAGAGTAAGAGAGAGGAGTCGGACGCGGAGTCGCCCTCGAGGTGGGCGGGGGAAACTTTCCACTTCGGAGAATTTGCTCTTTCTTATTGGCTTTCCATACTTTGCTTTTGAAACAGGGCGTTTCGAGAACATTTAAGGCGTGTCATTTAAATGACGGTCGGTTTCAGCCGTCAGATTTATCAAGCCTCAGACCATTTGGTCGATGGGATTGGTTGTGTACAATTGCTCTATAAATCACATGTGGACGTGGTTGTAAGCTGATTCCTGGGCTTGAATTTAAGCTGGTTGTCTACTTTTCATTGATAAATGAGGGCAAATCTAAGTAAGCTTTAGATGTCGTAATTAGTCGATTAGATTCCTTTGTTATTTTAGTATGCACAAAATAGTTTTTCTCCTACGAGACAATGAATAAATCAACAATTGTGGAATATTGATTGATTGAATACTTTATTAGTCAAACGAATTTAAACAGTACGGAGGTAAAACACTTGGGCTAAGAGGATAACACCAAAAAGTCCTTTCCATTGTGGTCCTATGTATTCAATTAATCAACACCTCTCTGATGACACTACAACACTGTCTGTATGTGTCTGTCTCTCTCTCTCTCTCTCTCTCTCTCTCTCTCTCTCTCTCTCTCTCTCTCTCTCTCTCTCTCTCTCTCTCTCTCTCTCTCTCCCCCTCCCAGCAATGTGAGGATAAGTGGGGTCATCTGTGTGCGTTGGCAGACTTTGCCATCGCCCTCAACGAGAGCATCCAGGAGATCAACAAGCACTCCTTCAACAACTTTGAGCTCAGAATCGGTGAGACGGCACACTTCCTGTTCTTACCACTTCCTCTTAGTTACCATTTATCAGTCATCTTCTGCTAGCTCATCAGTGGTTGAAAAAGTAACTTTATTTTATAGTAGCAATACTTCAATGTGCATTCCACATTTTACTGGAGTAAACCTGCCAAAGTATTAGCGTCAAAATATAGGTACCAAAAGTAAAAGTACTCAAAATGTCCCATTTATTTCACACTTTCCCACAGAAACGTGTCTAAATTGGGTTATTTGGTTAATGTATTGTATGTATAATTGCAGTGGAGTAAACAAAAAATGTTGACTCTGAGATGTAGTGGAGTACAAGTATAAAAGTATAGGGGGGCGCCGATGACCTAGCGGTTAAGGCGCATACCACATATAGGCTCTACGGCAGCCTGACAGCGAGTCGTGGGTTCGATTCCCGACCCTGTCACACTCTACTGTACTATCTAAATAAATGCAGGAAAGCCCCCAAAAATATCTTTAAAAAAGTATAGGGACAAAAATGGAAATACACAAATAAAGTAAAAAAGTAACTCAAAATTGTACTTAGTAAACAAAGGACTTGAATAAATGTACTTCTTTGTGGTTTCCATGGTTTCCAGGCATGGCCCATGGTTCAGTGGTTGCCGGGGTGATCGGTGCCAAGAAGCCGCAGTATGACATCTGGGGGAAGACGGTTAATCTGTCCAGCAGGATGGACAGCACCGGAGTCAGCGGAAAAATACAGGTTTCTGTCTCTAGTTTTTACAGTACCTTTCTTTTTTTTCCCTGTCTCTTTTTTTATTGCTTATCAAGTCAGGCATTTAGCAGACGTTCTTAATCCAGAGCAATTTACAGTAAGCAAGGTAAATACATACATCAAGTGCATAGTGACAGTCTAAACAGTTTAATGTTATTTACATTGAAACAATACAAACTATAGGATGCCAGGTCAACAAATGGACCTGGCATCTGTCTAGATCAGTGGTTCTCAACCTGTGGGTCGGGACCACCAGGGGGGGTCCCCACATGATTTTTTTTGTTGGGGGGGGGGGGGGTCCCCAGATGACAGTGAAGTGACAATTCAAGGACTTTTACGACCCTTAAAAAGACCATTACTGCATCAAAAGTAATCAACAAACTGTACTGTAAAAACTGGTCAAACATTGTCCAAATTGTCAAATAATATAAGAAAGAGGCCAACTTAAAAAAAAACGCTTCGCAACGCCACACATCCCCAATCCCATACATGTGCAGACTCTTAAATCTTCCACTGCCAGAGTAAATAAATACATATTAAGGACGCGGTGCAACGCGTTGTGAGCTTGTAGGTCAGCTATTCTCATAACATTTGAAATGGGGCTTAAATGGTTAATTCATGATATTGTTTTTTGTAAATTTGGGTCCCAAGGGTCCCTTCCTAGAAATGTAGTGGAGTCAAAAATACGATATTTCTATTTGAAACGTAGCGGCAGTTCTCAAGTAAATGTACATAGCTACTGTCCGCCACTGCTTACTAACTTCTTTGTCATTAACGTCCCACATTAATAATAACTTGAAGGTTTCATGACCTCAATTACACCCAACAGAACTGAACTTTACTGCTCATGTTTGAAACTCCACTATTCCTGGATATGTAAGATGTGACATAATAATCATCGTAGATTTAACCACTTAAACCCCAGCACCCGTATTGTGGGTAAAGCTTTCGCAGAAAATAGCAGACCGACACACAACACAACGCGAGCTTGTCGATCCGCTATTTTATGCGAAACCTTTCCCCACAATAACAGAAAACATAAAAGACACCGGTATAGAGCCCTGAGGGATTCCGCTCGACCATACAGGGTTTAAGTGGCTCTCATGGTTTAAGTGGAAGTGGCTAACTTCCCGGTACGCCCTCCCCCCCCCCCCCCCCCCCCGCAGGTGCCCGAGGAGACGTACCTCATCCTGAAGGAGCGCGGCTTCGCCTTCGAGTACCGCGGCGAGATCTACGTCAAGGGCATCAGCGAGCAGGAGGGCAAGATCCGCACGCACTTCCTGCTGGGCCGCGTGCAGCCCAACCCGCTGATGGCGCAGCCGCGGCGCGGTGCCGGCCAGTACTCGCTGGCCGCCGTGGTGCTGGGCCTGGTGCAGTCGCTCAACCGGCAGAAGCAGAAGCAGATCCTCAACGACAACAACAACTCCGCCGGAGGCATCATGAAGGCCCACCACCACCACCACCACCACTACAACCGCAGGACGTTACTGGCTCCGCCCACCAGCAGCAGCTCCGCCGAGGTTGTGGCGGGAGGGGGAGGGGGAGGAGGAGGGGGAGGGGCAGCGGGAGCGGGAGGGGGAGTGGGAGGTGTTGGTGGTGGAGGTGGACACCAAGGAGAAACAGTGGTGGATAAGACCGAACTGGCCTGAAGCGGAGAAAGGAAATGTTCGGAGAGGAGTTCGGAGAACCTGTCCGTCTTGTAGGACGTTGGTTTCTCGACGTTGGGGTCCGAGGACCACCAAGGGTCCAAATGGACTTTTTTTTACGGGTCTGTTACTCTGACACGTTTTACGGTGTAGATTGGGGTCACAAAGTAAAAAAAGAACAAAGAAGAAAAAAGAATAGAAAAAATGCGTGGCCTAATGCATATCACATATCACTGGAACATATATACCATACATATACTGAAACCCCAGTCTACACTGTGAAATCCTCAGTTTCTGATAGTGTACACAGACAGGGCTACAAATGTGTACACTCTCAGAATTACAGACCCGTAAGGGTCCATTCGGACCCCTGGCGGTCGCCGAACCGATTTTGAGAACGCCGACACACACAGGAGAAACACTGGTGGATAAGGCCGAACCGGCCTGAACACGAATGAAAGTTTGGAGAAGAGGTATAGCCCCGTCTGTGACCTCCCACTCAGCTGTAGCTCCGGGATGAGGTGCCGCTGTGTTAAGATCCTAATGAGGGTGGGACTGGCAAAAAAAATGCAACTCTTAACCACTTAAACCCCAGCATCCGTATTGTGGGGGAAATAGCAGATCGACAAGCTCACAACATGTTGCGACACGTTGCGAGTTTGTTGATCGGCTATTTTCAGCGAAAGCTTTCCCCACAATAACTGAAAAACTGAAAATACACTAGTATAGAGCCCTGAGGGACTCCGCTCAACCATATTTAAGTGGTTAAGGCAGCAACACACTGAAAGTGTCACGGACGCAAGTGTCACTGACGCTTGTCAAGACATAAAAAGAGGTCACCTTTCTGAGTTGCTCCAACCCATCTCAGATGTTCTTTGCCGCACGTCGACACTCCAAAATAGAAGCGAACTCTGAGAGACGTGCCAACAGGTTTTGACGTATCCACGTGACGCCTCCAGTGTGGCTGCAGCTGTTATACGCAATGTTGGATAATGTTGTAAGCAATGGAGCACCGAAAAGGCTAGAGGCCGCTATCCCTCTGACTCACACAGGGTTACCGGAGTTATTATTTTCCATTGGATCCCTAATATGGGAATATTGGAATAGGCTCTATGCACAGCAGCCATATTGTAAGACATTCACAGGTGTTACCAATGATACTAATGAAGGCTCTGTTCCATTCTGGTCAGACGGAGTCAGGGTGCTGATATTGTGCATGTTGGCTCACTGGAAACACTCCCAAATGGCCCTTTACGGGTGTGTAACTCTGAGAGTGTACAAATGGAACCAAATGGACCCCTACGGGTCCATTTGGTTCCATTTGTACACTCTCAGAGTTATGGGGGTCGTGGAAAACTGAAATTCAAAAATCTGAGAACTACTGTGCAACACTAAATGGAACAGAGCCTTCATTAGTATCACTGGTAACACCTGTGAAGGAAGCGATAATATGGCTGCTGTGCATAGAGCCTATTCCCAGATTCCCAGAAATCTTAGATTGTGTTCCAAAAATAAACAAATGAGCCCCGGCGATTTTACTCATATGGACATGAAGCATCAACTGATGTTAAAAAAGTACAAATGTATCCAAAGAGTAAGACCAAAAAAAAAAGATCTCCAAACACAGACGTTATCAAATGTAACTCAATAACATAAACGACACATTGTCACATACCTGACGATATTTCCGGGCTCATTTTGTTTATTTTATTATTTATTTATGTACCAGGGACAGTGCATATTAATCAACATGATCAGTTTTCCTGAGCAGGCTGTTAAAAAGTGGTTACATAGCTATCCATACAAAAACAGACATATCAACACAGTACAAGACAAGCAAACATAGTACAGGAGACACAACAATTACAGTAAAATATGAAATGTTTGGAAACCATTTCTTATATGCAATACGCAATGTATGATTTCCAAATGGGAATTCCAATAGAAAACATTACTCTGTGACCAAGGGGTAGCGTGAGAGAGACGTCAGGACTTCGGTACTCTATGTTTGATAACGTTGTAAACAACGTTTGATAGCGCTTGATTCTGATGCTTGCAGTGTGTCAGGATCTTTACCTTTTTTCTGAACGTGGTGTAACAAATGTTAAGGTAGACACGGTATGCTACGGACGTCTGTAGTTCATACAGAGTGGAAACAAAACATATCGGCAGGTTGAAACCTTTTAAATCGGGTATTGCCAGCCTGCAGTGCATTTTTAACATGGAGGTGCGTTCTGAACTACCTACACATTTTGCATACGATGTTTCGAAAAGGTAAGAAATTGACATTTTCACTGGTCCCACCCTCAGCTGGATCTTAAAGGTCTACTCCACCAAGAAATATGTTTTTGTGTGTGTGTGTGTGTGTCTGGTAAAACACCTCTCTCTGGAAAATACTGGTGGTTCTTTACATTCTGCATACCTCTAAAGCATTAATATGGATTTTTATCACCCAAATCTGTCTCTCAGATTTCCACTTCCTGACAACAGCCTACGTCAATCACGATCCTCACTAAATGCAGCATTATGCAATGAGGAAGTATGCGTGGCATCTGAGTGAAAATACGGGAAACAAGTAGCCCGACGCCACCGTGCGCCACGTCAACGAGGAAGTGACTGCCTTGTTGTTTTCGTCGGCACATTTGGTGTACATTCTCTTGGATTACCTATTGTTCTGGAGGATTAAGCACATGAATAATTCATAGGATATGTAAATACTGCAGCATAATCTATGCTCCGTCGCACGATGGTGTCACACGCCGAGAATGCCTGAGAACAGGAGACCTAGAGCACAATGCGTCACGGACACAACACTTTGTGAGCTTGTAGGTTGGCACGGGTCGCTCGACGAAGTATCAATCGGGCTGAACCACTTATAAACCTCAGCAGCCGTATTGTTGCGAAAGCTTTAGCTGAAAATAGCCGATCAACAAGCTCATGCGACGCGTTGCGAGCTTGTTGATCGAAGCTTTCCCCACAATAACAGAAAACAGAAAAGACCCCAGTATAGAGCCCTGAGGGACTCCGGTGATACATATCGGGTTTAAGTGGTTAAATGAGGGCAAAAACATAGCAAAAAAAAGGACAATGTAGGCCTACGTCTTCGGAGGAAAGGGAAATACTTGTCATGTACATTTATTTTACAGAGATTGATGTTTCTGAGGATTTTAGACTTCAACCCATTGAGACTTGGAACGCATCTGTGTCATTTTAGAATTCTTTAGCTATTCAAAAATAGCAGATATACAAGCTCATAGTGCGGCACCGAGTGCCGCGCTATGAGCTTGTAGATCTGCTATTTTTGAAAAATTGTGAAAAATATTTTTAAATATTTTTTTCCGAAAATGTTTTGAAGCAGCCTCAGGTCTTAATGGGTTAACATGTTGAGTGGGGACTTTAACGTGTTGAGTGGGACTTTAACGTGTTGAGTGGGACTTTAACGTGTTGAGTGGGACTCTAACACACCTCATCCCGGAGCAACAGCAGAAGGGGAGGTCACAGACAGGGCTTATCCTCCCGAGACACAGGAGAAGGTGAGGAGAGGAAGGAAGGGAGTGAGGAGATCAAACGGAACTGAACTGAGCCTCTCCTTCCGTTAGGATACTCGTTCGCAATGTCAAGTCCGGGGACCGCGAGGGGTCTAAATGGACCCTCATGGGTCTGTAACTCTGAGAGTGTACGTTTTTACACTCTCAGAGTTAAATTGAAATTTGAATTTGGGAGATTGGGTTCCCAGAGTAAAACAAAACCCAGAGAGTGTGTAGGCCACACAGACAGAAATGTGTACACTCTCAGAGTTTGCAGACCCCGTAAGGGTCCATTTGGACCCATGGTGGTCCTCAGACCCCACATTGAGAACCGGTGCCTCCCCGGTGCCTCCCCTCTCTGCTTGCCTCCTTCCCCTGTGAGGAAACACGGGGGAAGGAGGCGAGGAGAGGAGTGGAAGGGGAGGGGGATCAAAACGGAACCAGTCCCGAGCGGAGGAGGAGGAGGCAAGCAGAGAGGGGAGCGAGGAAGCTCCTCCTCTAACTCCGTCTGCTCGCCACCGATTGGTCCGTTACCCTTCCAGACTGTCCCGTGTCGCCCCCTCGCACTGACCAATCCCGGACCCCTCAAGCCTCAAACCCTGACCCCGCACCCAATCCCCCCCCCCCCCCTCCATATCAACATTTCTTTTTTCTATTTCTTTTATATCGGAGAACACAATAAAGGGGTTTAATTTTTTATACACACCTGTCTGCTCGTCTCTTTTTTTGTCAAAAGTAGAATGCAGTTATTTATTCTATTAAAGGACGACTTCACCCACGTTCAACCTATCTTCAAATGTCCTCACTCATGCTCATGCTAGTGTGGTACCATGTTTGTCTACTCCGTCTGTGTCTCAGTCAGAGGAGGACTGTGGACAATGCACAAACCCGCCTACCAGTGACATCATTGATGGGCAATACAAGGTAATAGAAACTGGATGCACCGATATATCGGCCACATATCGGTATCGGCCGATGTTTGCCGTTATCGGTCAATATCGGTATCGGTAAAATCCATTGTGCGCTGGCTATGTTGGTGTATTGGTTATCTGCAATACCAAGCTGTAGATTCTGAACAGCTATTTCTTATAATGAAGATGTATTTGTTTCCCTGGCACAAAAGGGAGAAATAATAACACCAAAAACTAAATCAACTAAAATCGGTATCAGTATTGGCTATCAGCTAAATTGTTATTTAAACAAAGTGAAAGTGCAAGCTTTCTATTCCTGGAAAGTTAGCATGCTGAAATAGAAGCTATTATTCTAGCATTAATTACAACATAATAATAATAATAATAATAATAATAATAATAATAATAATGAAATCTTGTTTGAAAAAAAAAAAAAAAACTGCCTGATGATGATGTCACTGGTAGGGGGGTTTCTGAAGTGTCCACAGCCCTCCTGGACACAGGATCAATGATATGAAGATGGGTGAAGTCGTCCTTTAAACCTGTAGAATGAGTTATATATTCTATTAAACACATATAATTAGTTATTCATTCTATTAAACACGTAGAATTAGTTATTTATTCTATTAAATACATGTAAATTGAGTTATATTCTATTAAACACGTTTAATGTAGTTATTCTATTAAATATTTAGAATGTAGTTATTCATTCTATTAAACATATGTAGAGTGCAGTAATTTGTTGAAACCGATGACAGGTAAAATAAACATTAACTAATCCACAGTGAGGGACATTTATATGTAGTACCTCTGCTTTGTCACAAGATGGAGCACTTTCCTAACAATTCGCGTGGTCTCGTGAGTATGCCTGAAATCAACCGTGTGTAACCTCTGCTTAGGCATGCTTAGAAATAGCATACTGGTTAGTACAGTAGCATGTGATTTTGGGTGCAACCTAAGATTAAAGTATGTGGAAATAGAACATGGACCTGCATACATAATTGTTATATATTATTCACATCTGTACTAGATGTGTAATAACTTTGTATGACACCGTCATAGAGTGAGCAGCATAAATATTAGACTTGTGACAACACTCCACAAACAGGTCTTTTCATATCATATCAATAGATATGATCTCTTCCACATGCACAAAAACGGATGCAAAGAAAACAATGTATCTAGACTATCAAGATAGGGATATAGGGATCGGATGATAATCATTATTGACATTTATGAAGATAACAAAACCAAGATATTTTAAGTAGGCGTGAAATTGCCCGTCATATACTGGACCTCAGTAGGCTCTATGCACAGCAGCCATATTATCACTTCCTTCACAGGTGCCAATGATACTAATGAAGGCTCTGTTCCGTTTAGTAGCACAGTGGTTTCCACGACCCCCATAACTCTGAGAGTGTACAAATGGAACCAAATGGACCCTTACGGGTCCATTTGGTTCCATTTGTACACTCTCAGAGTTACACACCTGTAAGGGGGGCATTTGGAAGCCCATGAGGGTCCCTGGACCCCAACTATAGACCCACTGGTGTAGCAGAGTGTTTCCAGTGAGCCAACATGCACAATATCAGCACCCTGACTCTGTTTGACCAGAATGGAACAGAGCCTCCATTAGTATCATTGGTAACACCTGTGAATGTCTTCATAATATGGCTGCTGTGAATAGAGCCTCTTGGGTCTATACCGGATGGCTTTTTTTCGTCTTAGGCAAAAATGGCAGATCTAGACGCATTGTGAGCTTGTAGATCTGCTACATTTTTGGCTAATGTCCCCGCCCGCCCGGAATATGGATGATGTGGTGCAAGTGGTAAGAAAAAGTGGCATGTTAAGAGTGTTAAGCATAACGGCTCTGTCGGGTGGAAACTGTTACTTTTCAGGATTCAAATTCAAAAGTAGCAACAGTAGCAGATCCACAACCTCAAAACGTGCTGCTTCGCGCCACGTTTCGAGCTTGTAGATCTGCTACATTTGATACTTATGTGTGACACTGTAGTATGATCAATAGAATAGACTTTATTTGCACGAATGCATTGGACATCTTGGAGCTCAGCTCCCAGGATCAGCATATGTGTATCAAATACATATGAAAGTAGGGTATTCATTTACGAAAAAACTTTAAAAGTCAGATTATGGAGATAAGAGGTTTCTGCCCGACAGCTTTGCAACGTCTTGTTAACGTGTAGATCAGTGCATTTGGCAAGCAAGTCCCCTCGCACAACGAATCCACTGAACGTGAATGAAATACATGTAGCCTACTCGTGTGGATGAGAAGGAAAAGATTACAAATTGTATTACATCACAGGACCACATATAATAAGCTAAAGTATGGTAGGTGGTTCTATTGAACAATTGCTCACCTTTGCTGAGGTGGAGATTACAAAAACAAGATGATGCTAGAATCCAGGACCAACTGGAATGCCACAATTGCGTTACCAGATATTACTATGATCACTGAGGAGAAATGTGTCTTTTTAATAAGCAGATACTATCTTATCGGGATTCATTCAGACTGCATCTTCGTCAGATGGTAAAGCGTTGTAGGCAAACATGCTGAGGGACATAATTATATTCAGCTCTAATGTGTCAACTTAAAAATAAATAAGAATCTGTTTGAATTTGCATTATTGCATTATGACTATAAGCCTGTATGCATAAGCCTATATGCATCCAAGCAATATATTGTTTAACAGACATGCATGAGCTGCAACAGAATGTTGGGCACATTTTATTTGAGGTTTGGCACTATTGTAATTGATGGTGCATGAATAAGGCATTCTAATAACAGCTATTGCATGATTTGTGGCATATACAAGTGCCTTCAGTGTACCTGACGCAAACAAATCACGTACAAATGATGATGAATCAGGCTATGCATGTGGAAACACTCGTATTTTTGCGTTAATATAAAAGCTGTGTACCCACGCTTTATGAATGAGGCCCAATAAACCTAGCATCTGTCTAAACAAACATGCTATCTAAATAACACTCTGTACATTTATGGTTGAGAAAAAACAAATTAAGAAAGTAACAAAAACATGAGAACAGTTGGCCAAGATAATATTTAATTTTATTTCTAGCTTTTCCCCCTACACTACACCTATTAGCTCAACATTTTGATTGAATTATTAACTATTATTTTAACATTTTGATACATTTCAGCAATACTTTGTTTTTGTTGTTATGCGTTCTATTGCCGTGAACATGGGCCAATTGTATTCGTATAGACACCCGGCCAAGCCGGATGCACCATGGTGTTTTCAAACCCCGAGACTCCAGTGTTGGGCAGGCACTTTACCACCCGAGCGCACTTTCTTGGAAATTAAAATGTATTATTTTGTGCAATTATAAAACAAATGGACAATTTTGGAAAATGTCGCCGTAATAATGACATGCTCCAAGTCGGTTTGTCAGGTTGAAAATGGTTAAGTCTAGTTAGTTCCCCAGATGCCCCCCATTCCGAAGGCCTCCAACACCAAGAGACAAACCCACAATGGGAAAGGAAAGCACTGCAACATGTCCCAAAGGTGTTGTAACGTACACAATAGAAACACATACAGTAACAATCAGCTATTTGAACAAGTTCAAACCTTATATTCTAACCTGTCATAGATTCCTCAACAACCCACCACCACAAAACACACCAAATTTAACAAACCAGTCAAACTGATACACATGTTATACAGTATCTTCGAATAGAAAAATAAAATACAAATATGATTAAAGATAGGGTAAGTGATATTTTTTGGTTAAAACAAAAAGTATTTTGTTAAAAGGTTAAAATACTATATTCTGATAGTAATCATTGCTATAGAGTCTTTGTTCAGTAACAGGAGTCTCCCTGTCTCTCCAGCTCTTTAATAAACAGTTTTTCGGTAGGTGTCAAATTCTCAGCCAATCAGGAGAAAGTACCCATTTTAAAGCTCCATTTTTATAGTGTTCCAGTTCCAATCTTGCCTGCTCATTTCTTAGTGTCATCACTTCTAATTTCACGTGTTTAATCTATATCCTGATTGAGTTCTCTGTCCTGGTTGGATAAAATTGGAAATGAAACTGAAACTGAAACGAAAATGCATTTTCTGTTTAATAAAGAGCTGGAGAGACAAGGAGACTCCTAATACTGAACAAACACTCTATAGCAATGAGTACTATCAGAATATAGAGATATTTAACAATTATTTTAACCAACGCAAATCACTTACCCTACCTTTAAAGTAACACATCATGGGAACTACAATACTGGTTTCTATTTAAATACATTCCGTTGTTTTATTTACATCAACAGAAAGGATTTTTCTTTTTGGTAGCTGTAAATGTTGACATTGAGGGGGAAAAACACATTATTGCTAAGAAGTTATTGTGGAGTCAGAGACAAACCCAAAGTCTGGTCTACTTGAGGTCACACAACTCAGCACTGGCTCCAGCCAAAACCCCCATTCCAAATCCTGCATGGAGGGCCTGGGTGAAGGTGGTCTCGACTCTGTGGAGGAGATTCATGGTGTCAGAGACACTGTAGAAGGACAGAGTACCTGCTCTGTGATCCAGGTACAATCCTACTCTGGAGGACGCAGGACTGTTGATTTTAGTATCAATGTTTCTGTGTCCAAAAGTATAAGATTGACCACTAAACTGCAAAGACCAAGATTTATTATTCAATCCAAATCCACATTCATAAACATATCCTGTTCTGCTGATATCTTTATATGCAACTACTATTTTAACACGGTATCCACCCCACTCTACCTCCCAGTAACAGCGTCCAGTCAGACCCTCTCTACTCAGAACCTGAGGCCTTTCACTGAATCTCTCTGGGTGATGAGGATATGATTGTTCTTTGTCCATCCTTGTTACCTTTCTGTTCCCTTTAGACAGAGACAGGCATTGATGTGCTGTGTTTGGATCCTGTACATGAATATAGCAAGAATTCAGCTCTGGGCTTGGGTTCTGGTGATGTTGACAGTAAAACATCCACTTTATTCACGGCTTCCGAGACGTTTGCCCCATCCTCTTTAAGGATGTCCTCCAGTCTGTCCCTGATGTTTGACACAGCCACAGTGACATCTTCAAAGTATCTCTGAGGAAGGACATTGCTGCTGACCGGGTGTGTAGATTCACTGATGGCTGAGAGGGAGGTGTAACGCAGTAGAAAATGTACGTGATCCACCATATGTGAGATCCGCTCAAGCTCAGCATGTCTCCTCCTCAGGTCAGTAACCTCCTGCTCCACAAGCCTCCTTTTCTCTTCCGCACGACTCATTTCACGTTTCTGCTGCTCTCTGATCAGCTCCCTCACCTCAGATCGCCTTTGCTCAATGGAAGAGATGAGCTCAGTGATGATGCTGTCGCTGTCCTCCACCGCTCTATCAGCACAGTGATTGAGGGACTCCAACTCCTGGTGAAGCACCTTCACGTCTTTCTCTCTCTCCTGGATTCTCTGCTGAATGTTCTGCTGGCTCGTAGAGCACATGTCCTCCTGAAGCTTGCCGGAGGCTTTGACCAGCTTGTGTCCCTTAAAGGCAGGGGATTGATAGTGAGGCTGGAGGTGAGTGTCACAGTACGAGACCAGACACTGAAGACAAGACTTCACAGCTTTGAGTTTTCTCCCAGTGCAGAAATCACAGGTCAACTCTCCAGGTCCAGCGAAGAAGTAATCAGGAGGAACAGCTTGGAGTTCTGTCTTCATCAGGCTCTCCCCCACCTCAGCCAACATGGTGTTTACCTTCAGAACACGTCTTGGGATGAACGTCTCTCTACACTGTGGACAGCTGTATCTCCCTCTTTGATCATCCTGGTTCCAGTATCTC